>NC_050534.1:14588683-14624560 GCF_002922805.2 Oryzias melastigma | reverse complement strand
ATTGAGTTTGATAGGTCTATTTTACATGGAAATGCTCAAAATACCGTAGCACATCGTACCGCACCGGACTGCTAAGGGGAAATTAGGCTTAAGACACTAAAGTTTAACAACAAAGAACACAAAAACGTTGAAACAACTACAACATGTATGTTTGGGCACAATGTTCATTGCTAGAGCCAAGGCTTTAGTGAATCACAGGTAGTACAACTTTTTTCCAACCAGGATTACATCAAAAACTATGGAGGCATTTTTTGTTTTTTATGAATTGCTATCTGCAACATAATTGTAAAAAAAAAATGCTTTAAAATTTATCTCTAACAGTTTAACCCTTCCACTCTCCTTGGCTCGTTTACATTAAAAGTGGGGTCATCTGGACCCCACAAGACAGTGCGCTGAACTTTTTTTACCATAGATTTTTGAGTTTCAATACTGTACATGGCAGAGAAATAAAATCCTGTCCCCCTTTGTCTACATTTGTCATGGAAGGAATCACATATCAATATGTGGTTGGAGTCATCTGGACCCCAAAGAGAGCAGAAGGGTTAAATGTATTTCTGATAAACATTCAGGCATCCTTTATCTTTTTAAGAGGAACAACTTGGATAATTTAAAGGTAGCTTTTAGGCATTTGCTTTATTAAAAAAGCATATTATAATCAAGCTATTTAATATTTTATGATGTAAATTATTAACCAGGTTTACACAGCTTGGGTTAGGGGTTATGAGCTAAAGAGGCATTTACTGTGAATGATCTGGTCTGAAAGAGGGTTTCTTCAAGTACAGATAGGGATTGATGGGAGTTCCTGAAGGAAAAAAAAACCTGCATTGAAACCCTCTTGGAAAGAGTGACAGGAAACGGAGATACTGCTGTAACAGACTGCTTCAAGGGAGACCCACAGCAATCCTGAGTTGTGAAAAAAAGGGATGCTGCCACTTATGAACTTTCTGCAGCATTTTTTTTCCGTTTTTGCCTTCCCTAGATAGCGCTTGACCAAAGGCTCTTTCATCCCTGTTTGAACACGGGCTATGTTGGAATGCGATACTTCATCTCTGAAAAGCAGGACAAAAAAACCTAAGGTACAACTCGATTTTTGTATATTATAATTAAATTGTTTCAACTTCTGCTTCTTCAATTCAATCAAACATTTGATTGATGGGCTAGACCTGTCTTGAACAAAGTTGCTGTGATGTAGAGGAACCTCCTCAGGAAGGAGAAGATTCCCCTTTTTATTTTTTTAATAACCAAAGACAATCTTCCTCTATTCTCTTGCGGCTGTCACCTTCCTGTTACATGTGCTTCATTGAAGCTAGTTCGTATTCAACGGCAGTGAAGTCGAGGAGCAAGTCTGAGGGTGTGTATGTGTGTGTATAATGTTGGAGCTGGCTCTATACTCCTGTGCCAGTGGGAATAACGTACTGCGCTACAGGCAGTGTGACCTTTTCTAGCTTGTGTGCTTTCTCTCCTCCCTCCTCGTCTCTCTTTCGCACGCTTGCTTCTCTAGCTCAGACACAAACACACCTAGCTGCACTGTCACAGCTAGCTTTACCAACCATCAATTACCCACACTGCTACTTACTTTAATGGACACGAGGCTTGTACAAATCATCAGAAAGAAGGGTGATGGGACAGTAGTGTGCATTTGTTTTACTACTTCTCCTGCAGCAAGAAGGTAAAGAATGTCTTGTTTTCTCCCGTTTGCCTTCTTTAACATGACCTTTTAAGGGTGTGTGCTTCCTGAAGCGACAGTTTGTGTTCAGATTGAGGTTTACGGCCTGCCTGGTTAAAGTGCTCTAACAACTTTGAGAGACGTGTGATTTGAAAGGTAGAGGGTTGTTTTTGCAGTTTGTTTCTGCTTTAATTAAAAAAAAAAACATTTTTCCATCAGATGTTTATACTTTGATGTTTGTATAAGCATTAAATATAACTTAAAGACAAGAGAAACGTTGAACATGGTGGAGCCCAAGAGGGCGGTGACCATTCTTTCATTGGCGTTTCCAAAGAGGATAGTAAAGCTAGAAACCATCACTGACTAACAAATGCTTTATGCAAAACTTTTTTTTAAATATATTTTTCACTAATTAAACTGGTCCTCCTACCTTAATATAGTTTATTTGCTTTGTCTTTTCCTCTTTTACATGTTTTTATTTTTGGTCTTTTTTATTGAAGTGTATCTTGACCTCAAAGTTGTATTTATGTATACAAGATCATTGGAAGAAAGACGGTGAGGTGGTTGGGGGTGGAGTGAATTGGGGGGAGGGTTAATGCACACAACACACTGCATCAAAGCCCAGCACTGCTCCAAGCATGATGCGTCAGCAGTCCATTCATGTTCCTCTTTTCCACGAAAGGACGCAGCAAAAGGAGACGGCAAGACATGGAAGAAAAAGTAAAGAGGGAGTGAAGCAAACACAAATGAAAATCGAGCAACCGTCACGAAAGAAAAAGCAGCCCATCTGCCTGCCTTCGCTATGACAGACTCCGTGGAATGGCCGGATTGGTGCTGGGGCATGGGTGAGTTAAAATGTGGTTACAGTGGGGATGCCACATTCCATCTCTGCCTATTTTGTCAAGTGTTTATCAAACCACAAAATGTCCCAAAAAGCCACATTACAAAGCTATAAGAATAAAAAAAAAGGAGCAGATCTCTAAAAAGGTCTGTGCTTTAAGCTCACCCAACTACCTCAGGACACTGCAGAAAGCAGGAGGGAGGCATAGAGAGCAAAAAAAAAGAGAGAGAGAAATGGAGAGAGTGGGTAAGAGAGTGAGAAAGAGAGCACAAGTGAGCAGGAGAGAGACGGCACACGCTCTCTTTTGCTGCTACATCGGATCCTTTCCACATCGACGCTGCTGTTAACGTCACGCCTGTGAGCCGCGCTTGCCCAGCGCTTGCCTCCTTTGCCTTGCTTCTTTCCCCAGTTGGATGCTGCATTAGCGAGGGGGTGCTGATCACCGCAAAAAAAAAAAGAAAAAGAGGAAAGGAAAGCTGGAAACGAAGAAACAAGCCACTGAGAGGAGGGGGGAAACTGTGCACTGCTCTTCTCTTTAACCCACCTCAATCAAACCAGCTACGAGACCTCCTCTCCACTCATCATTCCCATCCAACCCCCACCCCATTCTCCTTCAGAAGAAATTGACGGATTATTGGGAAGTGTTCAGGAGGCAGGCAGCAGCTGCTGCTGTGCCTGCTCGCAACTGCCGCTGTGTGCTTCGCAGGGATGGTGTCTCCTTGTCTGCAGTTGCTGCTGCTGCAACCGCAGCGACCGAGGCTGGAGCGTGTGGCTTGTTAAGAGGACTAAGAAGCTAATGAAGGGAGTGTGTGTCCTTTTCAACCCCCGCCAAGCGCTCCCCGAGGAATGAAATAAAAATTGAGAAGAATTAAGTGGACACGATGGCACAACCCTGAGAGAGCGCGCAAAGGAAAAAGAAATGCGAGAGAAGGAGAAGGGCTGTAAAGACTGACCAACCGACCAACTGATTGACTACTTAAAAAGTGAACAGAGGAATACCAAGAAGGTGGGGGTTGTTTTTTTTTTGTTTTTGTTTTTTTAAAGCTCTTCAGCTTTCCCTCCAACCCACGACAAACATAAAGGCGTAGAAGATTGATAAGGACTGTGGAATTTTCATTCAATCTTTTACGCCCTCCTTTTTGACAGTTTGTTGCATTAAACTGCATGTGTGTTTTTATGGTCACCAGTACTATGGAGACCTGGGAAAGGTGTCAAGAAAGGAGATCAACTGTCGGATTCCAAGGACAAGCAAGACGAGAGGGAACGACAGCAAGAACCAAACGAGGAATCGCTGCTGCTCTGGGAGCCTGACTGGATTCCTGTCTGCAGTCTTTTTTTTTTCTTCTTCCCCTCATCAGAGCGGGAGAAGAAAAACTCACAAAAGGCCTTCAAACCCTTCTCTTTGGATGTATGGATTTACAAAAGGGCTCAACATCGTCTAGATTAAGCTCTTTGGCATTGATACTAATTTTGACAGGGCAAATAAAAAAGGGTTTTCTTTGCTGCTCTTGGATACAAATGCGTCTGACGTGAAAACCACAACTCTTTCTGATTGCAAAAAGGACGGAATATATTTATCTCTGTTCAAGGACCTGTAAAAATAACTTGAGGTAGGTGTCCAGTGTTTCAACCCCTCTTTGCATCACTTTGTGACACCTTACTTTTTATTCTGTCTAGTTATACCTTGTCTGTATGCTTACTTTTCAAGTATGTCCTTTTCACATGTTTTATAAGAGCCAGTCTCCTCCATCTCTCCCTGTCCCTGTGCCCTTAATAGTTGACGGAAAGAGAATTTCTGTTTAAATCAGGACACACTAAAGCCCCTCCATTCCCCTGTTAAATTTACCGTTTCCCCCTTTTATATTTTCAGATATTCAGTTACTCTCCCTGTCCCAAAACCCTCCAGACACCTGTCCCAAACATCCCCATCCTCCCCCCCAGATGATGCTGAATTATGAACGTGCCACATCATGAGTCTCCTGGGGCGGGTAGCTGTGCATCGTGCCAGGAAAGCCGCCCTGTTCTGTGTATTATTCCTGATGGTGCGAGCGTGGAGCAGCGCCTCCCTGGCCTTGGCGGGGGCGGCGGTGCCTCAAGGACCTCAGGGCTGTCCACCACAGTGTTCCTGCAGTAATCAGCAGGGGAAAGTGGTGTGCACTCGAAGGGGCCTAACCCGAGTGCCCCCTGGGATTCCTGCCAACACACGACACCTCAATCTAATGGAAAACGCCATTGAGGCGGTGCAGGCTGACTCTTTCCGCCATCTGCACCACCTTGAGGTGCTCCAGCTTGGGCGAAATGCCATACGGCAGATTGAGGTGGGTGCGTTTAACGGACTGACGAGCCTCAACACATTGGAGCTCTTTGATAACAGGTTGACAGTTGTGCCTAGTGGGGCCTTTGAGTACCTGTCTAAACTGAGAGAACTGTGGCTGAGGAACAACCCAATTGAAAGTATTCCCTCATATGCCTTTAACCGGGTGCCCTCACTCATGAGACTGGACCTAGGAGAACTAAGAAAATTGGAGTACATCTCAGAAGGAGCTTTTGAAGGTCTACAAAATCTCAAGTACCTCAACCTGGGAATGTGCAACATAAGGGGTGATATGCCAAACCTGAGTCCCCTAAAGGGCCTTGAGGAGCTGGAGATCTCGGAAAATCTGTTCCCTGTGATAAAGCCGGGCTCCTTCAAAGGTCTACGGTCTCTCAAAAAACTATGGGTGATGAACTCACAAATCACCATAATTGAACGCAATGCTTTCGATGGCTTATCTTCACTGGTGGAACTCAATCTTGCCCACAACAACCTGAGTGCAGTGCCACACAACCTATTCTCCCCACTCAGGTACCTGGTGGAGCTTCATCTTCACCACAACCCTTGGAACTGCGGCTGTGAGGCGGCATGGTTAGCACGCTGGCTAAGGGAGTACATCCCTACCAACTCAACTTGCTGTGGACGATGCAACTCACCTGTTACGATGAGAGGACGTCAGTTAATTGAAGTGGAACAAGGTGAGGGTGCAGCAGTTCAGTGTTCTGCACCATTCATTGCGGATGCACCAAGGGACTTGAACATTTCAGCAGGGAGAGTTGCTGAGCTGCGTTGCAGCACTGCCCCAATGTCTTCAGTGAGTTGGTTGCTACCCAATGGGACTATTCTGACACATGCCTCTTGGCACCCCAGGATATCAGTACTTAGTGATGGTACCCTTAACTTCTCAAATGTCTTGGCAGTAGACACCGGTACTTACACATGCATGGTGTCCAATGCGGCTGGGAACTCTAACGCCTCGGCCTATCTCAACGTGAGCGCAGCCGAGCTCAACACGTCCGTCTTGAGCTACTTTACCACAGTGACTGTGGAGGTCTTGGGTCCGACGACAGAGATGCCCAAACCTAAGACTAGCATGACAACAGCTGCTGCAGGAGCTGGAGTTGCAGGAGGAGGAGGAATAGGCCTAGGGACAACAACCACAACTGCAGCTCCTTCTGATTATCAACCAGTTTTTATCTCAACACCAACAGTGCTGCTGCAAAACACTGACAGTCCAGCAAACGCAGCCAAGCCATCTATTTTACCGGGACTTAGAGGCGTCACTGGCAAACCAGGCAAGTCTGGCCCAAGCCTGGATGAAGTGATGACGACCACCAAAATCATCATAGGTTGCTTTGTGGCAGTGACATTGTTGGCTGCAGTCATGTTAATTGCCTTCTACAAACTGAGAAAGCGCCACCAGCAAAGGAGCACAGTGGCAGCTGCCCGAACAGTGGAGATTATTCAGGTGGATGACGAGGACCTTCCACCACCAGCATCAGCAACCCAAGAGTCATCTCTAACATTACCTGAAATACGGGACCACAACAGCATTCATAAACTGGATTTTATCAGCCACAAGACTGAATACAATTTTCACAAACCTAAGGCTGAATATAAACCCCAGCCGGATTTTACATTACACAAGCCGAAGGCGGAATACACCACATATAAGCCAAATATGGACTTCAGTAGCCACAAACCCACAGCAGAATACAACACGCACAAATCAACACCTGACTTTAGCCTTCATAGACCAAAGCTCGACTGCAGTCCATTTAGACAGGACTACAACCCTCACAAGCAAGAATACAGCCCATTTAAGACAGAATTTGGCATTCACCATAAGGTTAAAACAGAATATAGTCCCTTCAAAGCAGATTACAGCACTCACCCTAGACAGAGAACCGACTTCAGCCCATTTAAACGAGATTATAGCACCCAACCAAAAGTAAAACACGACTACAGCCCATTGAAATCGGACTACAACACACAACATAAATCGAAATCTGAATACAGTCCATTCAAGACAGACTTTGGCACTCACCCAAGATTTAAGCCTGACCATATGCCATTTAAGCCTGACTATAGCACTCAACCCAAGCTCAAGATGGACTACAATCCCCAGAGACCCAAGACAGATATAACCTACAAAACTAAGGATCATTACACTCCTCATAAGACTGCGCCCGATTACAACGCCTTCAAGACCGAATTTAGCCCCCATCAAGTGGATTACAGCGCCTTCAAGTCTGACTTCAGTCCACACACTCAGAGACCGAAACTCGATTATAGTCCACATAAAATGGACTACAGCCCTCATAAGATGGACTACAGCACTCTTAAGCCCAAATACAACACGTACAAACCAACCGGCCACGGAGCTAAATGGACAGACAACAATGTTGGTAATTCTTTGCCTCGAACCCTGCCCAGCACCGTCACCACGATGGCTGAGCCCTACGTCATCAAAACTCACACCAAGGAGAAGGTACAAGAGACTCAGATTTAAAAAGTCACCCCCGCCCCCTTCCCCTTTTAAAAGCTATCATTTCCTTCCCTGTCTCCAGCTCCAACCCAACTAAGTTCCACTCACGATTTCCTTTACTCATGAAAATCATGCAATAGAATGCACAAGAAAAAAAAAGGACAGGAGCTACTTTTTTTGTACAGAGTGCAAACTTTAAAAGACTGACGATTTATTGTTGTACATGCTTATAAATAAATATATATATATGGACAAACTGAAAATACCATGGGTTGGTGATAGAGAAACATATATTAAAAAATAAAAATGAGCTATTTTCTAACTTGTAACTTCTATTTAAAATGAGTTGTTTAAGATGCTGTCTTGACTTTGACAAATGAGGGTAGTATTGTTTTAAAAAGGGGCATTCTGTGTGATTTTTACACCATGCTTCACAGAATGCAGTGACGAGAAAAATATTTATACAGAGAAGACTTTCTTTAACAAAACCGAAAAAAGGTCAGTGCCGATCTTTACAGGTTTATCTTGTAAAAGCACCAAGAATTTGTACTGTGCCAAATGTTATAAATGCAATAAAAATGATTTTTTGGAAGAAAAAAAGGACATCTTAGAGAGCAATGTTTTCTTTCCCCCTTTTTTTCTTCTTTCAGTTTGTACTGTAACGATCTGCCAAATGCTTTAGACACTGCAGTAAGATTATGCAGCTATACTTTAACCCTAGCTGTGCTGAACGGCTCAGGCAGGAGGAAGCACGGCCCTAAAGAGGAGAGAACATTTCATTTTTAAACTTTAAACACCTCCTGTGATATGGTTTCCACGTACAAAGAGGTGAAGTTAACTCACTATGGTCAATACGTCAATAAAAGACGTTGCAGAATAAAAATGGTATACGCAGACAAATGCAGTACTGTTGCAGTCATCTATTTTTAAATAATATACCTTCCAACTATGGAAATTCTTACTTTTTTTTTTTTGCTTAGCAGTGTGTTGTATCAATCTTATATCCCACTGACATGTGGAAATACAGGGAGCATAGCCTTTAGCAGAAAGATTGTTATTTCCTTCACTATGCAGTTCAGGGTGAAAGGAAAGTGTGCTTTTAGAACCCCAGCTCTAGGAAAAAGCAAAAATTTACAAAAAAAAAAATACAGATGGCAACACATTTGATGAGGACTGACGAGAGTACATTGAGGTGATTTGGTTGGTCTTTTGTTTAGCCATTTCACAAGATCTCAAGGTTTAAAAAAAAAAGTATCATTGCATCCATTTCATTTTTTGTGTGTTACTGATTAAAAAAATCTAGTTTCATAAAAAATATATAGTCTTGGGTTTATCAATGTATTTGAGATACAGGGTGTGAAGAACATTAATACCCTTAAGGCTCCACTAGAATTTAAGCAACTAACTACAACCTACATGAATGTAGTATTTAAGCCTGTTATAACCGGAGCAAATTTCTTACAAGAATTGATACTTTTTTCTAATTTCAGCAATGCATTTAAAATTAAAGAATATATTCTACAGGCAGAAGATGGGCACATGATGACAATTCTGTCTCATCTGAGCTATGCCATAGAGAGAAGCTAAAGAAGAGGAACTTCGGTAGATTTGAATAGAAAATGCCAGTGAAAATGACTAAAACTTAACATTTTAGTTACATTTGTGTTAATTTGATCTGATACAGGGATTTGAATCCAACACTGAGCCTGTTTAATAGCTTCCAAAACTAAGCTTTTATTTGACTGCTTTGTTGAGACTATCAAAAATTAAGCAAAAGATTATGACTTCAGACCTGGTCAAAATGTATTAAATTCTATTTAAGGTTTTACTCGGTTTTATTAACATCCTCTAAATGTGATTTGAAAGCATGATTTTTTTCTTTTTCCTCAAAGCATGCAGTGCTATGTGGTCACATACTTGCCTGGCTGTTCTATAAAAGGCTCCTTCACCCTAATCGGTTAAAATGGCTACAGGGTCATCAATCAGCCAATCAGCTGGCCAGCCACTGGAGGGCCTGTCTCCATGGGAAACACTTCTCCTCAGCCCCTCTTTTGCCACAACATTTTTTTCTTCCTGTGTGCTTCATTAGCAATCATGAAGCCACTGGAAAACGGAAGCACGGCAAGATGGACTTATTGAGCCACAGTTTTCAGAGGGCAAGGAGCGTAAATTTATATATTTGGTAGTGGTGTTCTATTCTAAAATTATCGGGATTTCAGAATTCTGTCAAAAATGAGAAAATGGAGTCAAGGCATAAATGGATAGGGGAGTGACTAAACTGTATGTAGCAGAAAAGAAGTAAATGAAAATAGCGCTGGTATGGAAATGTGAGCAAAGGAAATCTACACAGAAGACGAAAGAAAAAAAACAGGAAAACTAATTTATTTTCACTGATAAAGAAAAATGTTGCACTAAATAAGAGGGAGAAGCAGTGTAGAAAGCAAAAAGAAGCAAAAAATAAATAAATAAAGGCAGTTGGGAGAGGACTAAGCAGAGCAAATGTGATGCAAGAGTGCCAGCTACAGATGGAATGGGGGATATATAGCTTGGCTGTTGTGACTCCTGCATGTTTGGTGAATGGCCTAGACTGCACCACAAGGAGCGTGGCGGGGTGGGGGGGTGGGGGCTTATGTAGCAGAGTGCAGCAGATAAGTGCTGATACAAGACGCAGACCGGACCACTGAGGGAGTTTGAGTAAAAGAAATTGGCATATATAATGGCGGAGAGAGTGGGATGATCAAGAGGTTAGGACGAATGCGACTGTAGGGACAATGCAGAACAAGCGTCTGTGTGAGGAAGTAAAGAAGGTCAAACCAACTAGCACCAGAAAGATAATTTTCCCCATTTAAAACGCAGGATCTCATTTTCAACTTAAAGGACCCAATTATTTTGATGCAATCTTTTAATTAGAATTTTTTTCTCTATTAATTACGATGAATTACAGTCTGTAATGAGTGCTTTACAGTAATTAAATATTCTACATTTGATGATTTTTTTAAATTTTGCTTATTTAAAAGCAAATACTAAAGTTGTTTTATTTTTAGTCACTTTGATTTCTATTTATTTAAAGTTTTGTCCAAAATTATCATAGAAAATTCGTGCATAACTTTTTTTCTATTGAAAAAACAAACAAGTTTTATCAAAATAATTGTAGTTAAATTGTAAAAAAAACATTTTGTGATAATATATTTCAAGACAAGAGCTCCATTATTTTCCTTTTTTTTTACATTTAGCGCTTCGATGCAGTAAATAAATCTAAAACATAACAGTATGAGGGTAGACATCAACAACCATCTATGGTTATTTTCAATATTTATAGTAAGCAGCCATTGATTGTAGGGGAGGGAATGACCTATTCCTCTGAATGGCAAGACTTTGTTACATTGCAAAAATATATCGGTTTAGAGGGGAAAAATTGGTTTGTAGGCTTTTAGATGTAAAAAAGACATTTTGGACCCAACAGTAACAACGTACCGGTAAATAATTAAGGTTAGGAGTTATTTAATTATCTTTTAGTCATGTCAGTATGGCAAATATAATATTAGTTTTCTGTAGTTGGCTCCTGGACTTGAAGCTACCCTCAGAACAGAGTTGCTTTCCACTGTATTTTAACAAAAAGTAAAAAATATCGTTTGATTTTCCGATGATTATAGTTGCTGTATTCCAGTATTACTTAGGGGAAAATATTGCTTAAATATCAGTGACTCAACAGGGAGGATAAAGTTATCAGGCTCTTCTAGCAAGAGGGAAATAAAGATGTTCTTGATAAAGTCAGAAGTGTTGAAAAGCAATGGAAAGAGCTGTTGCTGGTGAGTGCATCATTTCCAATTTGACTTTGTGATCAGTAGTGAAATTCCCTGCTATGAGCGACTTTTTTCCTTCATTTTAGCGTAATGTCTGAGTCTCCTGCAGTCCGATGGCTTTAACTTTGGTGCACAAACTAGTCATCATGCTAGTAGAGCAAATAGGCAGCTATTTTCTGCAGCCCCTTGAGTGCACTGCTTCATGACTCAACAAGAGTCAAGGCCAAAGAGCTGTTTGGTCCTATTGTCAAACAAAACTACGCAGAACCAGAACAGCCCATTACAGATGGGACAACAAAAGCAACAACCTTGTTTTGGCTTTTAAACCTACAATTTATGATACATAAACACAAAAATAGTGTTGTATAATTAAATGATCTATAATAAATAGTTTAACAATACATTTTAGATGAAAAGAAACTTCTAGTTTTCATTTTTTCAAATAAAATATTGAGATTTTAAATCTAAGAGCCCAAAATTGCAGGTGGGTAGATTTTTTATCCCCTTTTTTGCTTTGTTTGGCCATGAGGCAAACCACTTAAATGTGTTAGTCTCTGTGAGACAGACTTTATTGCCCTTTTGGTGAGTGAAAAACGTCACTGTTTTCCTAGCAGCGAGATACGACAGAGCCCCACTTTTATGATCCTGGCCTAACCGCAGAGTCCAGAGAGTGTGTGTGTGTGTGTGTGTGCACGTGGTAAATCAGCTCCACGGAGAGCAGCAAACACGGGTCTAAGACATATGAAGCGTGGCCTGTGGGGGCTTTTGTGCGTGCACAAACACAAATTAAGACTAAGAAGCCGTGTACACAGAGGAAACATCAGAGCCAGAGATCGGTTATTTCAGCGCTTCTGTTAGATATACTTTTGGAAGAGACGGAGTCACAACTGTCCGTATGAAAAAAGAAAATCTCTGCAGTTTCGTTGCAAACAAAAACAAATGAGGACAAATGTAGCCTTGAGACGGATGTTCTGTTCAGTTAGAATCAAACATTTGAGCATGTTTTTGATCTTCAATGACAATCTTTTTGGGTTGTGAAGGAATCTAAAAACCACACAAAATGGCCTCCTTTGCTGCTCAAGAAAGAGGAGGAGACCCAGAAGAAAACAAAAATAGAGAAAAAGGGCGAGGAGAAGTAACTCAGGCAGATGACAAGGGCACCACGTTACGGCGATAGCCTGAAGTAGTAAGTCAGAAGACGGCACACTCGGGGGAAGCACAAAGAGGACTTGAAGAAAAAGACAAAATGAAAGCCGGAGAACAATCACTAAAAAAGATTGTAAAAGATAAAAACTTCAGACGGATCATTCTTTCTGTGGCGATTTGCACCAGTGTGGACGTCCAGATAACAAGCTGCGTGCTAATGTCAAACGCTCACTGGGAAAATGTGCTCTGCTGAGCAAAAGAATGGCGAATGAAAGCGACGTCAAGATGAAAGCCCCTGAAAAGCTGTGTACAGCACAGAGTTTTCATGTGGTGGCGAAATTATTCAGTTGCTTCAGCAAACTGCTTTGAGGGGTTTTAATTTGAGTGTGCGTGTGGGGGTTGAGTCAGCTGTGATCTTTAAAGATCAAACAAATCGATGGTCAACTTCTGTTTACGGCGAATAACTGAAGCCTTGCTGGATTGTAGGAAACGAAGCCTTCTTACTACGACTCAAGGTTTTTATAGTACTTTGAATTTTTGCCAGGCTTTGTTATTAAAAGGAAAATGCTGATGCATCTCCTATGCAGTTCAAAAGGGGGGAAGGGAGATGATTTACAAAGGAAGAAAGTTGCGATGAGTGGGCAATAACCAGATGCAGAATGCAACGCCAAGTCTTAATGGATTCCAAAAAAAAACTAGAAACATCTCTCTAATTTCCAGTCCTCCATTTTTTGGAGGGAAAATTATAGGGGATTTCAAGTGCACTGCAGATGTCCTGCAATTTTTTAAGTTCTTTCATAACTAATACAATCTGTCCAGTTTCAGCCAACATGTTTCCAATGAATAAAATATAATGAGTACATGTAAAGGATGAAAAAGACGGTTTGTTTAGAGGAGAGAATAGAGGAGGTAGCTCAAGGTAGGATGGTTTTGGCATGACTTCCCCCTCCCACTGTTGGCAGCAGAGGTGCAAACTGTTAGCTCACAGCAGTACATGCATGTATTAGTATTGTTCCAGGACCTAATCACTGTGCGTTGAGGCTTTCTGTGGAGGCATGTGTGTGCTTAAGTGTCAAATCAATGCCAGAAGTGGAAGGAAAATGAGTTGCAGGGAGGTGACAGACAAACCGTACAGAGCAGCAATGGGAAGTAATCATCCGTCTATGGTTGTGTCATATTACTGAACTAATAGTCAAGTCGAGTACAGACACTTCAGCTCATCATGAAAAAGGTGCCAAACTCCAATTTGCTGCTTAGTTTCTTATCAATGTTGTCTTAGCCAAAATTTTAAATCAAGTTTTACTATTGTATTTGAAACGATCCAACGATCTCATTGGAGGATGCACACAGTATCATCCATTTAGAATGAGATGTGTTTGATGAATATTGGCTTTGTTAAGTGCAGGAAAGAATTGTTGCATCCATACTGCATCTGTTTAATGCGTATTGTGCTAGATTTATTTATTGCTTTATTACATTGAACCAGTTCAACTACAAGCCAATTGAAAAGTTTCTTTGTTATGTACTCGTTAGCAAATAGTGGCCGATTTTTAGATGCATTGATTATAATTGATTAACGGTTTTTAATTGTTTTATGAATTTTAAATAATCAAAAAATGTATATGATTTCAAGTAAAAGTAACAAGTGGAACTAAACACCAACACAATGTCAGAATTCCCACCCTAATCCCCAACTACTAAAAAACTATATCGTGTGGGACTATCTAGTACCCTGGATTTTAAAAGAAATTCAGACACAATGCCCAGTACTTTTCTTTTGTTTTTCTAAAGGCCAGAGATCAAGTCACCGATTTCACAAAGAGAAAATCAAATCAATACCAACATTTTATGACGTCTATTTGTGACTCCACTGTGTTCTGATGATGAAAATGTTGATGGTTCGTCAAAAAATTACATTTAAACATGTTTTTTGGGCAACATTTCTCGACCGCAATGCATTGTGGTCTATATTCCTTGATCTGGTGACCACTGATGCACGCTAGTTTTTCTCAAAGACTTCTGAGAAATTTCTAGTGCACTCGATTTTAGAATTGTAGATTCAAACAGCAGTAGAAAATGGCCAACGCACTATATAGCGAGTAGGGAAGGAATTTGGACAAAGCACATTTTTGAAGAGCACACAAACATGGCAGACCTTCCAGAGCTAGTCATTCGACTGGCCCTGACGTCACTTAAAGCGACCATTTAGAAGCAATTTGCCGTTCATAGTATGGAGGGTCATTGGATAAAAGTCACATAGATGCTATTTATTTTATTTGATGTGAATTAACTCTTTACCACCAGAGCTCCAGTGCTTATGTCCTTTGATTTATTTAGATTTTTTTTATTGTTATCGTGATCAATGCAACTCCAGCAGATTCAGCCGCTTTTCTCCTTCAGAATCTGCTGGAATTACACTGAACGACTGAATAGTTCCAGTATGTTCAAAAAGTGTTTAAGCGTCACTGATGATGACTCCGATGTTAAAGGGTTACAGAACGTTCCATTAAAGCTGCTCTTGTGGTTAAAAATTAGGGTTGAGTATCGATAATTATCACCACAAACAATTTGATTATTTTTTTTCTTTACTTTTTTATTCTAATTCTTTGATTCTTTCGATCCTCTCAATTCAATTCAATTTTGAGTTTACACATTTAAACACATTTGTTTAGAAGCACAATTATATATATATGTATATATGTTTTGAATATATTCATAGTAATCGGATAAAGTTGTAAAAAATACTTGTGAAATAATGAGATTGTTAATAGCATACATACTTTTTTTTAAGAAGAAGAAATTATGAACAAAAAACTATGCTTTTAACCACAAATGTTTACTTTAATATTTTCTTAAAAGAGTTTGGAAAATTCATTCCTGTGAGTTTATAAAGATGTCCATTTAGTTAGCAATGTGTGTTTAGGTTGATCGAGCGTTAGCATTAGCCGTCCTATGAGAAATTCCATTATACGTTAGCATCAAGCGAGTGGATTTTAGCATTAGGGGCTAGATTGAGCTAAATTTTTATGAATCGATTATTGATCTGTTAAGCTTAAATTGGTCTAGCATCTTGTAAAAGTAACATTTCTTAAAAAAAAAAAAAAAAAAAGTAGATCTGGGACTCACTGATAATTACTTAACCAAATCTTTTATCGTTATGTCCTGAATTGTAATCAAATCGTACGTTTCTTCAAGATTCCCACCTCTATTAACAAATGTAATGATGTTGTATTTAGTAATACACGAATCATATATTGAACCGAAACTCGACCGTGACCCAAAAATCGAGGTGTGAACCAAATCGTAAAGCATCTTTACTGTTTAGCAGTTGATCCAGAGAAAAGAAAAAAAAAATACAAGCTGCATTATTGCTTTTTTTAACCTAATCAAAACCAGATACAATAGCAAAGCAAATGGACAAACTAAACTCTGAAGCAAAGTCGATTAAAAAAATGTTGAAATCAATAATCTTTTTTTTCTTTAGCTGAGCTAAAATGAAGACACTAGAACAGTTTACAAGCACAGCTTTAAAATATAAAAATACAGTTGGCATGAACATGACTTGAAGAACTGCAGTGTCTTGGAACTTCCTCTGCAAACACCCCTACACACACAGGGTGAGCTTTAGCCAACAGGAGTTTAAAGATGCTGCATTTCTATTATCCCACACTAGGATTCTAGCCGTTACCGGCTTCTACTGTGAAATTTATCGCTTCAATCCAAAGATGAAAGCCACATTTGTTTCTTTAATAATTTACCATTTTTTAAAACAGTTCCTTAATGCCCCAGACCATCCTTTTGGTAACAGAGCAAAGGAAGGGAGAATACGGAGAAGCTGCTGACACAGCTGCAGAGATGTTGGTGTATTAACTGATGGAATGAGAGGGGAGGTAGATGGAAGGATATTGCTGAGATGATGTTAGGAGTGCAGGTGTGAGCTGGGCTAAGCTGCCGACGGATTACAGACTTAAATCTCCTCTCTTTTAAGCCTTTATTTAGTGCTTATTTTTCTCTCAGATCTTTGAAGCTACAACATATTCCATCTTACGGCAGATGCACGAGTGACTGTAGAGGATGAGTTGAATGAATTTAAAAAAAAAATGACCAGACAACTGGAGATGGGAGGATCAGGAAGGTGGAACCGCTTTGCGGCGGGGGCCAGTCATCGACAGCTCAATAACCCAACAAGTGACGGCCGGCTGACACGAAACACAGACACACACGGCGCGGTTGTGGGGAAGCGGACGGGTGAGGACGATCTAGATGAACAGAGGCGGGTGTTTGTGTGTTGGGGTCTTCAATCAAACTCTGCAGGAAAGAAAAAAAAAGAAGAAGAAAAAGGACAGGAAGCATGGGAGGAAAAGGCACAGAGATTGACTGACTCTTTTTATGATGACAGCTGACTTAGAGAGAGGGAGCGTGTGCGTGTGTGTGATGCATTTTAACCCTGCAGCCAAGACGACGTCGATGTGTGGCAACTGCTGTGTTGTCAAGGGAACTATTAGCACTGAGAGCCCAGTGTCTGCTTTGTCCTTGCTTGTATAAACACAATCTTCCTGCATGAAGAAACTGTTTCTCTTCATAACCTCTGTAAACATTTAAAAAACAAGCCGCGTTTCAGCTGAACAAAAAAAACAGCCGCTGCACTCTTATGCTTTTGATATATGTGTAAAGACTGATGAATGTGTGAGTCTGTCAAAACTGTCACTATGTTATGTCGCGATGTCACAGTCATCAACAGAAAGGAATCTGAGCGTAAATAAATCACAGAAGCCCGGAGCCATTTCCTCGGGGTGGCTCATCAGATTCAAATGAAACATGGTGAAGGACACGGAGATGCAGCCTCCAGAACACACAGAGCGCAGGAAAGCAATAAAGAGATAGATCTGCTTCAAACAACAATCAGGCGACTGAGCGAACACTTAGTGAGCAGCAGCACATAGAGCAAAATCTGTTCGCCCCTCCACCGAAAAGTACCTGCATGCTTGGCGAGACAGGAAGCAGGAGAAAAAGAGAACAATGAAGTGTGGATTTGAGTGGCATTAATTTAACGAGTGGCATAAAATGCTAATGAAGTGAACAACAATGGCAGCAAATTAAGAAATAAGCGCTGAAATGAGGCTGCTTTATGAGGCAGAACAGTAGATGAAAAAGAAGCGGCTGACCGCAGACAGCTTAACAAGACAACTCGCGGAAAATAAAAATCACAATAAACAAACTTTTTTTTTCCTTCCCTCAAACTTGTTTACAGGGAAACAAATCTTTAAAATCTCACTTTGGTGCGTTAGTTTAAAATAAAACTTCTTTATGTAATCCCCATTTCTAAGTAATTCTAAGTCTCTACTGTCGAGTATAAGGGAAAGTGAGCTAAGATTGTGACTAAAAATAACATCCTATAGCAAATAAAGTTTTTGGATGAGTCAGAAATGAATAAAAATAAAAAACAAAAAGCCAGGCTATCGGATAAATAATGATGTTTTGCCATTATGAGCTCTACAACTTGGGAGTAAAAGAAGCAGATAAAACAAGCCTTTTCCGCTTCAATCTCTTTTTTTTTTAGACAACTCTTTTGAGTTTTGTATTGAAAATATTTGCAAAACAAACTTAGCTTAAAAATACACAAATGTCAATTTTTTACACCATAAAACTCAAGATTTATCAAGTGGTTTGACACCAGAAGGACTTTCCAACACTAGTCTTAAAGTACAAACCAAGTCTCTTTTGCCTCGTTGGCACTGAGCAGTCCAGACTGGACCGGTCCTGGACCAGTTTAGAATGGTCTGGCCCATTCAAATGAGTGTTTCCGTTAAGTGTTGGACCATTAGGGTGAATGCGGGTGTAGAACGATGACGTAGCTGTGCGTCATGACAGTGCGACTACAGCAAAAGGGAATGGTAACTACGTAGGTCTTTTTTCACCTTTTTCTTATTTGGTTTATGCTATTTCGTAAACATTGTTAAAATAAATATTAAAAAGTAAATGTTTCACAAAGCATGATTAGGGATCGGTAACAAACATTTGTTGGCTGCAGGACGTGAAATATATATAAGGGTGTTGAAGAAAGAAAAAAAAAAGCTAGTTTCTAGCCTGTTCCTGTGGTGAGAGTTATGGTTCTTGGAAAAAAACATAAACACAGAAATGTGCAATTTCGCCACTAGGGGGAGCAAAAGAAAAGCAAGACCGGCATAATAAGAGAGAAAAGAAATAAACAGAACGTCTTTGCACGCGCGTGCCACGTCTGGGTAAGATACAGTTTAATTTAGTTACATTTTTCATCAATTTACACATTAAGTTTTTAGGCTCATTTTTTCTATAGACTGCTCTTGAGTTTACCATCAGGATTGCTTCAATGTCAACTGTAAATTTGAATTTTTATTTTTTTAGCAAGACGCATTTTATTTGAAATCATTTGGCCTCTGTGAATGAATGTGTAATAATAAGGGATTAAGCTATTATGTTGGTTAAGGAATTGTTTTCCAGCTGAGAAAGAAACCAACAAAAACAAAGCTACTGATAACAAGTTGACCATAGGGTATTTTGCTATGATGTTACTGGTCCGACCCACTTGAGATCAGGTTGAATGTAGTCCCTGAACCGTGACCCCTGTGAATAAGAGATGGAAAGAAATAAATATTCTTTGCAGGCAAAGAAGAAGACTAAATTTTCGGTTTGGATCTTGAGTCGGGAAAAGCGCTGGTCAGATGCTTACTGTTGTCATATCATCAATGATTTCATTGCGAGACGACAGTAGCTCCGCCCTAACTGGTCTGTTCCATTTTTCCATGAACCTACAATCAACGGGGTACGAATTGGTCTTAATAGATCCATTTTATAATAGAGACACTCAAAATACCCTACCGGTCCGGTCTGGACCGCTCACTAGAAACAAGACATTTGTGCATTAAAAATAATACAGGGTTATGTCAGGAAAGGCATCCAAACCGCCAGTCCGAATCAGTGAAAGCTGATTGTGGCGCCCCCTGACGGCATAACTAATCTTGAACTGCCAACGCCAGATTGAAATTGGGAGTTTAGGTAGAAAATAGAGGAGGCGACAACCTAAAGTGTTCTATTAGAGAAGAGAACGTGCGTGAAGAGCATGAAACCATTGGCCTCATTGATGTGGACGAGTGCTGCAGTGCCCTTCATTTAGAGGAAAAAGGCTAAGAGGCTTCAGCTCGTCTGGAAGTACAGTGTGTGCCGGTGTCGCTGCGACGTTTTGGCGGACCGCGCTTATCAGAGTGGACGTAGAAGTTGCAGTTCTGTCACACATGCTTTCAACGCAAGGTCGCTCTGGGAAGAAGAAGAACTGCGGCGATAAAGCAGCGGGCAGGTTTCTCCCCTCCCCTCCCTCCCCCTCTCATCTTTCCATCTCCTTTCAGGCCCATCTATCTCTCAGTCACTGCAGTGGTGTGAATGCGTTTATGTGGGCCACTCAGTTCACCTTCAGGCTATAATTCACTACTTTCAAGGAGCAAAAGCAGCCCGACAGTGAAACCGATACACACCGAGGCTTCGAGTTCAAAAAAACCCCAAAAGATGAACCCCGCTCGTGACACCAATTAGTCCAAACTCAAGCAGACAGGCCATTATATAGACTTTTATGTATGGTCAGTGCTCACACAGCTACTAATACCATTACACTCCTAACAAGGCTTTTGGAGATCTAAATAACAGATTTAATTTATATTTAAATGTGATAACTAGCTCCAACATAACTAGCATCTACATCAAACCACCACGATTATGTATTAGGGACAGAAAAAACAAATAGGTCACAGGTGTCCAACACTCAACAGAAGTTCTAGTAGTCCATCTGAGGGGTATTTAAACTGTTTGGCAACTATTCTATGCCCTCATCGGCCACTCTTGATTGGATTCCTGTACTATAATCTTCAAAAGCCCCATCTGGGTCAGATACAATATGATGACACTTCTTTTTATCTCTTTCTTTTGGCAAGAAGTCATCCGATGGTAAAGAGCAGTAAATAATACTTTTATAGGTATGGCTCCGGCTGGCCTGTCACGCTCACAGTTATGAACTGGACGGGGACAGATCGTGCCCGCTACTATAAAGCAGCAGTAATGTAGATGTGGAGCTGCCTTTTACACTGGTGGTTTGTTCAACTACACAATGGGATGAAAAAAAAAGAAGGACCTGAGGGGCATTTCAGTCCCCACAGTCTGTCTCACTGACCAGGAAACCACTGCATGAATTATTCATTATGTCTACTCATTCTATGTGCTCTCAGAGTGTACGCGTCTGTGGAAATATGTGTCGGGACAACAGCAAAAATAAGTCAAAAGTAAACAAAACGTGTAAACGAGGCAAAAACAAAAAATGTAACGAATAAAGATGGCGACTGTTTTCAAAGATTTTAATAACTTCATGAAACTAGGAATGCCACAAACATTCATTTTATTAGTCGACTATTCACCGATTATTTTTTTTGATTAGTTGACTAATCGGATCATTCGTAAATTCATTAACTTTAAAATTGACGTGTTAAAGCTATATGCTAACTAAGAAGATGATGGTTTATTAAACCTTTATTAAATCCTACAACTTCTTTCCTTCACGAGTTTCTGGCATTAAAATGAGCTGTAAATCAAATGATGTCAGCATCTGAAACAAAGGAACTACAAAAGATTAAGGTTTTACAGACTCAAATTTAACAAAAGTGACGTGATCCCTCTTTAGCGTCATCATACTCTGTCCCAGCGCGCTTCCTCTTCAGAGGCTCATGCATCACCGTTGTGCTGGCATGGAACACAAGGTCTGCTTTGCAGATATTGCATTGGACACTTTTGCCTTTTTTTATGTTATACACTTACAAGGTTCGTTGGTGCGTTCTTATGGTACTCAAGCCTTCCTAGAACCTCCTGTGATATCACTACTCACCCAGATTAGTACTAAAGCACATGTGAGTCAAAGACGAAGCCATAGTGAGATTCAAAAAAAAAAAAACGACTAATCGAAGATTGATTTAGTCGTCAACTATTTTGATAGTCAACATAGTTGTAAATAATTGAAAAAGCCCTACATGAAACTGAAAGACATTTCCGTGGGCCACTTGCTGCCCCTCAGTTACCATTTTGCGGCCCCCCGATTTAAAATGAAAGTTCAATATCTACAAAGCAATATCTTCTGCGTGTCCATACTTCTTTGATTATATTTTCTTTGTGATGTTTCAGCTTGCTTTATGCTTAAAACTTTGGATTTGTTAGTGTGGTTGGATCTGGTCGTCAGAAAAGTCCTTAGCAACGGTTGCTAGCGTTGTTATCCAATGTCATTTTAGTTGACAGACAAAAGACCAAAGATACGGATGCAAAAACACATTTTTGGCACTAATGGAACCCCATACGGCCCAGCCTCATCCAGACTCTGCCTTCAGTGGCCCCAAGGTAAACCGAGTTTGAAAACCCTGATTTACATGCTCTCCCACTAGCTTACAGGTCCTCACAACCCTAACTAACAGCACCAGTGGAACAAAAAGGGTGAGCTACATCGGAGCTCTCAGTTTACAGCTCGAACAAGGAAAACCAAGACGTACATGGATCTAATGGTCTACAAGTGGATGAACTGGAATGGAGCGGATACGTTTTTTTTCCTATGTAACCACTACAATATTTTTTAAACAGATTTTTTTCTCTGCTTGTGATTCTGATTTCTTATAAAGAAATACTCAAAAATGTCTTTATGTCCTCTATCATTAAAACAGAACATGCTAATAAAATTTCATTGGAGTGGGTTTTTAAATGTGTTTACCTTCATCTATAAGTGGAAAATAACAATATCAGAGATCCAATCCATGCATGACACACTTTTTGTTTGAAATAAGTCAAATCTATTGATTTCAGCTTCAATGACCACATATGTGAAATAGAAGTGAAGAAAACACCCCCCAATTATCCATTATCCACAGTTATCTTCTTTAGACTTGTAGTGGTTTAATAAGGATTACTATATACATTCCGACCGAAAAAAAAGCCAAATCCTCTTGATATTTGCGAAGGTATGGGGTTTATAAGCGTTTAATTAAAATGCTCACCAAGAAGAGTTATTAAGGCCGAGATCTAGAGGCAGGCATTAGCGAGACATCTGTGATGCCACGCTGGCACAGTGACTCATCGGCGCTCCACAACACAGCCTCCTGCAGGCCTGAACGCGGCCCGTGCCAGCTCTTTCACATGGCAGCCTGATGCATAGTTTGCAGCTCGCGAGGCGTTTAAGATCTCATGCAGAATCGCATGGCACCGAAGACAGGAAGCTCCAAAAGAATCATATTTTTTCATTTGTTTTTATCACTATTAAGTGTAAATTAGAATCTTCTTTTGGCTTCCGTTAAAGACTAAAAATAAATTGAATTTATCTGGTCATTTCAGACAAGGTTAAAGGAGAGGTAGGGCCTTTTATTTATTGATTTAAAATTATTTTAATTATGTACGAGGTTTTCTTTACTTCATTATGAAGCCTTAAAACAAAGTGAGCTCCATTCTACATACCTGTGTGTTTCTGTGCGCGTCAGCCGGAAACCCGTTCATCCCTCTGGGAGCTCGCATAATCTCTGACAGATGTGCAATCTAACGCTTTTTCTCTTTCCTTTCAGAATTTGCCTCAGGTCCATTAAAAATGTTTACTTATGAGACCGCGCTGTGCCAAGAAGTTGGATAAACAAAATATCCCACAGGGTAACAAGCTGCAGCGACAATCTTTTACCACCAGTTTATGACTTTCTGCATCTGAAATTAATATCTCATCCGAACCGGGCTGGACAGAAACCCGACGTGTTCTGGGGCTTTTATTGTGAAAAATGTGCAGGGATCCAAAGTCGTTAAGATGCAGGACTGACATTTCAGTGCAATATTTCATATTTATAAGACAAACAAACATCACTGCCAAACATACATACATTAAAGTACTAATAAAATGTTCTAAATTATAAACGGGCGAGTTTTCTTACACACCAGCTCCACTTGAAGAATAAATTGCTAAAGGCTGTAAAGTAGCTCCCAACTTTAAAGCATTATGGAGTTTATTTTAGCAGCAATGTCACCTCACCAGGAATTGTCAAGAGTCGACATTTTAGTGGAGCAAATTTGAAAGTTTCACAAACTTGTGTCTTTCACAAAGTTTCATCCGGGATACACAATGCTTCAGTGCGGCAAAAGCCACACATGATATGAATTTGTCCCTGCTTTTCTGCAAAGGTAACTATGTTTTTTGTTGTTTTTTTTACCAATGGAAGGTGGAAACATTTAAAGGAAGATGATAAAAAATAAGTATTTTGGGACTGACATTTATCATTTCTGTACTGTTATGGTTATCTGTCTATAGCATGAAAATAAATAAAACAGTTGTGCTTTAGTGAAAGAAAAAAAGTAAATCAGAATGAATTGCAGACTGTGGATAAGTGAGAAGAAAAAGTGACTGGGAAGAAAGCGCAAGAGTGCTCAAAATGAAACCAAACTTAATTCCGAAGGAACGAGAATAAAAGCATCAGCTAATTACATAGAAGTGAAATACCTCATTACTGCAGGCGGCGGGGGACAGAGTACACAGATCACCAAGTCAACATGTCATCAACTCATAAAGAGACTGGAGGATTTCAAAATGGTGTTGAGGTGGCAAAGGCAGGAAAAAACATTTCATGAATGAAAATATGTCAGCAAAACCCAAATCAAATGTTATTCACCAAAGACCATCTTAAAAACGTCTTTAATCGCGGCAGCAATCAGGTGTTATTCAGAAGTGAATCAACAGCAGAATCACATGCTAATGAAGTCACATATCCATATTCATGTCGGAGTGCGACAGACCTTGATAATGTGTTTTGGGTTTGCTCGCAGTGGAAATGAAAGATGATGAAAGGGATGGATCAGCGGCATGGACGAGCCGCTTCTCTTCATCTTTCTATTTTTTTTATTTCCAGAAACCACAGCACGGATTTTCTACTTGGGGAAAAAAAAAGGTACAAACGTTTTCCTTAAGGTTGTCTTTTAATCCTTAAAGGATTACAAATTTGCAAATAAAAAAAAAAACACATTTATGCCAAAAATAAAAGGTGCTTTGAAGATTTAATCCTCCGAGTTTGTTATAATTCAATCAATTTAGGACCAATACTTTGAATTATTTTTAAATAAAACAGTATAACCTGGGACAGATTGCGGAGGGAAAAGGTGCCGACAGGCAGCTGGATTTCATGAGAGACCAAAATGAGGCCTTGAAGATTGAGATTTACGTCAAAGATTTGTGAAGAGTTTCAATAAGTGTGGAGCAGCAACAATTTGAGAAGCAGCCCATGACGACAGCAGCAGGAGGAAGTCAAGAAACAACACAATACCATCTTCAATGGAGAAAAAAGGGGAGAAAAAGGTACGTGTTTGTAATGGTGATTAACCCTTGAATTGTGTTCGGGTCAAAACTGACCCACACTTAGGTCAATAGAAGATGGGTCATTTTTGAACTATACTGGAAGATGGGTCAAAGTTGGCCCACATATGAAGACGTGTCAATTGTGACCCACACTTGAAGATGGGTCGATATTGACCCACACTTCAAGATGGGTCGATATTGACCCACACTTCAAGATGGGTCGATATTGACCCACACTTCAAGATGGGTCGATATTGACCCACACTTGAAGATGGGTCTATATTGACCCACACTTGAAGATGGGTCGATATTGACCCACACTTCAAGATGGGTCGATATTGACCCACACTTGAAGATGGGTCGATATTGACCCACACTTCAAGATGGGTCTATATTGACCCACACTTCAAGATGGGTCTATATTGACCCACACTTCAAGATGGGTCAACCGTTACCCACACTTCAAGATGGGTCAACCGTTACCCACACTTCAAGATGGGTCGACCGTGACCCACACTTCAAGATGGGTCGACCGTGACCCACACTTCAAGATGGGTCAACCGTGACCCATCCTTCAAGATGCCTCAACCGTGACCCACACTTCAAGATGCCTCAACCGTGACCCACACTTCAAGATGCCTCAACCGTGACCACACTTCAAGATGCCTCAACCGTGACCACACTTCAAGATGGGTCAACCGTGACCCACACTTCAAGATGGGTCAACCGTGACCCACACTTCAAGATGGGTCGACCGTGACCCACACTTCAAGATGGGTCGACCGTGACCCACACTTCAAGATGCCTCGACCGTGACCAATACTTTAAGATGGATACATTTTGACCCAAATACAATATAAAGGTTCAAAGAAATGATAAAATTAATGAGCATTTCATCAGTAAATGCTTGATTGAGGAAGCTCTGCGGGTCTTTAAAGACCAGCTCTGTTTAAAATCAGGTATTTGGTGTTTTTAACACGAGTATGGCATTTTTCTCTTCATGGAGAACATAGTTTTTTTTTTAAGCTCAGAATTGCATGTTTGGATATTTCTGTATGCAAATTGGGAATCAGGACCAGACAAAGAAAAAATAGAATTTTAGAAAAGTTTGTGTGGGGTTGTGGCTATAGTCCCACCCCCAACTGAGGAGAATTTCTGCTGCTCTGTAGAAAACGTCACACATGTATAATTATTTTGGCTAAAAACTTCTTTGTCCTTTGGGAACACTTTGAAAAAAGCTCAAACGATGAAGAGTGTCTTTAAGAAAAGGTATTACAACCCAGTTAAAGAAACTTCAGTTCAGATATTTTACTGTCAATGAACACCAATTTTAACAAATCTATCCCCTAGTTAGCACATACAACTGATTCAACTTTTTTTTTCCTGAGCTTCATATTTTCCTTATTTATCCTTTAAACTCAAGTAAAACACACTTCAAAGTCCTGTAAAGTTTTAAGGTTAAACATTAAAGACTGCAGAGGCATCAGCAAAATCAAAAATCAAGTCCCTCCTCCACAACCTCTGCACTGATTCATAGGGCATCCTTGTCAATCATAGAGCCGTGCTGCCTGCATCAATTATTTCATACTCAAGGCTTTCCAAATATGTTGCTGGATTGTCACACACACACACACACACACACACTCTTAACATTAATCCACCTGCATCACTGCCAAAGGCTGCATTTCCATGACAACTAAACACCAGAGGACAGTGGAGTCAGCCACCCTGCGCAAAAAAAAAAAAAAAAACCTTTAAAGCAGAGATTGCGGCGCAGAAGGAAAGGAAAGAAGGCGCAGGAGAAAGAGTGTGGCCTGGATAAGTGGTGGAAGGATTGTAGCAAATTCCATCATGGCTTTGGTCCGTTCACTGCTTCCCATAAAAACCTATTAGCATGTGAATGAACAGACACAGTAAATGGAGTTTCCTAAAGCCCAAGAGCACTGATCCGCTATCAGGTGAGCTTTCTGTAAAATGGGAATTAGCCGGGAGGATGAGGAGTCTGCGTGTGCATGTGTGTGTTCTGGAGAGTAGTTTACTTGATTGTATAAACCTCTGTCTGAATTTTCGATGAGATTTGACATCACTGGGAGGTGGGGGGGGGGGTGCAGTGCTTTAAGTGCTGTTATAAACATCTCCAGGGAGAAAAGCTATTTAATAAGCATATTAAAGTCAGTTGTTTCATATTTGTGCAAAGTAGCCTGACAGTAAAAAAAGAGAGAACTTAATGCATAAAAAAAAAATAAATAAATAAATAAAAACCTGTTTTCCTTCTAGTTTGTTCAACATACAGCTACACCACCTCTCATGAAAGAGTCAAATCTCTCGGCACCATATTTTGAAAGGTAAATACGATTTATGTTAATATGTTGCTCGGATAAACGCCGGTCAGCTGCAAACGCATTTCCCAGCAAAGAAAGAGTTTCCGTAATTGCCGGCATCCATTACAACCAACCGGTTGGAGTGTTGAACACAAAGATCCTTCCATCTAAAAAAGTAGAAAACACAAAGAGTGACGGGCAGAGTGTTCTGCATCACTGCTTACCTCTCTCTGCAGCACCAGCTCTTTGGTAAACCGCGTGGCTTCGTCGCTGAAGGGTTCGGCCACCTGCATCCCCCCGGGGATATTCCGGGCACTACGCGGACACTCGATGCCTAACGGAGACAGAAAATACTTGAACACTAAGGAAAAATACCACTATGCTCAGATCACTTCAATTTTACTTGTGTGCAACAAAAGAAAAACTACACTTTTTCAAAGTGAAAGACATTTGGAACCATTTCATTAGAAATATTTGAAAGTAGTTTTCTTATTTTAAGCTGAAATGAGGCGAACAGAAATGCAGAAACGCACGTGGAGGTGGTGGTATAGTTCAAAAAAAGGAGCATGGAGAACTCTGCTGAGAACACCTACATGTTATGGAAATGCATGGATGTGAAGCAAGAATTGAAGCCGCAGACTCTTGTTTTGCATCTTGCTGACGTCAATGAAGTGCAAATTTAAAGGCTTGTGTCCAAAACTCAAAGCTAAAAATTACTTTAATTCGGTATTGACTGATAAATTAATTTGCAGACTTCATGAAATCTATTGAAAACAAAATCTCTAATTTTGTTCTGTACAATATTTACCCATTTATGTAAAGTAGATACATGTTCAGTTGTTTGATTTTTTTTTTTCTTTCTACTATATAAGGGTTCAAGATCATTTTAGTAAATATTAAAACATTTAGGCTCCTTGGGATGCTGACAGCATCTTCAAACTGGCTACAAATATCAATGTGGGACACAGAACAGACGAAGATTCTTCCAGTTTTCAGCCGAGGCACAAAGGACTTGATGGAGTAACTATTTAGTTCCACATTAAAAGAATAATAAAAAAATATGTGTTTTCAGACTGTTTAATTATTGTTAATATTAAAAAAGGCAGTTCTTTAAGCTTGGGTGCTATTATTAATGCTTAGAAAAATGTAAATATTCATTTTTTTTCAATAATTAAACTAAAATTGACATAAAAAGGATTTGCAGAGGAGGTAGCAAAACAGCACTTTATATCCTAAATCATACTTTTAGAACCTCATCAGTTAAGGTACATACATTCTTTTCTTTTTCTTCTTTCTTCTTAACTCCAAAACAGCCTTAAAAAACTTTTTAAAAATCCTAAATTAGCCGAAACAGCTAGCGTGTAGCTGAAATAAAAGCTAAACTCCAAAATAGCCTAAGAAAATAAAATAAGAAAGTCTAAATTAGCAAAAACAACAAGCATGTAGCTAAAATATTAGCTTAACTTCAAAATAGCCTTAAAGTCCAAAAAACTAGCAGAAATCTAATCTTTAAAACATATTTATGAATAACGAAAATGCAGGAATATTATTCCAGAATAAATCAACTCAAACCTTAAATAACTTTTCTCTCCTTAAAAATATATTTTTTCAAAAATATACAAGATAGAAATGAGCACAATATAACATGAGGCTGTTAATAACAATAAAATAAAAAGATCTGGAGGGCCGATAGAATTACCCGGAGGGCCGGATCCGGCCCCCGGGCCTCGACTTTGAAACGTGCATTAATAGAAGTGTACCAGGGACCGGGTGGCCATAACACTGCCAGAGTAAAACAAAAGTGATGGGAGCAGAGGGATTTATAAATGAAAAGACATTGTCCAAAAAAAAAGTTTGAAGTAATTGCAGTAAAGGAGATATGCGTTTCTGCTTGGGTTAGCCTGAGTTATAATAAAGGCAGGAATTGGTCTTTTTTCTTCCTCACATCCCCCCCACCCCTCTCCAAAAAACAGATTAATCCCTAGAAAAGAGAGCTCATGGATGTAATACACAAAGAAGTTTAATTGTATTGTAGAAAAAGGGCTTTATAAGCCCACGAAAGCAAAAAATGTCCAGCTTAGTCAAAAAGTTGTCAGAAAAATACTCAAACCCATTTAAAACAAAGGATTGTTGTCCAGCAAAACGCCAGACGCTGATGAAATAATCCCAGTAAAGTTAAATAAAATAAGTCATTTTCATGTGTAGCCACATGCACGGCGCTTCCTTCAATTACATGACCCGACATCACGTACTGTAGCCTCTTCCCTGCAGCGTTTTAACGGGGCCGGGGAGCCACTTAGCACAGCCAATTCCAACATGCGCCAAGATACATAACTCAGGCATGACACCAAGATAAACATCTGGGTCATACTCCAGGATATCCATCTTATCTGATCTCGTAGAGGAACGAGACACACACTGATTGTTCTGACATTACACAACGCGGCAAACACCGCACAAACGGAAGGAGGAGGGGGGCTGATACACAGCTGCTCCTCGCGTTAGCCTGGAGTGCGTGTCCACATGTCAATCCAGCGCGCTTCACATCGTGTTTGATCTGGAAGGTGTGGATCGGAGGTTTTCCCAATGAGAGTCTGAAAATACCACAAAAAAAGGATGCTGGCAATAGCTCCACCATTCAACGGCGTTTGTAACACTTTCCCCCGTATTTCCCACCATTCTCCTGAGGGAGCTAGCCCACTGGTGAGGAGAGGATGCAACACGTTTATCAGGAGTTTAGAGCCCGATGAATTACTCTCAGCTCAAACAAAGGGAGCCTTCTTTCACAGTCAAGATGCTTTTTAAAACGTGGCAGTCTTTTAGGAGCTGCTTTCTAATTGGCCTTTTCAGCTGCAACAACAACAACTATTATTAGATTTGCTCTTTAAGACTCATTATATCAATGCTTTGGAGTATGTTTCTGCTCTCCTGTTAGTTCTTGAACCAAAACAAAAGAATTTCAGAAAGGATTTTGTAGGAACATTGCTGTGTAACTGCTGCTTTCAAAGCCAATCCAACAGAAGGAATTGAAGCAACTTCCTTTAGTCCCCGTCATGTTTTTTGAGTTTAACATGTATGTGTGGCATTTTCCTTATGAAATGTAATAAGAAATCATTGTGTTTTTGCATTTTTCTGTCCGAGTTTCATACAAATTTTACTGGAAAATCTTAGAGAGATTCCACAAAGCTTCTTGATGTGACCACAAAAATGTGAACGGCGGCTCATTTGACAGCAGTTGTAAAGGATTGTAAATCAATGACAGAGCATTTTGATGTCAGCTTTCATTATTTTCCCAATAACTGCTCTGATAAATTGAATGTATTGGTCACAGCAACATCAATAAACATTAGATACGTAGCTAAAAGAGACTTTGGTGAACTGGAAGGAGATATCAGGATTTTGGAGAAAGTTCTGTCCATGAAGATTTTCACTTCCTCATCCGAGCGGACATCCGGATCAGAACCATATGGCTGGACATTACCGATATTGCTTGACATTTGTATGTAGCAGCAGTGAAGATTTATACTAGCGAGACACAGCGCTGTTATAATCAGACAGGGGGGACTCCAAAAGCCACGCCCCCTCAGAGGAGATTTTGGAAACAAAGGCTTCAGATCAACATGAGATGTAGATTTTTTAGAACATTTAGGTTTTGGAAATTTGCTTTATAATCATAATTAAAACACTACTGGAATGTTTTTTTAAAACAACAAAAAAAAACTGTCATAGGGAGACTAATGTTCTTCCTAAAGTGCCTTTAGAAAATATGACAGCCATATACATCCAAACATATCAAAATGTCTATGATAAGGAGGTGCTTTTGGCACATCTGCAGATAGAAATTGATGCTCAGAACGCCACTGGACTCCTTAATGTTATTGAGTTATCCAAGTCCTTTGACAGGCTGTTGACAGGATATCATTAGCAGCCCAATTCTAGCTGAGGGGGTCCAAACATGGACAAAATACATAAATAAATATATAAAAACTCTGAAAAGAAAGCATCTTTACCACCAACGGTTTCTCCAAACTTCTATCTTTGTGCCTTTTTCGATTTGGAACCCGGAAGGTTCAGCGGTGGTTTTAAAATGCAGGTGGGCGAGACGCAAGGGGTCAGAAAGGGAGCGAGGCGGGAGGAAGGGGGTTGCAGCCGGCACACAAAGACCACGCTGTCAGGGAAAATCTCCTGGATTTGGTTGGACTCGCGCTCGCCTTCATCCTCTCGATCCATCATATCACTGTGGCTCTCGTGCAGAAGGGCCCATTAGGTCACAGAGGGCTTAATCAAAGTACGAGCGTCCAGATTTCTTTGCCTTTCAGATATTCAAATACTTTGGGAAGCACATATTTCTTTACTTGCTACCCTTCTGCTGAAGCGTGCCCATGCAGCATAATCTATAATTCATTCATCATCTGCACGCTTACTTTAAAAAAAGTTATTAGTTGCAGAGTCCACAAAGGGAAATTTGCTATATTCTTTTAAATAAAGTTTGCTCTCCTTTTCACAACAGCTCTCACTTGGATATGGTAGATGATTGATTCGTCTGCAGGCTGATAAAAGCTTATATCTCATTTAATGCTCAAGATTTTAGCTGTAAATGTAACACCATTATAGAAATTACATTATGTGGTGAGCCTTAAAATCTGTTTTAAAGCATCAAGATTAGTCAGCTTTATAATGGAGTGAAAGTCAGTAAGTTCCTGATTGCATTATATCCATGCGGGAAAAACTTTATTTTCCAATCAAATTTTATTTAAAATTAGGTTTAATATTGTTGGAAGCTGCAAATGTCCCTGCTGGGAATCAATTCTTTAACTTTAGGTTTCCTGACACTATATAATTGGTTATAAAGGCACCATAGGAATGTAGATCCACTTCAAAAAAGGGCCACAGACAGGATGAAGGCCAGTGCTGACTGGTTGAATTTGTGTTCGAGTGACGGCTGTTTCATCTTTTTGACAGTCCGCAACTCGGAGCAACTTTGCTACTAAAAGTGCGTTTCACCTCCATCCGAAAGTCCACAAAACCTATTAAAGCCAATAAAATTTTACAACCTTTTCACAGCCTGTTCCTCCTTAGTTTCAACAGGCCTTTATAACCTCATACTTCACAGCAATTGTCATTTTTCCCCTCTCTCTTTATCATCTTTTCTTACTTCTTTACCTCTACTCTATTCTCCTTCCTGTTTCTCTTACAAACAGGATGACTCTTTTACCCTTTATCAAACTTGCATGCAAGTGACCCTGCACAGGTCAGCAAAGTGAAAGTAAAAAGGGAAAGGCGTTGTGGGAAAACCAAAGGAAGTGCAGTTTGAACTCCTGAAGAACACCTCTGCTTTTCTTTGAAGCTCGGGCTTTTCTGGCTGCTGTGCCTTCAGCTTCCTCCACCAAGTTTTACAATACTTGAAACTTTTTCAAAAGAAAGAAGAAAAAAAAAGTTTTCTAGATGGAGTTTTGAATCTATGGAGCTCCTACAGGGATATCTAAATAAAAAAAAAGTTACAAAAAATAATAATTCTGAAAAATAAACATTCCGGGTAACAGATTGTGACCAGTGTTTTTTTTCTTTGCTTTTTTAACAGATAGTAACTAGTGTTCACCAGACAGTACCTAGTGCTCACCGGACAGTACCTGGTGCACACCGGACAGTACCTGGTGCACACCGGACAGTACCTGGTGCACACCGGACAGTAACTTGCGCACACCGGACAATAACTTGCGCGCACCATATAGTGTCTGGCGCGCACCATATAGTGTCTGGCGCGCACCATATGGTGTCTGGCGCGCACCATATAGTGTCTGGCGCACACCATATAGTGTCTGGCGCGCAACATATAGTGTCTGGCGCGCACCATATAGTGTCTGGCGCGCACCATATAGTGTCTGGCGCGCACCATATAGTGTCTGGCGCGCACCATATAGTGTCTGGCGCGCACCATATAGTGTCTGGCGCGCACCATATAGTGTCTGGCGCGCACCATATAGTGTCTGGCGCGCACCATATAGTGTCTGGCGCGCACCATATAGTGTCTGGCGCGCACCATATAGTGTCTGGCGCGCACCATATAGTGTCTGGCGCGCACCATATAGTGTCTGGCGCGCACCATATAGTGTCTGGCGCGCACCATATAGTGTCTGGCGCGCACCATATAGTGTCTGGCGCGCACCATATAGTGTCTGGCGCGCACCATATAGTGTCTGGCGCGCACCATATAGTGTCTGGCGCGCACCATATAGTGTCTGGCGCGCACCATATAGTGTCTGGCGCGCACCATATAGTGTCTGGCGCGCACCATATAGTGTCTGGCGCGCACCATATAGTGTCTGGCGCGCACCATATAGTGTCTGGCGCGCACCATATAGTGTCTGGCGCGCACCATATAGTGTCTGGCGCGCACCATATAGTGTCTGGCGCGCACCATATAGTGTCTGGCGCGCACCATATAGTGTCTGGCGCGCACCATATAGTGTCTGGTGCACACCAGATAATAACCAAGAAAAAAAAAAGAAATGGTAACTGGTGCTTCCCAGATACTATCTATTGCTTCACTAGATAGTAACCAAAAAATTTTTCTTAGAAATTAAAATTTACTTCAGTGTCCCTTTAGGGGCTCCGTACAAATCAGAAAAATGTGGCTAAATAAAAAAATAAAAAATAGAATCACAGATGGATAAGCAAAGCTACAAATGGCTTTCAAAAAAAAGCAGAAATGTGTTTTAGTATTAGAAATCATGATGCATCACAGACATTATTTCATTTGAAGGCTACTGTGCCTCCCACAACACTTAAAGAAAAAAGCATAGAAAATAATGTAAAATACATAAAATATGAGTATAAAGGCGATGACTAATACAGAACTTCCTGTTGTAGCAACATTCTGAAAAATCTCATTTACTAAGCAGATGACTAAACTAGTAAACTCAGCCTTTAAAAGCCCCCTTCAATCGTTTTTTTATCCATTTCAAAATCATTAGAGTGATCAGTAGAAATTTGCCACTAAGTTGAGGGCGTGACTTTTAATGCAGAGTAATTTCCCATGATTCTTTTGTTTACCCTCTCCTCCGCTAGCTTACAACCCCAAGCTAACATTAGCAGTGTAACAAAAATGGCGAGCAATATTGAAGCTATCTAGCCGTACAGTTTTGAGCCAGCTCGAACGAGGAAAATATAGACATTAACAGATCCTTGTGTCTGAAAGCAGAAGCTTCGGAATGATTTGAAGAAATGAGCTTGTGGCTATGAAGCCGAATTGGGGCCAGAAAGATTTGACAACTTGAAACTTAAAAACAGAAGACATAAAGCTGAAAATAATGAAGTTTGAACTAGAATAGCAGAAAGTTTCATACACTTTTTTTTTAGCTTAACACCAATATTTCAGGTTAAATTATTTTTGTTTTAAATCTTTTTGGCCTTAATTTGGCTCCATAGTAGCCTGACGACACAACTATAACCCTTTTAACCTTTATAACTTTTTCCATGCTACCGATTCACTATGATATCATAATTTTTACCTTAATTTTCTTTATGCATGTCCTCCTTTAATGGAAAAATGCCACAAGCGGGTATTAAAAGCACAATTTTCACTGTAATGTTTTGTTTCAATGTTTTTAATTCACTGAATTTATGAGACATCTTTTCTAAAAAGACTATTTGTGCCATATTAATGATTACAACATGTTCTATTTTCATTAAGATGTATGCTATAAAGAAAAAAAGTCAAAGACGCCGATGCTGTTTTATGCACAGAAACACAACAAGCTTAAGGCAGGCGATTTCATGGCGCCGACATCTTCTGAATGTGGTCCATGGTGCAGATGGGTGAACAAAACAGGAAAGGATAACTTTGACATGAAGGAAGAAGAGGTAGAAAATAACAGGAGATCAGAATTAAACAGTAGAGAGATAATAGCGGGGTCTCTGCCTTTAAGGGATTCATTTTGTTGTGGGAATAAAAAAAAGGGACATTGGTGATGAGAAAAAGCATCTTTAAAAAAAAAAAAAAAAGGAAATAAGAGGATAAAAACTTGGGGGGGAAATGGGGAAAAAACTGAAATAATTTAAGATTTTCTTTGCAAATGGATATTTTCCAGTGGGAACGCTGCTAATCTGATCTGCACAGAAGTCATCAACTCTAATATGGCTATAAAAGTTTATTAATTACCATCGACTGAATCCATTAGTTTCAAAACAAAAAGGTTAAACACACTTGACTTAAGCAATTCATATCAAAGGAAGAAGTTTGAGAGCTCTGTGGTGAGTTAGAGATGGAGATTTGAGCACAAATAAGTGAATAAATCCAGATATTTGGTATAACTAAACTGTACGCAAAGCAAATGTTTCAAACAGAAACAAAATCAAATGAAATATTTTATTGTACAAATGGTAAAGATTATGTTGAGCAGTGAAAAGGCTCCTTCTTTTTCCCCCTAACACAGATTTGCACATCGCTTGCGGCGCCCGCAGATACAGCCTCGCTGATTTTATTACCGGCTCAAAATTCTAGGAAAATGAAGACACTCGAATAAATTACTGGACCATCAAATATTCTGCACTTCACACAACTCAAGTCCTATTAACACAAGTTTTTTGCTCTGAAAATTTTAGGAAAAAAGGGATATTTTTATTTTAAGATGAAAAACTATTTAATAGATATGATCAGATGCTGAAATGATTCATGTTTAAAACGCAAATACATCTATTTACAACTCAGGAAAATGTAGTATTTAGGATTCTGTTTCTCAAAAATTTTATTTCTTTTTCATTTATGTATTAAAATTAGAAAAACTTGAGCTTTTTAAGGGCAAAAACTATGAATGGGCCAAACAAAAGTCAATAAAAAAGTATTAATAACATGGTTTTACAGAACATATCACTTAAATCCAACTCTTGAACTTATCGTGGTGCATTTCTTCGTTGTGTCCT
>NC_050534.1:14575794-14588675 GCF_002922805.2 Oryzias melastigma | reverse complement strand
AAAAAAAAAAAAAAAAAAAGCAATAAACCGCGGATGGACTGACACACTGAGTTGTTGAATGCCAGCAGGAACGAGTTGACATTCTCAGAACATATTAGGTTTTCACAACATGACCTTCTCAGTCCGAAAGAAAAAGGCTGAAACAAAAAAGGGGGCTGCTCTTTACTTATAAAAAAAATGTTGGACTCTTACTCTACCATGTAAGGAGTTAGAACCACAGCAGCCGCACGAATCGCGTGGATCGCAGCTGGCGGAAAGCCAGAGAGCGAAAGGTGAGGTTAAAGGAGACACATGCCTCATGCCAACAGGGGTGGCACCCGTACCCTCTTTTAACCTTGCTGTCTCAGAATTGGCTGCTGGGAAGTAGGAAGTATATGTGGGGGGTTCTGAACTCTAACTTTCCAACATGGCACACACAGTTGGCACAAGCTGCTGCGTAGACTTGCACCTTGCTGCAACTTTCAAATACAAAAGTGATACTTTAGAGGAGGGGTGACAAACTCAATCACACAGGGGGCCAAAATCCAAAACACACCTTAGGTCACGGGCCGAACAGGATAAACGTTTACTGAACGCACTAAAACTACACTTTTAAAACTTTGAAATCGTAACTTTTTAACGTAATTATTAGCTAGATATATAACATTACCTGTGATAATGCTAGTGTGAATGCTGTAAGCTGAATTTGGCCGCTGAAGAGCCTAGTGCTGATAGCTGAAGATGCTGAAATTGATAGCAAAAATCACTGAAGCTGATAGCTTAAAACACTAAAGCTAATGGCCAGCTAAAATATTAGATAAATACCAAATTAGTCTATAAAAGAAAAAATAAATAAATAAATGCCTAAATTAGGCATAACTACTAGCATGTAGCTGAAATATTAGCTAAACTCCAAAATAGCATAAATAAAAAAAAGCTTAAGTTAGACAAAAGAACTAGCATGTAGCTGAAATATTAGCTAAACTCCAAAGTAGAATAAAAAAATCTTAGTAAATGCCAAAATAGTCCTAAAAGCTATCAGAATGACAATTTTTAAAACTTTAAAACTGTAACTTTTTAAAATAATGAATAATAAAAAGGAAGGAATATTATTCCAGAATAAATCAACTCAAACCTTAAATATCTTTCAATATTTTTCCCTCTCCATAAAATATATTTTGTCAAAATTATACAAGTTAAAAATAAGCGCAAGATAACTTTGGTCAATTAATAACAATGAAATAAAATGATCTGGAGGGCCGGATAGAATTACCCGGAGGGCCAGGTCTTGACTTTGACACATGTTTTAGAGCCAAAAGATGGACCTTTACATGAAGGGGGGAAGCATACGCACCAGCCAGGAGGAATGTGATGAGGCAGGTTTCTTTGGGCATGTACAACTTTAGACGGGAGCCGCTGAAGACGTGTTCCACCACTGCTTCCGAGCGGCCTGCCCTCTGCAGGAAGGGCAGGAACTGCTTGGCTTTTTGCGTTTCCTACAGGACCAAAAAAATATTTAATTATTCCAAATATATATATATATATAAAAAGAAGGTAACTGTCAACAATACTGACCACGGACAGAAAAGAGTTTGACAAGAAGGCAGTGAGTTTCCTCCAGACATCTTTATATCTGGGTTCGGTATAATAAAGTCTGCCTCACCCCCTCTCAGCGACACGTCTGGAACCTCAAGTAATCAAAAATAATTCTCTCCCTTCCCGCCTGCCTTCCCTCCTTCCTTCCCGCTTCAATCTCTGACTGCAGGAGTGAGTCACTAACTTATCGGTGTACTTGGGCCAAAATTACAAGCGGCAATAAATCCGGTGTATTCGGGCAGGGATAGTGCATCAGCGCACTGTATCAGTGGCAAGGAGAAGATTCATAAACGATTTTAAAAAATAAATTATTTGTTGCCTACTCCAGGCATGAGAATGTAGGCACAACACGGTGAGTCACGAGCCCGTGTTGTGTTTGTGTGAGGCAGTGTGGACAGGGGAGTAGGCACAAAGGGTCAGACAAGGTTAGCTGGAACAAAAATGTTTGTTTGCTTGATGCTGCGATTTTATATGAAAATTACAAGGAGCATAAAAGCGTGAATTCCAATCTGGAGATTAAAGCAAAACAGACTAGAAACATCCCAAAAAAAGGACGTCATCCTCGGGGCTTGAAAGGCATGAGTCTGTGGGTAAAGAGAGTGTAAGATGCACCACCTGAACTCCACCTACTGGAATCCAAAATAACCTCTTGAGTGGGAGATGACACTCTCGTTCGCACAAACATTTACTGCACCTGCAGTGTGTGTGTGTGGGCAGTGCAGTCTAACTTAGTTCAGGGGAGGGAAAAAAAGGGAAGAGACATCAGAAAATAAGAGGACCTCATTATGTAACCTTTAGAGGCTTGAGGTGAGTCAAGTGCTTTATCCACCCTCCTCCCACCACCCCGTACATCTCCTACACCATACGTTTATAAACCTATCTCTGCTCTATTTGTGACTGCATCCCACTCAACTTTTATAATCCGTTTCAACAAACCTTTCCCACCAAAGGATGCTGACGTATGGGGAATATGCGTTTCCAAGTGTGCCTGCATGGCCGTGCGTGGGTATGCATCACAGAAGAGGGAAGATTAAAAAAAAGAAAAAAGAGGGGCACATTGGGGATGGTGTAAAATGTTGCTATTTTTGGTCTTTTTATTACAAATCTCATTTCACTAGCTTTGCCAAACAACTGGTTTATGTTTTTGTGCCCGCCTACTGCCAGTATTTGGCAACAATCGGAGACGACGAATGACGCATATTTTGCTGAAGACTGACAGAAATGCTAAGGGAGTCTGTGCTGCATAATAGCAGTGACCTGACCCCTACTGACATGGCAGTGTGTATAAAAACAATTGCAAAGTATTGTCAGACATGTCATACTAAGCTACTGTGTTTTCTCTGGCTAAATGGGACTATTTTTTTAAAGGGAAACCAAATTTTTGGGGGCTTTTGATCTCTATAAATGCAACTTTGAAAACACAGTCTGTTGGTCCTTGCCACATTTTTGACAATTTAAAATAAACTTGTTGAAACATGTATTACAATTGAATTTTGTGATTGGTCAAATGGTGGAAGTCCCACGTCGTTTCTGAAGTTTCACGTCATAATGCTCCGCAGCTCCACTATAAAAACCCCGCCCATCTTTAAAAACTCGACACCGTGAGTTGATACTCTCCCTGCGACCCCAAGAGCAATGCAGCCAAGAGGGGTGGAGCTGGCGCAAGGAGTATTGGAGCTGACACTTAAGGCGGTGTAGCTGACGGCGAGAGCGTTGGAGCTGACAGCGGAGATGACGCCGGGGGCAGAGGAGCCAGGGCAGAGGGCTGCAGAGCTAATGCCGTGAGCGGCATAGGTCTCTCCGCTACGCCGAAAGCAGCGTAGATCGCTCAGTTTTGCCAAAAGCGAAGTATGTCGATCCACTATGCCAAGAGGTCGCTCTGCAACGTCAAGAGTGCCGTAGGTCGCTCCACTAAGACAAGACACACAGAGGTCACTACGCTACTCAGAGCAGCTTAGGTCGCTCTGCTATGCCAAGAGCGGGATAGGTCGTGTTCTACTCTGAGAGCAGCGTAGATTCTTGCGCTAAAGTGAGAAAGGCAAAGGTCACTCCGCTACGCTGTGAGCGGCGTAGGTCGCCCCTCTACGCAGAGCGGCGTAAGTCGCCCCGCTACGCAGAGAGCGGCTTAGGTCGCCCCTCTACGCAGAGAGCGGCGTAGGTCGCCCCTCTACGCAGAGAGCGGCGTAGGTCGCCCCTCTACGCAGAGAGCGGCGTAGGTCGCCCCTCTACGAAGAGAGCGGCTTAGGTCGCTCCTCTACGCAGAGAGCGGCTTAGGTCGCTCCTCTACGCAGAGAGCGGCATAGGTCGCTCCTCTACGCAGAGAGCGGCATAGGTCGCTCCTCTACGCAGAGAGCGGCATAGGTCGCTCCTCTATGCAGAGAGCGGCTTAGGTTGCTCCTCTACGCAGAGAGCGGCTTAGGTTGCTCCTCTACGCAGAGAGCGGCATAGGTCGCTCCTCTACGCAGAGAGTGGCTTAGGTCGCTCCTCTACGCAGAGAGCGGCTTATGTGGTAGACAGAGAACTGATGTGGAATGGGGAGGCAGCCTGAACATTGTGATTGTTTTTATTATTTTTATCGAGACAATAGTACAAAGATCTTTTAGTTTCCTCAAACTAACCTCACTGTCAATCACAAATCCAGATCACACTTCTCCTGCTCTGTCTTCCTCCCGTTGCCCCGCCCCTTTTTCTTGCATTTTTCAAATCTGCGCTGAGAGTGGAGTCGGCCTCCAACTGCCCTGTTGTGTTAACCTTTAAAGCAGAGATGCGCAGGTCTCCATTTGAAATTGAAGGTTCCTAGTATCCCTTTGTCTCACCGTTATTAAAGTTCATTAATTATTGAGTGCGCCCCACACAGCGCTCTGTAATCACTCCCAAGCCGCTGCAGCACAATGAATGTGGTCAGTTTGGCCAATTAAGTTGGGGAGATGTTTATAAGTATGAAACACACTAAAACCTCTAATGAAAAACCAGAGCTGCTTTGTCAGCACAACAATTCCCTGTCATAATTATATTTACAGGCTTTAATCATTTATCTCGGCCGCTGACACAATGAGACACAAGGAGGTTATGCTGATGACAGTAAGAAAACATCCGAGGGCATTTATGAAGAGCATGCTTGGACCTATTAGCTCAACAATAAAGCCTTATTGGTGTCTAAAATGTTTAACCCGTTAGGACCTCAGGTGCTCTGTAAATGGGTTGATAACTTGAGGGACAAAGTGGCGCATCGAGCGCTTTAAGCAGTCGTTTACGGAGCTGACGCATGCAGAGTGTCTGATTTAATTCCTAGTCCTCTGGCGTCTACTGGTTCAGGTGCTACAAGAGAGTTCAGGTGGGGAAGAGAGTGGAAGTGATAAAACTCGCCTCCGTTTTTCTTTTTTTTTTTCTTTCCCCAGCAGAGTCAGGCTGGTGTAATAAAAGAAATGAATATTGATTATTTTTGGTCGGGACACGGTTCGCTAGCATTTCTCGTTGCGGGACAGAAAGACGAGAAGCGTCAGAGGTTGATGACAAATCATTTAAAGTGTGTTAGCTGAATAAAGACGCTTTTATGGATAAAATGAGAAATATGGATTTGTGCACTTTTACATAAAGAAAATAAGACATAACCATTTTTAAAACCACTGATTCAAACAAATTGTGGCTCAAAGTATGTAACATTACTGCAAGATGTAATGGTTTTTCCCACGCTAATGTTCATGCCATGAGGGCTTCCAATAAGGCTTCATTAGTCAAATGATGCCTCAATCAAGCCCCTGGGCACACGTAAATAAACTGAGACCTAGCAACCATGATGTCTTTATTAATGCTGTTTATTTTTAGAGGCCATTTGTAGGGATGAGTCAACAATTATGGTCTTGTCTGTGGAGAATTTACATGTTTTGAAGAGTTTTGGTGGGAATATGTAAATGAGTCCACATCTAAAAAGATTTTATTCTAATTACAGTCACTGTGCGTTAGCTTAAGTGCACATTGATGCTTCTTATCCTTTTATCCACATCCTTTAAAACCTTTTATTCATGCCACTGCGTAGGATAACGAGAAAACATTAAAAAGGAGGATAAAAAGACTACATACCCCAGAGATGTCAGCCACTCTGTGGATGGGTACCTCCTTCTTGCTGTGCAACCCTTTCCCGTTCTTGATGGCCCTAAATTTGAACAAACACACATTTCAAACCAGTTTTCATACATACGGCGAACATATAGCTGGGATTTCTTATGAGGTTTCTTTTCCCCGGTCTACCGATGGAAGGAAATCCGTTACAGAGATGAAAAGCTTTCATGGTGGCTGAAGAACCATAAATGGGGGACGACTTGTGGGCATAAGAGTTAAATGACATATGAAGAGAGATGAGCCCTTTCTTTAGAGGTGGCTAAGGAGCTGCTGCTGGTGAAAGCTACTTTAAAATGTCTTGAGGGTCAAAGCAGATGAAGATGACTAGTGATCGGCCAGTTTGAGGGCCATCCTTTCACAGATGGAAAGCAACGGCTCGAAGACCCTAAGTATAAGCAGGTATTTTGACAAATGCCGATTTATTTTGTGCTTACCTTATCCTCACTGCAAAGAGACTGAATATCAAAGTCCCACTCCAAGCATCTATTTGATATTTTTAAAAGGCATTTCCAGTGGTCTTTTAGTTATGATTTGGCATTTTTAGCCAATATAATTTCAGCAGAGCAGCATGAAGTCATCAGATATTCACCAAGATGCTAGCTCAGACGAGAAAAACTGGATCTATTTATCAAGTGGATGCATCAGAAAGGGGGAGGAGCTTGTAGTCTGGTGATTGTATTTTCGAAGTCACAAATTAGCTTTTTCAAACATTTGTGCCTAAATTACAACAATTTGAGAAAAAAAAATACTCAGAAATGCTATGTTAATCTTAATATTTTTTAAATATGTCCTCCATTATGAGAAAAATGCTACAAGACCATGTCAAAAATATAATTTTCATTGGAGTGGGTCTTTATGATTTCAAGACATTTAGTTGTCCAATGTACAGTTGCAAGAGAAAGTATGTGAACCCTTTGGGAGTACCTCAATTTCTATACGAAAAAGACGTGTATTTTTCTTTTATCTCAATCCAAATCACAGCGATGGGAAAAAAAACGTTTACAGCTTAAAAATGTGTTTTCATGTTTTTATTGAATACAGTTGTGCGTCCAGCTTCTACAAGTACTTCTAAAGGGTTCACATATTTTCCCCTTCGGTTCTATTCAAGTGAAACACTACACCTAGAAATTAAGCTAAGGACAAGTGTACAAATATCAGCTGAAGTATCGGTTGGATATGAAAGTAGGAGATTTTGTTCTATGTCAATATGTAGTTCTTTTTACAAAAAATATAAAAAGGATAACTTCTCAATATACTTGGTCCTTGGTCCAGAAAATGAGCATTTATGCAAAGAAGAAAGAAAAGGACTGTACAGATTGTCTGTTTAAGAGCTTGGGGTCCTAGAAGGCTGTGGGCCACTGGCTTTGTGCAGTGGGAACTAAAAATATAACCAAGGCTAAAGACAGAAGCCTCTCATCAACTCTAATAGGACCCCACGTGGGACAGAGAGCGGCGAAAAGAGAAGGGGAAGAGCTGAAAAAGAAATAGGAAAAGAGAAGACCCAGAAGAGCAAGGCCAAAGAAGGACAAAATTGAAAACAGCTAAGCTGCAGAAACAAGGGCAAATGTTGAAAGCAGGAAGGATGGCTGGAGTGGAAAGGCAGGAGAGAAAAAAAAGAGGGCAGGTAGCCACCGACAGTGTTTTGGGAAATATGAAAAAACGGGGAGAGAAAGAGTTAATCCTATAAAAAGAGGTTGTGACTGCATCTGTTCTACCTACAGCAAGCAGATCTTAATCTATGGCAGAGTAATAAAGCTTGTACTAAATCTCTCTCCTGCACATCCATATAATTATATTCATAGGGCCTGTGTAAAGAGAGCCCATGATTTAGAGCCCAGTGCCTTGGAATGTGTATTTGAGCCCAAGAATACAGAAAAAAAGATGGATAGGAGCACCAGCACATGGATGAGTAGATATTTAAGAGGAATTGACACGGAAATTCAGAAATGACTGTGATACGCTGCAGCTAATGATGGCATAGCTACAACACATCTCAGTTATGAAAGAAGCCTCAAGGTGCTTCTCCTGTGTTACCTTAGAGATACATTTGTCAAGTTAAATATTAAAATATGCAGTTTGGCAAACGGGGAGCGTTCCTTTATTAATGCATGTATGTAGTTGTGTAAGTTTATAGAAAAGATGAAAGAGGGGTGGTGCAAGTGCTTTGTGTTTTCCTCACCGAGCCTCTGCGGCGAGCAGCTCATCGTAGTGGGAGGAGCGCTGGTCGTCATCCTGTCTGTATCTGATGACTGTGGCGAGGCCTTTGCTGACCAGGGCTTCTGCTATGTTTCTGGCGGAAGAGGAGAGCGTTTCAACACGCGTTCAGAGAAAAAACAAATGCACACAAAGAAAGAAAACCACATGACGTTAGCCTTAAGAAATGGTTTGATTCCAGTTCAAGCAAAACAGAAACTCAAATTTTATTTGCATAGCACCTTTCATTTGGTCGAAACACAAAGCGCTTAACATAAAAGCAAACAAAATACATATTAATGCAAAAAACACAGCTTAAAAACAAATTTACAGATAGAAAATGGGATATTAACACGAAATGAACACCCCTCCCTCACCCAGTTCCTCCCCCACCCCCCCAAGTTCCCCCTATATGACCCTTGACAAGAAAACTGAACAAAAAGTTAAGAACTGCAGATCTAAGGAAAAAGCCAGATGTCGTTAGTAAACAGCACTGATTGTACATTCAATGGACATATCAACCCTCCCCCTCTTGTGTTCCAAATAGGAAGGACCAGCTGGCTCCAAAAAGCCAAATTTAGTTGTTTCTCAGTTATTCTATTTGCCAGAATAACAATTCTTGTTCTCAAACCTTTTTTTATTTTTTCTTGATCCCAAGTTATTCAAGTTATAAACTGACCAATCAGATGTCTCCGTAAAACCACATGGTGCCCGTTGGCCCCACCTCCAACGTTTGATTGACAGCTTCTCCTGAGTCGCTTTCAGTGGAAGGGGTGTGGACTTCAAACAAGCTCAGTCATGGTTGGCGACAATAGTTTCTCTAAAACATGACTCGGATCAATCACTGTCGACTGGTTTCAAAATGGCGGCAGACGATCAGGAAACCAAGGTGACGGGTTTGGCCTCATTTCGCGAGGGTCGGAGGAAAGACATTTTCTAAAGTTGATCTCAACACCTTGTTTTGTCCAGTGAAATAATATGCATTTGGTATATAACGGATCACAAAACTCACGGTTCGTATCATTTTTCGGATTAAGAAAAAGTGAAAACAAAAAACATGAAAAAAAACAAGAAGATAAAGGCCTAAAATAAGTTTTTTTTTTGAAAAGCTTTAAAAATGTATGTTAGAGAAAACAAAAGTACTTGAAAGCATAAATATACACTCACACATCTTTGAACTTTGAACATAAACAAAAATGTAAAGACTTGTAGTTTCTGATTACATTTACATGTCCTGAGAACAAATCTACAAAAACATGTGGGCCAAAACCGTGGCTAGTGAATTATCCGTGATCCGTTACATCTCTAAGAAAACCTTTTAAAGGACTCCCTTCCAGATACTACCCTGAATATTATAGGGCTGGGTCTTGACAATTTCCAGAATCAATTAGATTTCAATCCACTCAATTACTCAATTCAATTCATTCAATTTTGAGTTTACATGGTTTACACATTTAGAAACATTTAGAATCAATGTAAGAATGTATGGTTTTAACAATCAGAAAAGCTCCAACAATTGTTCTGCCTCTCCTGGAGGGCGTTTCAGTTTGTCCACTAGGTGGTGATCACGCTATAGAATTACACCTTATTCCAGAAGAAGAAGCAAAAAACAGTTTAGGACACAAACGGTAAGTTAAAAAATATTTCATTAAAAGAGTTTGGAAAATTCATTATAAAGATGTTCATTTAGTCAGTAATAAATGTTTTGGCTGACAGAGCGTTAGCATTAGCCGTCCTGTGGAAAATCCCATTAGCATCTAGCTAGTGGACTTTAGCTTTATGCTTTAGACCGAACTCTACTTTTATAGATGGAATATTGATCTATTAAGCTTAGATCGATTTAGATCATTTTATCAATTTTTTTAACCCAGTCCTAGTACAGTATTTTATCCGGGCTGGGGACTGACGCAGGGAAACCCGGACCTGGGCCCCCTCATCACATATTAGGTTTTTATTCCTGATTTGACCCAGGCTTTCAGATTTAACAAACAAAATGTGTGTAAGGGAAATAAAACAGGTACAAAAGAAATTAAAAATTCAGATTTACTGCCCAAAGGAGATGGAAAATACAAGATTATATTTTTAAATTTATCAGAAAAACATTTTATTTTTACAAGGCTGAAAGCAAATATTTTTTCTTAGTATCTTCAAAATGTTCAGTTTGTTTTGGTTGTCCTAAAGGATTTACTTTAAATTCAATGTTTTTTTTAAATTTATATATTGATATCTGCCGTTAAAAATGCGTTTTAAACTTGTAAAAAGGAACCTGTTCTAATCAAAACATGTCTTCCAAAGGATATCAATAGAAACCCACAGAAAAACTAAAGCAGCAGAGTCTCAAAGAACTTTTTTTGGCCCAAACACCATTGAGTGTACAGACACTTGAACCAGATAGAAAAATTTATTACACATACCGTACGATAAGACAAGGTTATACGGGGTCAAAAACGATTCATTCTACTGACCGCCTCAGTCCACGGCTTCAGCATTCACACGGGCAACAACTACTGTTATCTGAGAATCCGAGTGGATGCTATAGACAGGGTTGTAATTGAATGTTTACAGGGCCAGATCCTGACCTTTGTGCCGACAAGTACCATCAGATACTGAACAGCTGGTGTGATGATGGAATTGGGTCTCTGTCTCCCCATGAGTGCATGAGAAGCAGCTTTGTGACTTTAGTAATAAAAGAACATAATAACAGGAGATAATTGTAGCTTTTGAGTTAAAAAAAAAAAAAAACAGACTTCTAAAGCTCAATTCGGGCCATGTGGCATTAAAGCTCCTTTTTTGTTTTGATTAAATTCAACCTAGTGAACAGCATTTATTTCTGGGGACAGTGGAAAAACCCTCAAAACGTATGAAATTAATTTCTTCAAAGCAGCGCTAGTGGATTAAAAAATAATTGCTTTCACTGATGATCGTTTTCAAAACAAGGAAGCTCTTTTAGACATCTGTGATTCCAAATAGGATTATCTCACCTTAGTCCAACCTTTCAAAATGATTATCTAAAAAAAAAAAACAAATAAAATCTAATTTTTTAAGCTAAAACCCTGTATTTTATTCGGGCTGGGGGCTGATACAGGGAGACCCAGCCCCCATGTGGCGACATATGCCTCGTTTCCAATGAGCGATACAGGCCAGACCGGTCCCCTCTTGGCCGGTTTAGAATGGTGAGCATTTAAAGTGAGCATTTCTCCATTAAATGTTGGACCATCAAAGCGCAGTTTGTGTTGAACTTTGTAGTTTTTGTTAGTGTTAGTGTTTACGCCCCAGATCCACAAAATGGGGCGTAACATAAATTGGGGGCTCTTCCAGGATCTGTCAATCCCTCATCTTGGAACAATCTTGAATCGGGAAAAGTGCTGGTCAAACGCTTGATGTTGTCGTACAACCTTTCCGACAATCATTGAGTTACATTGTGTGACGACAGAAGCTCCGCCCTAACAGGCCCATTCCATTTTTCTATGGACCTACGACCTGCTTAATGGGTCTATTTTGCAATGAAAACGCTCAAAAATCCAGTCCAGTCTGGACCGCTCAGTGGAAACGAGGCAATAGGTAGACAGTACCGTGAAGAACCTACACCAAATTCAGCTCATCGCCCCAATGGAAAACATACCCCAGTTTCCTATGCACCAGTTGTGCCAACATAGCCATTCTGCCGCTAGCTAATTTTAATTCCAACAGTATCTAGCATATATATTCTAGTAAATATTACAGCAAAGCCCATAAAAGAGGCATAACATCTAGAGCTAAATATTATGATGAAAACTTATATGTATGAGGGCATAAAGCGGAAAGTTGCATTTATAAAGTTGTCAAAGCTTATATTGAGGTTTTCCGTACCACAAATAAGACTAATGGTATTTTAAAAGTGATTCATAAAATTTATCAATTGATGAGGCTTATTGTTAATATTGATAAATTCTAGGTGAATTTATAAAACCTAATCATATGAGATTTATGTCTTTTGATTTCAGGTTCAGTTGCTGCTCTTTTCCCCCCCTCCACTGAACTCCACGTGGTTCCTAGAGGCCTGCGTGGCTCAATCACCATCGGTGTATCAATGTGTGTGAAAGATGAGGACTTACATGCCACCGATTGTGACTGTGGCACAGGTGCGTTCTGGGAAGGCGGGCGTGCTTTCTCCTGGACCTGTAGCTGCTCTGATGTAGTCGACCGTCACATTAACCTGTGGGGTAGGGGGGCATAAGACAAGGGGTCATGAAAAGGAACACAACGAGCAGTCGGAGAGTAAAGGCAGCACAAGTTACAGTAATAATTAGTGGGCGGAGTGTTTGTTGTGTGTGTGTATTTGGGTCCTTTTGTTTGTCCCACTACTCAAGGTCACCCAGTCACTGTGTATCACGTCAAGCAGCAGTATAGAACTCCCCAGAGGAGCAGTATTAACACACTGTGGGTGTTTGGGACAACACACACACACACACACACAACACTGATGGAACCCAAATGACCCTGCACTGTGCCGTCTCAGCACAGCTACTGCGGGATAGACTCCAGTCATTCAACCCAGAAGATGCAATTTTGTCACTCAGCTGCGTGCATGTGCATATATCTGCAGGCGTGTGACAGGGGAAAGCCTCCCTTTGTAGGCCAGACACAGGAAGACAGCCCCAGCGGCGGGGAGGCAGCCATACTGCTGCACACTATCAACCGTTTCAGAAGCTGCACACCGGCCGTGTCAGACAAACGTGCCGGGGAGGATAAATGAAGGCAGGAATCAGGCTCTATAAGCATCATAGAGCACACACGATTAAGACAGAAACTTCAGACGAGCCCGTTATAGGAACATGAAGGAACAATGGCAGCCTGTCATTAGACAGACAAGACGAGGAGATGGCGCTGCAAGAGAGAGAGACGAGACGCTGCCAAAGCTCAAATTTGGACTGTTGTTCGGCACCAAGAGAATCTGTAATTTTACAAGAGACTGCGGGGAGGGGAAGGAACATTAGGAGGGCTTTTCATTATGT
>NC_050534.1:14540138-14575523 GCF_002922805.2 Oryzias melastigma | reverse complement strand
ACTCACTTCCCATCATCCCTTTGTTTACACACTCTCCCGCTTCACCCTCAACTTAACATTACTGGTGCACCTAAAATGTGGGGCGACCGTACAGTTTTGAGCTAGCTCAGACGAGAAAAACAAAGAAGTACATGATATAGTCGTCTATGAGAGGATGCATCAAAAAGGTGTGGAGCAGGGAACTCGCTGCCTTTTTTAAATTATTCGTCTGCTCCCGTTTCACAACAATTTGAATAAAAAAAAAAAATGCAATTTTGATGTTAATTTTCATTATATTTTCAAATCAATTAAAAAAACTAATTATCCCTTAGGGCCAATTCATCTCAAGGTGCAGACAGTAGCTTATGATTGACATCACATGCTATAAACATTAAAAAACATCATAACTCCTCGGCAAGAAGAGAGACAATAAATACACAATAAAAGTGACACAATAGTGTGCACATGTTGTACTGGATTGCACTGAGGAGATTGATTGTATGTCAGGATTTAGCAGCTGGACTGCCCACTTTTGTGTTCTGTAACCAGGGCAGTAAAGTCTGCATTGTAAAGGGAGCCACTTGAACGCAGGATACAGGGTTACTTTTGCCATTTGCAAAGTGTTCTGATGTGTCCTCCATCGTTAAAAAAAAAAAACAACTTAAACAATTTTTATTGGAGTAAGCATTTAAATCAGGGACAAAATCATGTTGGATTTCAGAGTCAAAAGCTTCTAAAGAGCAGCAGTTATGGAGGTGGGTCAAAACAAACAAAACAAAAAGAGAAAGACAAATGTGCTGCAGTTCGCAAATACTTCTTGAGATTGTTCATTTTACTGATCAATTTTGAACGTCTGTATGAAGACCATGTAAAACACGTTTTACTGCTACTTTGGTACGGTGGAGGCATGTTGCAAGGCGGTTACTGGGGACGCTACGGCTACAAGGTACCCTAATAAGTGTTTGTCACATATTGATCCTCTGGAAAACGGTGTGAGAACCAATGTGTATCATGTTAAAAGTTGTTTTAATGAGCCTGCATTCATTCAAGAGCATTTCAATGAGTGGCAGTAGCATCAATGCTCCACGTTTATCCGCTAATGATCGACTATGGTGGCCATTTTCAAACTGAAGAATTTCGGAGAGGACCAAAGTTAAGTCCGATTGAAAACAAACCGAGACCACCTCAAATTATGGGTCAGAGAGCGGTTCCTGGTCCCAGACCAGATTTCTGAAACTTTATTTCGGATTAGTGGGAAAAATCAACTCTAGTTCACCTTAGCGGACCAAATGTGTCCAGTCTGAATACACCCCAGTACTTCTTTTGGATTCCAAATAAATACATTGGAATGGTCCAGCAGACATGCTATGAATTCAATGTCCCTCAAACTGTCTGTTGTTCAAGCGTGTAACTGTTCAACTGGAGAAAGCTCGTATCGGCCCATAACTGCAGGGGTTCGCATCTACCGTGTCCAGTCAGTAAGCAACTTACCATTGCTCTCATTACCCATCCAATAACCATTCTATTATCCTCACACAGCGCTGCTTCACTATAATGTGCACTCAACCTCAGTGAAACAAAGCCATTTAAATGAGGAGAAAAACATTAATCCATTTAGAACAGTTGTTTGTTCTGTATCTGGAGCCATGGATGGAGGAGCAAAGAGTGATGTGGAAAAAAGTGAGACAAAGCCATTTAAAACAGGAAGAATGAAGCGAGATGGCAAGATTAGGACGAGGGGAACTGACACGGGGAAAAATGAACAACTGAAAAACAGCAGATCTGCTGAGGAGATTTAAACCCCGTTAGTCAAGGTGATGACAGATTATAAACTTTGACCAGCAGTGCTAGATTAACGGAGTCCCAGGCCTAATTTCCACAGGCCATCTAACATATCTTCAGATAAGGCAAATCCATCAAAATGAACCCCTCGGAGGAGAGGGAAACTGAGAGGGAGAGAGCGGCGGATGGATCAGAAAGTGGGGGAGTGATAACAACAGAGGCAAAGTGTGAGACTAAATGTGTTTGTTCTGCCAAGGCGACAAACAGGATGGGAGGATTGGGTTAACTTTGCCAAAAGAAACATGAGTGTAATATGTTGGGATGAGTAATGAGGAGAATTCTTTGGTATTGATGAGGCTTTCACAGAAAACTATGTGAAGCTATGACACAAAGAGTATCTAGCAGTGGTGCCATGTCATGATTTACAGTTATCGCCTAGAATGGACTCAACACCAGCAGTTTTCAAACACAATAAAAGCCTGCAAGCTCTGAAAAATATAAGGGGAGAAAGTTGTTTTTTTCTTGCAGAAACAACTTCCCGCAACTTATATTGAAGCCGATTTCCTTTCAGCAAAATTAATTTAAAATTTTGGAATTTCCCCAATTGTGGCATCCAAAAACGAACCATTTGTGTTGTCTTTTCATTGAGAACTGCGCTCAGCTTACACAACTTTCAAAGACTTTTTGTAAACCCGTTGTCGTGCACATTGTGATAAAAAAAGAGGGAAAAAAAATTCTAGCTACAAAAAGCTCTAATTCATCAAGCTAAGCTCCATGTCATGGCTCATCTGTTGCCATAGCAACAGGAGACAACTAGCCTTGCTCCTTATCCAGCTTGAGCCAGACATATGCAAAAAAAGAAACAAGAGCCAAGCTACCATTTAAAGACAAAAATAATCAGTTTGGTGTTCTTTTACCTGAAAAACCTGAAGATCTACTCAGACCTGGGACACCACTCACACTAGGATACCACAGCTGGATACGATTCAAAGCCGTTGTAGAAATAAAAACATGATCCCGGGACATCAGTGTCAGGAGGACAGAGAGGAAGCTCCCATTTTGCATTCATCTGTGGGATTTTGCTAAACTCAGGTCTGCTTGAATATGCACCTCAAGCATTCTTTGAAATCAGCTCTTGCAAGAGTATATCAAGTAGCACACTGTGCATCAGATGCTCCCCCATATACGCCACGATGAGAAGGGGGAAACTCGACTACTAACAGTCCTACACAAGCAGCTGTATAACAGGAGCCACTTTGAGCATGTAGGATTATCCGAATGTGCTCAACCCTGATAAGTGGCTTAATGCAACATTTCCATTTGACTTTTTTTTTTTGCTGAGACTGAGACCCAAGCACACAAGAAGCACTACTTATAAAGTTAGCCAAATCAAGCTTTTTGGGATTATGTCACCATGCGAGCTCTGCCATTTCAGGGAGGGTGGGGATGTTTTTTGAAGAAGAATCGAGACAGACATTGAGCAACACTGAGAAAGAAGTAAACCACCAATGTGAAACTCGAGTTGTTTGTAAAGAAACAGACCACTAGAGTGGTTAGAGCTATTGAAATATACAGTAGTAGTACCTACAAAATGTCATACTTACAAAAATGAAGCAGTTAATAACCAAGAACTAAACCATTTTTAAGGACACCTTGTTATTGCCGGGTCGGACCCTATTTTGCCTTGAGAACTCTTAGTCCTCCATGGTATAGATTCAACAAGGTACTGGGAACATCCCTCTGTAAGCTCATCATCATGTTCAAGAAACCAGTCTGAGACTATTCCAGTTCTATGACATGACCAGCTAGAAGTAGCATCAGAAGATGGTAAACTGTGGTGATAGAGGGATAGACATGGTCAGCAACAATACTCAGGTAGGCTGAAGTGTTGTGACAATGCTCAATTGGTACAAAGTGTGCCAAGAAAATATTTCCCAGACTATTACACCACCAGTTACAGCTTGAACCGTTGATACAAGGCGGGATGGATCCATGCGTTAATGTTGTTGACACCAAATTCTGATTCTCTAATCTCTGGTCGCTCACTGGATATTTTCTCTTTGTCTGACTATTCTCTATTAACCCAAGAGATGGTTGTGGGTGAAAATCCCAGTAGATCAGACATTTCTGGGATACTCAGACCAATAACCATGACCCGTTCGAAGTCACTTTAATCCCCATTCTGACGCTCAACCTGGATATTTTCTTTTTTTTACCGTTCTCTATAGACCCTAGAGATGGTTGTTGGTGAAAATTCCAGTAGATCAACGGTTACAACCATGTTCCATTCAAAGTCATTTAAATCCGCTTTCTTTCCCATTCTGATACTCTGTTTGAACTGATCGTCTTGACCATGTCTATGTGCCTAAATGCACAGAGATGCTGCCATGTGATTGGCTGATTAGAAGTCTGCATTATCAAGCAGTTGGACAGGTGTATCTTATAAAGTGGCCAGTGAGTGTATATTAGAGAAATACATCAGAAAGCCAAATAAATGTGTCACTGGAAATCCTTTAGAGACCAGACTGGATCGCTACAGACCAAATCAAAACCTAGTCTTGGCTTCTCAGTTCCAATTAAAGGAACGACAAACACTTCAGAATATCAAGAGATTTTAAACTAACTTTAAGGGAACGGTTAGGGGGTGGCCCTTTTCCACAAATACTGAACATAACAGCACAAATCAAGGTCTATTATGACACGAGGTTTGAGTGGAGAACTGGGCCTGCATGAAGTCCTGACCTCAACCTGAAAGATGTCGTTTGGGATCAATTGGAGAAAAGACCAGAGCTTCTCATGCAACATCAGTGTCTGACCTCACAGATGCACTTCCTGGAAGAGTGGTCAAACACATTCCCAGAACACTCCTAAAGCTTGTGGAAAGCCTTCCTGCAAAAGCTCAATCAAACCAGCAGATAAGGACAGCCGAGATTTCCACTTGAAAGCTTTTTCTTTCAAGCAGAAATTTTAAGTCCATGTGGGGTCCATTTATATTTACTGGTCCAGATCCGGCTCCGCAGAGATCACGGCTCAGAAATATGATGCAACTGTAAGTTGGTTGACAAAACTGCCACTGTTTGAGTGCAACATATACACCAGAGCATATCCATGCATCCAGCTTGACGATAAAACTAGGCCAAGGTATTGAAGAATTTCATAAAAGCCTTCAAGGGCTTAATTTTCAACTGGAAAAAAAAATGAACTCAGCTACAGAAAGTCTCTGATTTCTTTATCCAACAAAATCTTTCTGGTTGCCAAGGCAGCTAAAACTTGCAGCTTTTTTAACTTTGCAATCATTTTTAAAAGTAAAAACACTTTAACTAAGATGGAGATTTAGCCTTGTATTTTGGCAACAAAGAAATATGAGCGAAGCAGCATTCCTGAGCTCTTCAGTTATTGATTTTCCAGCTCGAGGAAGGAGGAAGCCACGCTGCTTTAAAATGGGCAGGAGGCTCTCCACTTAAACCTAACTCACATCAAAGAGCCGATAAGCGCACACATGGGAGATCGGTGTTCAATATTAATCAAATGTGGGGGCAACATAATGGCGTATGTAATCTATACAGTACCGAGCAAAAGTGAGGGCACTTCTTTTTCTTTGGCGAGGATCATTTCCATACTGCAGATTAAATTTCAGCTTAATAAAACACATGAGACGCAAAGGAACTGCCTTTGCCGATGAGAAACAAATGTACAGACCAAGGTTTTCCACCAGTAGTAAAGTGAATCTGGGGCGTCTTATGAAACTTTAAATCAATCGCTTCTACAAACTACTAAAAGAATTTTACACTATGAGAGAAAAATGTTATCAATGTATTGATTTGTATTACGACAAGATCAATCTGTTTGAGGCAAGTTGTTAATCAAATAGATCTACACTATTAAAACAAGGGCCGTCAAATTATCGCAATAATCACAATTAATTACAGACATTTTAGCGCTTTATTTTTTCGTAACTGCATTAACTTAATTTTGCGTCAGATTATTACTTCCATGGTATGAACACCTGGGGGAGCATTTTATGCTACTAGAGAGATATAGCATTACCATTCCATCAAACTCATTTTGACAGGTGACCTTTGACCTCCACATTCCAAAGTGATGATGCAACAATTTGATATAAACTTTATATCAAATCGATATCAAATTTATATAAAGTTTATATCGATTTGATATAAAGTTTATATAAAGTTTATATCAAATTGTTACGTCATCACTTTGGAATGTGGAGGTCAAAGGTCACCTGTCAAAATGAGTTTGATGGAAAGGTAATACTAAATCTCTCTGCTGCTCATACCATGGTTATTGAAGAAAAATATCAATATTTAATAAATCAGTAGGGCTACCACGATTAGTCGATTAGTCACAACTAAGTCGACGACTAATTTAATAGTCAACACGTCGGTTTTTCCTCTTGATCTCAAAACTACGGTCCGCACTTTCTAATGTCATTTTGATTTTTTAAGTAGTTTTATTGATTATTGTATTTTTTTGTATACTGTTCTTAACCTGTGTATTTTCTGACATTGCACTGTTTTAATGTAGTTCTACTGATTGGACTATGTGTCCGGAATAAATTCTATCTATCTATCTATCTATCTAATGCAAATCTGCTATTGTTTTTGACACACTTGCGCAGTAGTGCAAATCTGTGTCAGTAGTGAAGTTCTAGAAAGACTTGGGTACTATAACAAGATGTCAACAGAGTGGGAAACATAAAAAATTGAAAATAACCAATTCAATATCTGCAAGCCAGAACTTGTGTTTCATGGCAACACTGCGGCGAAGCACGAGCACCTCACGAGGAAACACGTTGTGACAGTATGATAACGCTAAAAATGCATCCTTGTCTAGGTAAGCTAACATGTGCACAAACTTATTACTACTTACTCATATTTACAGCTAAAAATGTTAACTTTATTTAGGACAAGCCGTGATCCATATGGATCACTAGCAACGGTTTGGCACACATGTATACTGCAACCCTAATGAACAGTTACGCTTCTATAGAGCAAATCATCATAAGTCACCAGGGTAAAGCAGCGTTTTTATTTGGGAATTGCGCAAAATTGGTTCATCCCCTAAAAAAAAAACGGCATCAAAGCTGTGCTCAAGAACCTATATGCGATTAACCCCCAATTGGACTCTAGAGTGATTACATTGTCCAAAACAAATTCTGATGCACTATGCAAACAGGCTCTTCTGACCCACTTGAGTACAAACATGCAGCCAATCAAGGAATTGGCTACTTGTGATGCATACACAATGACGTCCCCGCACGATCAAAAACAAAAAGCAGCATTTACTCTGAGGCTCCAGTACAGGACAAAATCACTTAAGCTTAATTATGTTTCCAGACTCTACAAATTCTAGTTAAAGCGAATTATGTTAAGTTTTAGGAAGCATCCGTTTAAACAACTTGAGGGTCAAAGCAGAACATTTCCAGTAATGTCTCTGGCCTTCTAGTTGGTTAGACAACAAAATAATAGCTTTAGCACACATGGTTTTATTATATATGACCTACAAACACTCATACAAAACCACTATTATGCTTCAATACCAGCCAAAAATGTTATTAGCAAGTTTCTACACTCATATGCTTCCATATGATGCAAGGACACACTATTATCACACTGCAAGCATCTCTTTTCACAGCTCGGCAAGGCTATAGCTGCTTTATTCCCATTACACAAGTAGTCATTATTTCCAAACACAAACACTACAAATATACAGGAGAAGCATTTGGGCTGCGTTTGCTGAAAGCCAGCTCGCGGCTGAATTTCCTATCATTAAAAAAACATTAATGAGGATGATTAAGATGACTCTGATGAGAGGCTGGGACAGGGATATGAATCTCACTCCCATACGGAGTGCCAGGAGGATTTCTTTTGGGTTTTGCCGTTGATTCGGTGCATGTTTTTTAAATTTAACAAGCTTTTTTTTTTTTTTTAATCTATTGCTTAGTTACAAGAATACAAGGAAACAATAATGTTTTGGATAGAAATTAATTGCAATATAGACTTGTAAAAATCCGTGAAATAGCTTAACGCATTCACAAACGTGGGAGTTTTAAATAGTTTGTGTTTCTTTCAAGTCTCTAGAAAATTGTGTCCTTAAACCAGGGGGTGTCAAACTCAATCACACAAGGGGCCAAAATCCAAAACACACCTTAGGTTGCAGGTCGAACAGGATAAACATTAATTGAAAACTCTAAAACTAAATTTTTAAAACTGCAACTTTATCACATAATTATGAACTAGATATATAGCATTACTTGTGATAATGCTAGTGTGAATGCTGTAAGCTGTATTTGGCCACTGAAGATAGCTGAAATCAATGAAGCTAATAGCTGAAAATGCTGGAGCTGATGGCCAACTAAAATATTAGCTAAATACCAAATTAGCATAAAAACCCCCCCAAAAAAAACTTATCTAGGTTAGCCAAAACAGCTAGCATGTAGCTGAAAAAAATAGCTAAACTTCTAAATAACCTAAAAAAATTGAGAAAATACCAAATTAGACAAAACAGCTAGCAAGTGGCTAAAATATTAGCTAAATCAAAAAATAGCCTAAAAATTTGAAAAAAAGCCCAAATTAGACAAAACAGCTAACATGTAAGTGTGATATTAGCTAAACTCCAAAACAGCCCAAAATTCAGAAAAAAGCCCAAATCAGCCAAAACAGCTAGCATGTGGTTGAAATATTAGCTAAACTCCAAAATGGCCTAAAAGATTTTTAAAAACCTAAATTAGCCAAAACAGCGAACATGTATCTGAAATATTAGCTAAACCCCAACATAGCCTAATAAACTGAAAAAGCAGAAATTAGCCAAAACAGCTAGCATGTAGATAAACTCCAAAACAGTCTAAAAGATCCTAGTAATGCTATAACAGTCCAAAAAGCTAGCATTATGCAAATTGTTAAAAGATTTCAAACCCTAACGTTTTAACATAAATATGAATAATGAAAATAATTAAAAAGTTTTGTGGAAATTATTTCACAAAAAATCAACTTAAATCTTAAATAATTTTCAATATTTTACGCTCCATAAAAATCTATTTTGTCAAAATTATACAAGTTAGAAATAAGCACAAGATAACATTGGGCCATTAATAACAATAAAATAAAATGATTTGGGGGGCCGGATCGAATTACCTGGCGGGTTGGATCCGGCTCTCGGGCCTCGAGTTTGACTCGTGCTGTATAGGGAGTTTCTAAGCTTTACATCAACGCTTGCATTGATGTTCAGCTGTATTTTTCTACAACCATCCCACATGCTTCTATTAAAGCATGATCGCTCTGCACCAAAAAGGTGTCAACAAGCAGCAGTGGATAGAACGAATACAGCCGGTAGCAAAAAATACGGCTGCAAAGAACTGAATCACAACATTACAAATGTTGCTCCCATTCACCTAAGCTTAGACAAGGCCAGTTTAATCCAAAACAATAATATATTTAATGCCGAATCCCTGATATTTGTCGAGAGCACCATTTAGTTCAGTGCAAGGCTCTGCAGGGTCAGAGGCGAGTTAATAAGACAACCCCCCCCTCAGGTGTTCAGACACAGTAGATCAATAGACACAAGAGGAGGAAATCAACACTGCTTGTTTAAAGGGTGCGTCCAGGCTAGCACCGAGCCCCTGGGCATACCAGGGGTATTTGGTATTCACACAGAGACAGAGGGAAGCACTTATCCAGCTCAAAAACACATTTGGCTTTCCGTGAAGGCAGCTAGAGGTTTAGGGAGCATTTATAAAGCCATATTGGGCATTTCCATTCAGGACCATTTCTTTCGTTTCGAGGACGCTGATTGGAAGAAAGATTCAATCTGTGTACACATTTTTTAAAAAAAGGAGAATTTGAGAGCTTTTAAAGTCGGTCGATGTTTCTTACCTTTTTACCGATGAGCTTCTTCCGGAGGAATTCACGGGCCTCAAACATGTAGGGGATGTCATAGAGAGGACGGAATCGCTTGTCTTTGTCCTTGTTTTTCTCCTGAATACAAATGGACAGGAAAGAGGTATGTTAGCAGATCAGGGGTAAAAGACATGGAAACCAAGTTATCCACATTGTGATTTCAAAGTTCTGCTAATAAATTCATCTGTTTAAGATACACATACAAGGAGTGCGTATTGGTAAGAGTCTGGCGATACGATACGTATCCCGATACATGTGTCACGATGTGATATTTATCGCGATAAATTCCAAGACTGTACCAGAAGTTTTTAATTTTTTTCAAGACTATGCCTTAGAAAAGAAAAAAAAAAAACTTGCGTGAATACTAATACGTCTTTCATTGTAATTGTAATTTAAGTATTATAACTAAGACGCTTTATTTACGTGGCAGCTCCGTTTTCTCAAACACATCAGGTCGCTGAACTAGAATCTATAGCTGTTAAATGTCAGTGGAACTTTTTCTAGTTTCACTAAAATCCTTTTGACAGAGACTCCGTGCATGACACATGGCTGCACAAGGGCTGGGTTGATAAACTTGATTTTAATCAATTTAAGATCAACAGATTAATAATTGATTTAGCACATTAAGCTAAAGTCTGCTAGCCTGATGCTAACATTTAATGAAAAAAAGTCTCTAAGAAAAAAAATGTTCACATCTAGGTTTGCCTTGCATCTCAGTCCCAAGGGAAAGACTTGACATGGAATTCTGAGAAATATTTTAGTCTGAGAAGCATCCACACACACACAGAGGTATACACAAATAAACACCTTCAAGCACAGCGCTCCCCCTATAGCTGACATACTATTCCGAAAATAATAAAATTAACACTTATCAAGGACACGCAGATGCAAACAGCCGCGGAAAAGACACCTTGTGTTAAATAGACACACGAGGGAAAAAATGGCAGACCGTGATGCACAGGTACACGCTCAGCACCACACACCGTCTCCCGCTGTCTAACAGGGGGAGGCCACAAATAGAACTTATTTGCATTTTCAAAGAAGGCTGAGGTTTAGCGTTGCTTCCAGATTGAACAAATGAATACACACGCTGGTGACACGTGCGTAGAAACAGTACGTCTAATGACGAGGACGCCGTTAGAAATTTAACTACAGGTGTCGAGTGGGAAAACGGCTATAAATGACAATACCAAAGTGCTCGACACCCTTGCTGCCCTCTTCAATGAACGCCATCATTATCCGTCGCACAAACAGAAGTCTTCGAAATGAGCGCACGGGCTTGGAATAAATCCTCATTTCCTTCCCTCTTCAATGCTTTTCATTCATTTTTAATGACTCCCCAGTTGTTCAGAGATGCCAGGTGTGCCACACAGCTGGGCAGATGGATGTGAAGAGAACACACATGGGGAGAAATGGATGTGTCAGCATGTGTAGGAGTTTATGGCTCAATTAAGGTCTTCCAGACAAATTTTGCAGGAGACAGGCTTCACTGAGAATGCAGACGGCCTCATTTCAATGACAAGACTTTGTCCTTGGAATTTTGCTTCCCAGCAGAGTAGAACTTTTCCTTTGACCTTGTTAGGAATTTGGATCGCGTAGGGCTTCAAAATACAATCAACACCTCTGGAATTTACACTAAACCCATTTAAATGGACACCAACTATCCAATCGCCATCCTATTTCTTGAGTTTGAAGGCATGACCAGATAATCCAATGAGGTAATGGATCGAACAGATTTCTCGCAAAAAAGTCAAAACTTTCAAATGTATCCATCTTTATAGAATGTTGCCGTTTTAGATCTACATGTGTACACGACACACTATAATAAGACATGAAACTCAGAGTAGCATCTTGTATCCAAAGCCTCATTTCACCTGTACGGCCCGGTCGGTTCATTGAGCGTTTCTATTGTAAAATTGACCCATTAAATAGTACCGATCTGTACTTCTTGTGGGCCCATTGGTAGTAGGTCGATAGAAAAATGGAACGGAACAGTTGAGGCGGAGCCGCAGTAGCCACCCGTTGAACGGCAGAAATTGACGAAACGGGTCACAGAAAAAAAATATGGCGCTCGAATCGATTATCAATTGATTATTAGTTTGGGAAAAGTTTTTAATATATCATTTTGGAAAGGGTTTCGTAAAATTTAAGAAATTTTCGCTTACGCAAAGAGCTAAAGTTGCAAATTTTCTTCTTCCAGCTTGAGATTGTTTTTGGCGTCATCTTACATGTAACCAGATGCCCCTCGAAATTGACGACATTAGAAAGCACCAATATAACGCTAATTTAAGCTAACGTTTCCAACGCTTGTAAGCACTCCAGTTTTAGCGGTTTCAATCACTCACGCAATGTTTTTTCAAACATTAAATTCCTGCTATACACGATATATACCAGAAGTAAAGCAAGAAAATTACCTCCATTGTTGTTACTTTTCGAGTCGTCGCACTATAATGTGGCTATGGCACGCTAGTGGTCAACACCATGCATGCAAACTGCTCAGTGGAAACGAGGCCCAAGATCACCATCATTTATTTCTTGCGCAGTAAAAACAGTACAGCAGGGTGACATTTTAAAGGAATAACAGATCAAGTACTAGCAAAAATAACACTACGGTCATTGTCGTCATGTTTATGAAGAAAAGACAGGGGAAAAGTAGCAGAAAATCAAAACTTAAGTCATTAGGTACCTTGTTTTCCAAAATAAAAGATGATTAACTGGCATTTAACCTGGGATTCTCGCATTATTGTAGTGTTGGGCGATATGGAAAAAAAACTGTATATAGGATAAATTTTATTTCACAATATTTATTAAAATATACCATGATAACGTTTCAGTTATTCTCTATAATGCTTTAACAACCCTGTTCCATTCTACTACTGATTTTACCTTGTGCTCCATCAATAAAATGGCCTTTCCTGCAACATTGTGTTACTGCAACCAGACAAGCTCTTTATTTCCTTCATAGATTGTTCTTGTCCAGCTCTACTTCAGCTACATATAGAGGAGAGACTTTCTGCTATGTCTCAACCACAACTAAATAACAGTTTGCACTCTCTATCCTCCGGGGGAGTTTTGTTCTATTTGGGGGTGAACTCCCTTCATTCCAAATTAACAGTTAAACCTCAAGAATCATCTTTGACTATTGCAGAGGCATGGTGCACACTGGGTTGTACAGTGTCGCACAGCTGCAGGCTTCGGGCTGCAAATGTGTGGATGCTCCTACCGCTTGCAGCATTTTCAACTTCTGGAACATCAAGAGTGAAATCATGACTCAGGAGCCTGTCATTTTCTGATGTTTGGCTGCGATCCTGGGGGAAGCGTACAGTAGTAGGCCTTAGTTTTGCATTTAGCTGACAGAGTGTTGTTTAAGTGTGTAACCTTTCTTTTGGGAGCGAAAAAACTGTGTCCCAGACAAAAGGACATTAGTTTTTGATAAAATAGTAAAGTGGGAGTCTTAGACTAACAGTCAACATTTACTAAAGTGATGCTGAACAGCATGGCTCAAACGTGCAAGCATAAACTGTAGATGCCTTTAGAGGGCTGAGGCAGAGAGGAGGAGGGCGCCATCGAGATGAAGGAGGCGTGCATCCACCATAGCATCAACTTTAATGCTGCTTGTACTTACAATAAAATAAAACACAGTAAAGCAGAGGAGAAGTGACTCTGCACTACCAACAGGAAACACTGAACTCGTCGCTTCATTATAAACACATCTTTAACCCTTTCACACTGGAGTTTTAGCTCCAGTGTTCATGTTCAACTACTGCAACTCTTCCACAGTTTAGAACAGAGGTCCGCAACCTTTAACAGTAAAAGAGCCATTTGGGATAGTTTTCAACTGATCCAAACCTAGAAGGAGCCGTATAGTCTTACTTTAACCTTTAAGAAATTTGGATTTGAATTCATGTCCTTTTTTTAAAAATAATAAATTTGAATTTTGTCAATTTTTTTTTTGGCACAAACAAAAGCAAAAATATAAAAAGAATCTAGTATCTCTCAAAATGTGATTTTCTTTTATTTTTTAATGTTTGACAGAAGCTCAAATAACTCCTTTTCAAAATAATTGCCACTGTGCAAAACAGGATAATCTCTGGGCAGCTAGTAACCAGTGTTGTGCAGCATAAGATAATATGCTCTTTCCACTCATAAAAGATCAAACTTTTTACCAAAGTTTTGCTATAAAATCTGTTCATTCTGGAGAAAGCATTGAGCAAACAAGACATCTTCAGGTCAACAGGGATGTAAAAACCTACATAGTTTATCATCTTTGTGCACCTCAGCTATTAATTTATACATTGAACTAATCTAATTTAAATAAATGTCAGTCAATGATTTGAACACATTTTAAAGGACCAAATGGGAAAGAGACAGAAAATGTACTTTTGTAAATAATCCTAAATTATTAATATGAAGTAGTAATTACCTTGTATATTCCAATTTAAGTTGAAAAGCAAAAAATACAAAATATTGATTGGATGATATTCTACCAATCAAACAAAATACATAGATCCATTTTTTTATTAAAATACAAAGAATTTTTTTTAATGTCAGAAAAAATATTTCCACTCATATCTGCGTACTGGTTCAGTTATAAAAGTTGTGAAATGCTATTTGTGTCTAACTTTTTAAACGTTGGATGGACGTCTAGCAGTAGACATGATTGAAATGAGACTGAAACATCTCCAGAGACACTAGATAGCAGAGGTGAAGTGGGGAGGCATCAAACAAGTATTGAAAGATGTGAAGAAACTTGAGCCAGTGAAGTAGCTTACATAAAAATCTGCGGTTTGGTTGTGTCCTTAACCCTGCTTTGACTACATGAGCACACAGAGGCTTTTGAATACACAAAAGCACCACACCAACAACAACTGGGAGTCTGTTAAAGTAGGTGCACACAAAAACGCATCCAAACACAAGTGTTGGTGCGTGGGAGTAACAGTGAGTCATTCAGAGGCATGGAGGTCTCTCCCCACTTGTGTTTACATCAGACTCTGTACAAGTGAGAAAATTGATAAAGAGAACAACAACAAAAAAAAGAAGAATAAAAACTGAAAGGAGACGATAAGACAAAGAGAAAAAGCTGACTTCGCCCTTCAAACTGAATCTGAAAACACGAGGAAAAAGAGGAGTCAAAGACGGGAGAGAGTGACGACATTTGTGTCCCATGACTTCTGCAGGTACACGCCACTGGTCCAGTAATCTGTCAGAATGAGCACAATTAGAGTAGTCATGAGAGAGGAGGGGGGGAGAGATGCAGTGTTAGGAGACTAAAACGAAGCAGAGGAGACAGAGAGAGGAGAGGGGCTTGGCAGGACCTGTCACAGTTGATCAGTGCACCAGTACATCACATCTGGCCTCTGTACTACCAAACGGTGCGCGCCCTGCCAGATAAACATACATGGACTTGACGTAGAATACACAGGCTAACAAAGCTCATGCAAACAGACAGAAAACCTGCCAAAGAAAAACGTCCGTTCAGACACCCAGAGGAAGCAGAATGTTCAATTCTGAGGGCTAAATGTTGAGCAAAATATGAACACATCTGATGGATCTCCACAGTGGACGACGGATTTCTACATAATCCACGTTAGTTCACGGTCTGACGCCGATTTCCAAGATGTTTCCTGACAAAAAGCTAATGCCGCTTAACCAAGCATGACTGCTTATGCATGTGTGCGGAGCTGTGCTTCAAGCCGTAACAATGACTTTTGTGTCTGTCTGCTGCACTTTAAGCAAGTAGACGGCTCGATGGCGACAGAACCGTGAAGTCGGCTCGAGGGGCAAATGTTCCTCATCGTTTTGACCTTAAGGTGTTAGGACTGGGTATCGCTGATAATCTCCAGAAACCATTCAGACTTGTTTTTATTATTCTTTCAATTCTCTCAATTGATTTGAATTTTGGGTTTAAGCATTTAGAAATATATAAATAATAAATAAACATTTTAAAGATATTCATATCAATCTGATACAGTTCCCATACCGTAAAATGTTTTAGTGAAATTATGAGATTGAGAATCCTTGCATGTTATTAACAATCAGAAAAGCTCCAACGATTGTTCTGCCTCTCATGGAGGGCGTTTCAGTTTGGCCACTAGGTGGCGATGGCGCTATGGCATTAAATCTTATTCCAGAAGAAGAAAGTATGAGCAAAAACGGTGCTCAAGACCATAAATTGCTACTTAAAAAATATTTCCTTAAAAGAGTTTGTAAAATTCATGCCTGTGAGTACCGTATTTTCCGGAGTATATGTTTAAGTATAAGAATAAGTCGCAAGAGTTAAAAATGTCTAATCAAGAAGAAGAAAACCATATACAAGTCACTCTGGAGTATAAGTTGTACTTTTAGGAGAAAAGGCTGACGTTTCAGAACAAATCCGCCAAGCCCAGCGCAGCTAACAATAAATAAATAAAAACAAGAATGCTATTCTTTTGATCTGTATAAGAAATATATCTAAGTTTCTCTTCCATGTTTGTTTTGGACGACACTTCTTCTGCAAGATGCAAATACTTTTACTCAGATGCAGCACCCTCTGGAGGTTTTTAGAGAAAAACTACTGCTAATGGACAAGCAGTGTTTACTATGAAAATAACATATATATGAGCGTATTTGTATCTAAAAAATATAAAATAATGAAAATTTAAAAAAAACAAGTCGCTTCTTAGTATAAGTCACCCGGGGCTAAACTAAGAAAAAAAAATCAGAAAATATACATCAGAAAATATGATTGTAAAGATATTAATTTAGTCATCAATGTATGTTTAGGTGGACTCAGCATTAGCAATCCTCTGGGAAAACCCATTATACGTTAGCATCAAGCTAGCAGACTTTAGCTTTATGCGTTAGATCGATCTCTATTTTCATGGATCGATTATTAATCTAATAATCTTAGATCGATTCAGGTCGATTTTATCAACACACCCCCCTAAGGTAAAAGATTAGCTTCCAAAATAGACTTTTATATAAATCACACTTTTAGCTGTGGCTGCACAGTGTCACCTCTATAGAAATGCTTTCACATGTGATTTGAAGCAGACTCGAAAACATTTTTGTTTAATGGCGAGAAAATTGTCCAAAAAGGTTTCCGTGACTAAAGGAGAGTTAACATCTACATCTGTAAAGGTGTGCAGACAGGGTATGAAATCATGGTCCTCTGCTTCCATCAACTTGCCTGATTCAGCAGTCAGGGCAATCCCAGCTGCAAAAATAAAACCGGATATAAAAACCTACCGCTTGCACGAAAGACCAGAAAAAAATATAGATTTGGTTCAGTAAACAGAAATTCCTTCGACTTATGCTGAAGTTTAAGCTCTCATCTGCAAAAACCGTTATAACTCTGCATTGCTGCCATAGCGACAACACTGAAAGCTGAGCCAACAGCATTACAGACGGGCGAGCAGCTCTTTAGCTCACATACAGAAATAACTAGCTGACAAGCACCAGCAGCACCAGGAACAGTCTGTAAAAACTCTTAAAGCAGCAGCATATTATGTGCTACAGCAGCTCTAAAAGGAGATTACACTGCCGCAGTCGCAAAACAGATCAACTCTGACAACACAATCGTATATAATCTGAGCTAAAGTGCCAAATCTCTGCGGTAACACGCCATCTATTAAGCTCATCTTTAACTTTAACGATCATCTGGCTAGTTTAAGATATCATCATTAAAGGGTTAGTCACATTTTTATCCAAGCCAACACATTGAAACCCCTCTAAGTCACTGAGCCAGAACCTTAATAAGGTGATTTTGGTAAACACGGCATTTGCAACTCAAGACTACGCAATTAAATATGCATGAGATGCAATAATAGCAAAAACACAAACAGTGCCAATGCCACACCATTACAATCCGCAAGAGCCCTCACATCTGGGTTCCCTCTCCGCGGCTCGCTGTAACATACGACGGTGTAATGAAGCACAAAACGCATACTGCTGAAGCATCTGGCGCAAGCAAAGGCAGACTGACTGACACAATAAAGAGCAGCTCAGAGGAAAGAAAAACATGGGAAATAATGAAAGCAGAGAAAAGAGAAAGTACTGGGAGACAGTTAGGAGAACAGGCAACAAAAGGATGAGAGACTAAATGAGGAAATGTTAACCACGTAGAGACAAAAGGCGGTAATGAGTGCGGGATTTTGTTGATGAATGCTTGGAAACACTGAAAACATCCATTTGAGAGAATAAAAAAAAAAACTAATAAAACAAAATCTCTTCATTAAATAAAAAAAGCTTTTAAATAACCCCCCCAGGAGGAACAAAGTGGGATTTTCTTGTGACAGCAGTCCTGACGACGAGAGTAGAGGAACGCAGAGAAATAAAAAGACATCTGTGTCACTACCGTTTTTTCCATTATGTCAATAAACATCCAGTCCCCTGGTGTCACAAAGTAGGTGTGTATAAAAAACGTATATGTGTGTTTTTTTTTCCAGTCAGCAAGGAAAAGATGGGGAGTGTGGAAGAAGAAAAATATATTGATTTCCCTCACTCGCTGCAATGCTGCAGCCACTGGGTGTGTGCGAGTCGAGCCCCAACGGCAGGGGTGCCACCAAGTGGTCAGAAATAATCAGTCATTTCAAAAATATATATATATATATATAAACAGGCAGCAGAGGAAAAACAGACGCCCCCAAACAAACGGTTTTATTGCATTAACCGCATCAAAATGACAGAAAGCCTCCATGCCAGATGTTGCTAAGGAGCTTGTAATTAACTGAGAATAAACAAGAATATCAGGTTAAAACAGGTGCATGTACCTCTCCTTCATTCCTGGGGGGTCGAATGCTGGACAGGTGGATGGTTTTGTGTTCTCCGGAGTTGAGTTTGACGAGCATGGCGTCAGCGTTGACCACTTGCATCACCTGCAATGGAAAGATAATGAGTGAAAAAGAGCGGTATTCATTAAAATCAGCTTACGGGTTGAAAGCTTTGAGACTCTAAGAGGTGTTGGAGCAAAACTAACATTAGACTGGAAGGAAAACGGGCAGTGGAGGAGCGGGGAAGAGGCTAAATGAAGAGAAAAAGATCTATTCAAAGGTGGGAGAAGGCTGACGGTGAAGATTGTATGCTGTGGTGAAAGGAAGGCATTGAGAGCGAGGTGAGGAGGGACGCGTTGGTGACTAAGCAAGGGGAACTAAACCGTCCCAGCAGGCCGGCAAGGCTCGGAGGATGGGCCGAGGATGATCAGCCATCTTAAAAGATTGGTTGATAATGGGGGGAGGGGTGAAAAGAAGTGAAACGGGGGTGAAAACAAAGTCTTTAAAAGACATCTCGTTTACTGAGGGCTACAGAAAGATTTAAACAGAACTGTGTTTTCACAACATTCATGACAAATCCTGTAAAATGGGGAGTAAAAGTAATAATTTGTAAGCAAAAGAAGCTTTTTTCATGAGTTTTTCAATACCAGTAATACATAAGTTATTCAGGCCGTGACTGGGCCGAGTATCAGCCAGACTGATTGTAAGCTATTTTGACGTATATCTGCATTGTCCCGCCCACGGCAAGATCTGATTGGTTAAGAGGCAGAGCCAATTAGACGGCAAAACTGTTTTTCAAACACGGTGAAAAGTAAAGTTCTCTCGTGTGGAGAAGCTATCGTGGGTGTACGGATGTCTGGAAGGTTGGTAAACATAAAAAAATCTCTTAAAATTGTAATTAACATCTCAGTCCTCTGCATGTCACTCTACTAGAACTAGGTCCGTCACTTTTAAAAGTCCCACTTCACTCATCTTTCGATATTTGGAGGCATAGACGTTTCTATACATAGGAGAGTGTATAATGTGTATAATATTTCAGACACTTTAGACCAGGGGGGCCATCTGTGCCCCTCAAGCTGATATTTTGCTGCCCCCACCCTAATATGAAAGTTCAATGTCTACTAAGCAATATCTTCTGCGTGTCCACACTTCTTCAATGATAGCTTTGTATTTGCTTTATGATGTTTCAGCTTGCTTTATGCTTAAAACTTTGCATTTGCTATTGTCGTTGGGTCAGGTTGTCAGAAAAGTCCTTAGCAACTGTTGCTAGCGTCGTTAGCTCCTGTCGTTTCACAGGACAGGCGGAAGATATTGCTTAGTATTACATAGACATAAACAAATGTTCAATAAACTTGTTCAGTAGACATAGAAAATGAAACAAAAATACACGCAGTGGATGCAAAAACATATTTTTGGCACAAATGGAACCCCATACAGCCAGACTCAGCCAGACTCTGCCTTCAGTGGCCCTAAGGTGAATTGGGTTTGAGAACCCTGCCCTAGACGATGCGTATGACCAAAGAGAAACGACTTGAAATCATACTGGTGATTGGATCGGGAAGCAGTCACATGGTTGCACAACATTTTACCAGAAAATAGTGGCAAAGCTTATTTGCAAATTTCAGAAAATTGGAACTTTTGCAGATCAACCACAAAGTGGTCCAAGACGAAGGGCCACCAATGGAGACGAAAAAAAAAACTTGTTGGGTTTAACTTTTTCTATGTATGGAAAGTTATGTTGTAAAAGTGTTCCCAATGGTCTTTTAGTTCTGATACCATCGTTTTGTCGTTTTCTAGGACAGTTACAGCAGAGTGGCAGTAGTTCATTAGAAATTCACCTCAGACTAGTAGGTGAAAGTAAGCCCACCCTCGTTTCCCATCATCCATCTGTTTACCTGGTCTTGTCCCCATCAAAACTCCAACCTAGCATTACCAGTGCAACAAAAATTGAAAGTTTTGGAGTTATCTAGCCCCACAGTTTTGAGACGGATACCAGCTCAGACAAGACAAACATTGATTTGACCATCTGCAAGTGGATGCTTCAGAATGGAGCAGAGGCCTGCCTATTGTAGCACTTTTTGGCTCTGCTCCTGATTCACAAGGATCTGAATAAAGAAACACTGAACCACAAAAGGGCCATATTTGTCCATGTTTGGTCCTGAGCTACTTGTAGAAGACCTGACACAGACTGCCACCTACATGAAAGTATTAAATCTCATATCTAAGCTTCACACATGCTACAGCTCGTCTGTCCTGCCCACGCTGGGATTTACAGAAAGCAAACGTTTAGGACCAAACTTTATTGCAAACACAGATAAAGGTGTATGAGCTCATAGGCGAGTGCCTGATATACTCTGGGAGCAAATCAAGAGCGTCTTTACCGTAGCTACCAGAGAACAGAAATTAGACCAACCTACAAGCTAAACAGGCGGCCCACAACAGCAACTAAAATACATCATATACTAATCACTGAGTTGAGAGGGAGAGATACGGAGAAGGGCTGAGGTGTAGTGATTAAGTGCCAGGGGGAGCGTGCAATCACACAGAGACACGCACACAAGCTCGCCATCCCACACGACTTCACACTCTAACAAGGTCATTTTGGGGGCCTGCCCAAGTAAATAAAGTGCAAGAGAGAATGTAGCAGCAGCGGCGGCGGGAAGTTAAAAAAAAAGAAAAAAAAGAAAAAAAAAGGCTCAGCATTTACTGGCTAATTATCAGTTGGTGGAGGCGAGAGGACAGACGCGCAGGAGGACAAATCAACATCCACCAAGACGGGGAACAGAAAGATGGAGCGAGCCAGGGAGATGCAGCGTAATCTCACAGCAAATATCACAGGAACAGAGGCAGACGAGAAGATAGAGAATAGAGCAAAACATTCTTAGGAGAAGGAGCTGCAGTGACAGGTCGAGCTAGCCGGCAAAAAAAAAAAAGACAAATAGGGCTGGCAGCATGACTCACTGAGTCAATCTGATAATGAAGAAGTGGGGATCTACTGCCACCCTCTGCCAGCGGCTTACATGACATCTGCAGTAGCTTGTCAAGAGGATGAGCTTGTCCACCTTCGGGTTTAGTTAAATAAAATTAAAAAAATTGGTTTGAACCACTGATCCGAGCTGAAGCTTAGACTTGTTACTTGTAGGTGAACACCATTTCTGGAGCCAAATTATACAGATTTACCCCTAAATTGGAGATTTTTCAGGGCTCTGGGTGTGCTGGTAACTAAAAACGATTCTGGAGGGGGCACTTTTAATTTTAAGACCTTCGACTAATTGGCGTTCCAGTTCAAAGATTTTAAGTAGAGCACAAACTAATTTACCCTCTCATTATCCTCCCCTCAAAAGTGGCTTTTCCCGGTCTCCATGAAGCTGGTTGACCTTGAGCCCAGTCTGTGTTACTTATTTAAGAGTCCCCTCGTATCAGCTTTATCCTCAAAGGGACTTCCTCTATGAAATATTTCAGCCAGAGGTTTTCGCTTCTCTTCTGCGTGAAGTCATCAATTGAGTTTATGCCGGGTAACCTTTGTATTTTTCATTTTTGGAAGTCAATGGCTACCTGGTGTGGAGGGGGAGGGGGGGGGGTCTACAGGGAGGTGGCCTATATCTGCTTCTTTAGGCCTGGTGGAGATGGGAGGGAGTTCTGACAGTCGAGGAGGAAGATACGTCAGCTGGATTCTCTTGTGGGAGTTGGACCTGCGGCGCATCACCATTTATTTCTTACTGAGGTAATAAGAAGGGAGAAGTGGAGTGGCCGAGGAGAGCGGAGGGATACGGATGAAGACAACGATGATGATGGAAGTGACGGATCGATGCTTCCTTCTGAGGCTGCAGTATTGCTGGTGTGCTAAAGCCACATGAGTGACTCCAGAGGAAAATGTGTATTAAACACAGATCGCTGGACGATCTGCCATTTTAACCAGACAGCTGGCAGTTTGGTTTTTTTTCCCAAAAATAAAACCTCAAGCTATGTTCAAACCGCCCAAGACAACTTGCATCCAAGTGACGACTTTTAATGTAACGTCAAAACCTGGTCAAACTTTGACCAATCAGGGACTCCGACTTAGGAGTTTAAGAAAATATCGATTCAGTGAAATATTGCGATACTTTGATCGATTTAAAAAACGGTCACGTCGATATTTAATCAGTTATTTATAAGAAAACATGTAATTCAGGAATGTAACGATTCAGTCAAGTCACAATGCGATTCACAGTTTTAAAATCGCAATTTTAACTGTCAATCAAAACTCTATATAAACGTGCAAAATTTCGAACGTCTACGGGCATTTGCATAGACTTTACAATGAAAGTGGCCGCTTGAAAGTGCGCCAACGCAGCAGGTGTGTGAGCACATTGACGGGTCTGCTCCACACCCGCTCAGCGCAACCCCCCACCATCACCACCACCACCTGGCGCGACTGTTCACGACTGTTCTCAAGATATATTGCAGTAAAGCTGTGACGAAAATGTAGAGTTGAAGGGTGAGCAACAAATCGGGGGTATGCTTGAATTTGCGTTAATAGTTAATCCTGGAGGGACTGACTTATGTGAAACTTTTGAATCTGAAGGAGCTGCAGGAATTCTCTAGGAGGGGATTGCCGTTGAAGAGCACACCAGTGTGTCTGATGGGCACACTCACTGCAAGGCTGCATAGAGAAATGTCATCAGCTCTGCATTTCTACATTTTAGGCACATGCCATGAAAAACTGCATCTCTATATATGCCTATGGTCAACACCATGAGCCACGGGTCTGCAACCTGAGGCCCCCCCTTCCCCTCCATTGTGTTAGGCTTTTAAGAAAAATTAAAACAATTTGAATTAATAATGCATTTTTAGTATTGGTTCATTTACTTTAATTACATTTTGTTATTTATGCGTACATTTTTAATCAAACTGAGGAAAATTATGGTAAAAAAGGTTTAATCTGCTATCAGAGTAGATTATTTTAATGATAGTTTTGAAAAAAATATTTGTATTCTACACCAAAGTTGTTGTGTTTATATTCAATAGTAAAAGGAGAACAAAAGATGAAGGAACACCAAAGTGAATGATGGAAAAGAGGTTTTCGCATTTTTTAGTTCAAAGAAACCTGCTGCACCTGGAGGATCTTATCAAACACAGGATGCACTTTATTTTGAAAGGAACTTGTATGAGCTGCTTTCAAAAATAATTGTAGAGATTATTTTAAAGCTATATTCTATAAATGAATAACTTAATGGCAACAAAAACATAAATAAAGTGTATTTTTCTGATTTTTGAGGTGGGGTTTTTGCCACTCTTGTTGGATTTAGTCCATAAAAAATAAAATTAAAAGGTTGCAGACCTCTGCCATGGGCCATACTCCAAAAAAAGCATTCTTGAATGTGCCCACTTTCACGGTGTGGCCGTAGCTTCAGAGATTGAGGCCTTTCAACCGAAAGACAACTATTTTGCTGGCTCATAATGTTAAGAATAATCATTTTTAAAAAAGAAAAAGCCAAGTCAACACTTGCCAAAGGAACATTGTCCCAGTACTTGCAGATGGCTTAATCCCTTAACAATGTGATTCATGTAGAAGAAGCAGTTCCAACAGAAACAGAAAGCAATCTAAAACTGAACGAATTTCAACTTTTACATAAGAAATGTGTGTAATAATATTTTTAAATCAATAAATCTAAGTAGAACTACAAGAGGGACTGATGACTTTCCCATTTTAACACCTCTGCGCCCAATTCCACCTGCGTGTTTCCTTTCATCCACAGCCTTACGCTGATTAATAGTCTTTGTGCCTCTTTTTAATATAAACACCTGAGCTCACCACAAAATATTCCCACATTGCCCACAACCAACCCTTTCTAAATGGGGGTGTCAGGAGGGGTTGGTGTCAAAGATCTAAGAGCGGCTCACGCTGAATATAAATGTTTTATCCTTTCTCCAGCCTCTTCCCTCTAACTCAGGGAAACGAATACTGCTTCTTTTTTTTTTTTTTTACAGTTCAATTTTATCCTGTAAGCAGATTGCCAAAGCAACACCTTTTTATGCAACGCTCAGCTACCAGCGACTTTTTTTCAGGGATTTAACCTTTTTAGAGCACACAAACAGAAGAAGAGTAAGTTTTTCATTTTGTGTATTTGGGGGCTTCTGAACCATTGATCTCACTTTATAAAAAAATAAATAAAAAAAATTCCAGCTGACGTTTTAAAGCTGCCTTTGCTTTACGACATTGAAGTGACAACTTATAGTACGTCATCTTATCTTGGCAGTGAGGGTAAGCTGTATTACCAAAATGCATCAAGCAGTCAATCTTGGTTGGAACGAATATGTGCTGACTTTAAGAGGGGCTACATCCTGCTGTATTCAATATCAAAGATACTTCCTTTTCTCCCAAGGACCCGTCCAATAACCTCTAAAGCAAGTCTTATTCTTGGCTTTTGTTGGCGATTCTGAGCAGCAAGTTTACCTGGTATCAATTTACAAGTGTCATTAGGCATGAACTGCTCCTTCGTTGACTGAGCGGTTTCTTTAGTTGGTTTTATTCAGAAGGAAATGCAGAAGAAAAGGACATACATTAGAAACTTAGGAAGTTTAAAGTAGGATTAAATGGGTTATAGGCACCATTTAGGATTTTTTTTTTCTTCAATAAAAGATTCTCGGACGCTCACCTTGGCTACAAACTGCCGGTCTTTCTGGTCCAGGTTGGCCGTGGGAGCCACGTAGTCCTTCCAGATGCGAATCTTGCGCTCTTTAGCAGATCTGTCCAAAGAAAACAATCAATTCCAGGGAGAACAAGGAGAGCTTAATTTACAACAATGTCAAGACAGCTGGAAAACTAATTACACACACAAAAAACCTAAAGCTTAAGTGACGATTACTTTAACAGCACCCTAAATTGTAAGCAAGTACAGATAATGTTCTGAATATTCACCAGTGAGATGTAAGCAGCCTGACACATTCAAGTTAATTATCCTGCCATCAAAAGGTTAATGATGCTATCAGAAATGTATCAGTTTTCTCAACTTGAAGAGACACAAAAGTTTTTCTAAATTGTGCGTACCGCTCAGCAGCTCTGAGTTTCTCAGCTCCCTGGGTGTAAACAGCCATGGACCAGTCCACACAGCGGGCAAAGCCTTCCTTCAGCAGGAGCTCTGTGATGTTTCCATTCTAAAAGACAAAAAGTGGAAGCAAACCGATGACTAAATGAGCCGCCGTTTTGTACAACCACTGCCGGATTCGGTGTGTTACCGGGTGGAGGATGGTGCCCAGGATGATCTGGTTGGGGCAGCTCTCCAGAATGATCTGCACGTCCCGCTGCAGGAGTCGCGATTCAGTGAAGAATTTGGCTTCTGCTGCAAACGGCTCGGGTGTTTCCGTCCCATCTGCTTCCCTCTTGAACGTCGGACACTATGAGCAAAAACAGAAAAAAAACAATTTGTGTTTAAATGAACGCCTCTCAGAGCTGCCATCCTGATCTATCGCACCCACGCTAAATGATTATTTGCTTCAATTTACGCTCTTCAATCTGCAAACGAGTTCCTTCTGTCAGATAATCACGTTAATACGGTGTCACCTTCCTGCACCTGTAATGTGTAATTTCTCTTCGAGTGCAGCAAAACATGAGCGCAGCAGTCCCGGAGAACACCTTGAAATGGATGCAACATCTTCCAGTGGGAGACGAGCTGGATTAGTTATCTTGAGTGGTTCATTGGCAAAGCTGAGCTGGGTGAAAGCGATTGATGGGGGAAATTTAGTAGCGCCGATATGACAATGCCAGAACAAGCAGCCTGAAGGAGGTGAATAAAAATAGATGCTATCCTTTAAACGTCTGAAGACTACACCAGGATGCATTAAAATACATAACTGTCAGAAAGACCATTAATTAATTAAAAAAGAATAGGGGTGTGGAGGGAGAGGCCATTACTACGACAAGATGCTAGCAATTAATGCATTTGGGTTTTTTTCCCGTTTTTGTGGTTAAACTAGATGTATGGAATGGGATAATGCTAGTGTGAATGCTACAAGCTGACTGTGGCTGCTGAAGATGTTAAAGCTGATTGCTGAAAATGCTGAAGCTGAAAGCTTACTATATTACCAATGTGCCAAATTAGCCAAAAAAAATGGAAAAATGTCTAAATTAGCCAACACAACAGTAATAAAACTAAAATATTAAAATCAACATTAATAAATAAAATTAAATAAAAAAAGGAAAAACGTCTAAATTTGCCAGAACATCTAGCATGTTGATAAAATGTTAGCTAAACTCCAAATTAGCCTAAAAAAAATGGAAAAATATCTAAATTTGCCAACACAGCTAGCATAATGCTACACTTGTTAGCTAAACTCAAAATTAGCCTGAAGAAAAATCTGGAATAATGTCTATACTAGCCAACACAGCAAGCTTAAAACTAAAATATCAGCTAAAGTCTAAATTATTCTAATAAAAAGAAAAAACTGGAAAAATGTCTAATTTTGCCAAAACATCTAGCATGTTGTTAAATTGTTAGCTTAACTCTAGATTTGCCTAAAAAAACTGGAAAAATGTCTAAATTAGCCAACACAGCTAGCATACTGCTAAAATTTTAGCTAAACTCCAAATTAGCCTGAAAAAAAATTGAAAAGTGTCTATATTAGCCAAAAAGCTAGCATGTTGCTTGAATACTAGCTAAATTCTAAAATGGTCTAAAATTACTCAGTAAACCAAATTAGCCAAAAACGTTAGCATGTTGCTAAAATAGAAGCTGTACTCTAAATTAGCCTAAAAAATTTTCAGTAGATGCCAAATAACCCAATGAGCTAGCATATGCTAATATAACAACTCAATGCCAAAGTCTTTGAACATTACTATAAAAGATTAAAACATGAGAAATAAATAAATATATATAAAGACTTGCTCCTAATTTAAGTAAAATACTGAATTTGAAGACTCTTGTTCAATTTCTACAGGGAAGATTTTGCTTGATATTTCAAAAACTATGAAGTTTATACATGCTAAAAATGCAAGCGGTAATTTCCTGAATTAGCTGAAACGTTTCAATATCAAGATTGCTGAAATTCCTGAAAGTGTGATTGTTTTTACATGCCAAAAAACCTACAAAAAGGTCCAGGACAATATGTTATTAAAATGCGTTTTTAAAAGAAGACTGGTGGTTACCTTGACACCAGACAGCATGACGGTGACCAGATAGTAGTCAGGAAGCAGCAAGGCACGGACAACGCTGCCGTCACGAACGTGCTCTATGATGGCTGAGGGGAGGAAACACAAGCAGGTGAGGAAATTCCGCTTTGAGACTAAACCTTTTTTTTAAAGACAGTCTAATGTGGAAGATTTTTCTTCATCATTCCAGAAAACAAGTTGAATTGACATGAAGTTTGAAGGTAAAGATTTTACCCTGAGAGTAAAAACACAGTTAAACATGGTCATTTTAGGAAAGTAAAATATGGGAAATTTGAAATGTTTTACGCTTGGTATTTAATTTATAGAGTTCTATAGGGAGTAAAGTTTGCATAAAAACACCACTAATCCTCTGAAAATCAATCCCTAACTTCCTATCCCTAGTCCCACTCTGATGTTTTTTTAATCTATTTTAAAAGCGTTCCCAATGGTCTTTTAATCATGACATTTTTAACCAAAATTAAAACAAAAAAAAAAAAATTTCTTAGAATTTTGGCAGGGTAGCAGTAATAGTTAATTAGATATTTACCTGAGTAACCTCGTAACCCCACCCCCCTTCCTGTCACCCACTACGTTTTTTTCTATCGTTCCCAGTGATCTTTTAATTATGATTATGAAGTTGAAGTTTGCAACAGTATGAGTGTTGATCGCTTACATTTCACACACATTTCTGTAGATGGGTCATTAGTTCAAGACTTTTCTAGTATCCAGTTTTCTGATCCAACAGTTTAATTGTAAATTCTATGACAAAAATGCTAAAAGAACATGCTAAAAACATAAAAAAGATGATTTTTAGGAGTGGGTAAACAAAATAAAAATGATGTTGTCAATAGGAAAGCCTTACAGTTTCTATGGTAACAATTTCATAAAATAAATATGAAGAGATCTTAATAAAACTGGCCTCATTTTCTAGACAACCATAACACCTGTGTGTTATTCTATCCCCAAAAGAAGATGGGAATGTCCTCATTTATTCCTGGATAATGTTTTTCTGTCCAACGTTCCACTTTTGAGATAGATAATAAAAGCTCCTTAAATCCAGCAGTAGATTCTGACCAATCCATTGTGGTCCATTGAAATCTAATGGGATGCAATGAATGTTATCAATTTAGATAAAAACTAAATGAATGAATTAAAAGAAAAACATTTCTTTTAATGCTCTTTATTCAATTAAAGGGTTGTGAAATGAGCTGAGTGAGAGTTCCCGGCGAATCAAATGAGTTAAGGAAGGTCAACAAGAGTTGCTGAAAAGTGACCACATAAAAAGGAGAGGACGTCCGACTTCAAAACCAGGTTTTCAGGAGAAAAGATTATGGATTTTGGATCTACGAATACCACTTTTCTGGGCTCCACACACTTTTCACTCCAAACACATTACCATTGATGGGTTTCTGATGCAAAGAGTCGACAAAATTGCGGGGATTCTCGATGGTGTACTTGAGGTCCCGGATGGTCTGTGTGCCTCCTCCCTCGCTCCACAAGCCTTTCTTGGAAGCCTTGGCCTGGTCCTCCAGCTCACAGAGTCGGGCCTGTTCAGGACTGGACACAAAACAGAAACGGTTCAGACCATAAGATAAAAAAAAAAAAAAAAAAAAAGTAAAAATCCATTAGATCCAGGGGCGGAGCTAGAACATTTTATATGGGGGCACAGAGGACAGCAGAGTGGAAGGTTATTACAAATGAAAGGATCAAAAACACATCTTACAGTTTTATATTATTTAAAAATATTGCTATTTTTGCAATTCTTATAAAAGCTTGTATTGATGATTTCTTAACCTTAGTCAATAATGGTACTAATATTGACTCAAAAATTCCGATTAGCTCCGCCAGATCCAGATCAGATCCATTTGACACATGTAGTTGAAAAACACAGTTTAGCACCAACTATTCATTTCAGCGTCTCTGATTTTGTGATTTTCTTGAAAATAAAAAGTACTTATAATTGACTTGATGTTCTCTTCACTTTATCAAGCCATCTGCTCTGTAAAGGAAGTGTGAAGAGTCGCGTTGTGAAATCGACTCTGCACAGGCAGTTTAGTTCATCTGATTTAATTTGATGCAATACAAACATAAAAACAGACTTTCTGCTTTGAAAAGAACTAAACGTCATCAGCAAATGAAGAAAATGTTTAGATAAAATAACCAATGATGGGAAAATGTGCAATTGATGAACAGGAAAACTAAAAATCCACACAATAATTAATGGAATATTAAACCTATAAAGAAATCTTTCGCAGATTAAAGTGAATACATGACAAGACTTTTATTTTTTTCCAAAAATAGGTAGAATAAAAACAACACAAACTGATTATCAGCTGCTCCAAAGTGTACCTGAACATTTGATGTAAAAGTCCGAGAACTTTAACAACTTAAAAAAAGAAATCCCTCTGCAATTAATTCTATGCCGGCGTCCCAAACTGTGCAGTCTAAGGCTTTCTGAGAGCCTTTGTACAACATTAATTATTCAGAACTTTAAATAGACACAGGCCTCAGTTCTTCTGAGGCATACTCAATGGCTATGGGAGTTTGAAGGAAGGGACTTCTAAAATGAAAGAGAGGAAAAAAAAACTTTTCCAACACCACAAAGGAAGCTCCACTTGAAAATGGCATCAACTGGCGTTGCCTTTATTCCAGCTGTGTGTTCCTAATTGCACTTCTGGACAGAAGCCTCCAAAAAATGGGGAGTTAGTTTTTATTCCCTAAATAGTCTGTGCATGAGGGGTTTTATGCTTACTTTGAACGACTCGTCAAACTTCCTTTAAGACGGCAATTGTTTTTAAGACAATAAACTGAGAATGCAACCGCTGATGGAAAAACAACTGAGTCCGAAAGCAGCAAACTTCCCTTTTTGTTTTAAAAATAGACTTCACTCCTCAAGTCAAACAGATATTGACGGATTGTATTATTAAAAATGACCAGGGCACCAAACAACTGCCAGGCTTTTGTCTGCATTTCCACTTATCTCCATTGTGAAGTCTAGAATACTTAAAACACAAGAAAACACTGAAGTCCCCTGCTGAGTTTTAGTGCTCCAAAAGGTAGCAGGAGGCCACATACAGTATACGGGTGTGCTTGAAAGGGTTCAGGCCAAATTGAACGAGAATCTATAAAGAAAAAAACGTCAATTCCCTGAATGTATGCAGCAAAAAGTTATAAAAAAAAAAAAAAAAAAAAAAAAGGCACAGGAAGCTATAAGGTGGAGCTGTTGTCGTTTCTGCACTAGTGAGTGGTAGTTAAGTGAGTAAAATCTGATACTAGTAGGTTTATATTGAATAATAAAAACTATTCCACAATCCACAAAAAAGGGATTATAATCTGAAAGCGCAAGAGTTACATTAGTTATTAAACCCACAAAAAAAAGAGAAAAAAAAGGAGTGGACTGACTTTTGAAAGACAGCAACGGAAAGTGTGTTCTAAATAATCTGTTTTATAACCAGGTTAATTTGCTGTAGCATCGTTTTTGATCAAATTAACTAAATGTTGCACATTTTAATAAAATTCTTGATGATTTGCATTATGCTGATTTAAGAATGGTTCAATTTTAGAGCAGCAAGAACAAAAATATATATATATTAAATTTAAGACTGTTGTGCTTAAACTCTTATGGTTAATAATTTAGGTTAAGAAGTTTCACTGACATTAATCCAGCAACTGTTTATGCTCTCTCCATATTGACAGAAATATTTCTTGTAACATCTACCATATTTTTCAAACTACAACTCACTCTGTAGTATGAGACACAGAAGCCTGTGACTATAAGCCGCGCCTGCGACTATAAGCCGCGCCTGCGACTATAAGCCGCGCCTGCGAGTATAAGCCGCGCCTGCGAGTATAAGCCGCGCCTGCGAGTATAAGCCGCGCCTGCGACTATAAGTCGCACCCGCGCGTATAAGCCGCGCCTGCGAGTATAAGCCGCGCCTGCGAGTATAAGCCGCGCCTGCGACTATAAGTCGCACCCGCGCGTATAAGTCGCGCCTGCGACTATAAGTCGCGCCTGCGACTATAAGTCGCGCCTGCGACTATAAGTCGCGCCTGCGCGTATAAGTCGCACCTGCGCATATAAGTCGCACCTGCGCATATAAGTCGCACCTGCGCATATAAGTCGCACCTCTACATATAAGTCACACCTGCGTGTATAAGTCGCACCTCTACATATAAGTCACACCTGCGAATATAAGTTGCACCTGCGAATAAGTTATTTTCACTGGGATTGACATCTGAGGTCACTCATTTCTATAAATGTTGTCATATTAACAGGTTGATACTCCAACAATACTTCTGTCAGAACCATTAGAAAGGTGAAAAGTCCAATAATAGGATAATATTTTGATTTTTGTCAGTAGAAGTGGTTAAAAATCAAACATAAAAAAAAAAAAATCCTCCAATGCTTTGGTGCTCTGTTGAACAAGCCCCAGGTCATCAGCTTTGCCCACGTTAGCAGGCAGCAGGCAGCTTCTCAACACGTTTAACAGCGCTGTCCGCAGCGATCATCATTATCATCACCTCCATAATTATCATCACATCACAGTTAGTGTGATCAACGTAGCAAGTCACGAGGAGTAATGATATTGGAGGCGAGTTCACAGAGGGAAAAACAAAGGCCTGGAGTCCCGGCTGAGTAATGGGCCTCCCCTTCGGCCAAACGACGCCGGCTTACACTTAAAGCACCGTTTACATTAGTGCTTGTTATAGGCCATTGCACAGAAGGCTTGAAATGGGTCATTAGAGGCAAAATGTTCACATCATCTCTGTTCATTTTGGAAGATACAAATGTAGCAGCATGAGTCAAATTGCTGTTAATGTTTGTTATGTGCAAATGCAGCCACTGGGGGGATGTGCAGAGCGTTGTCATATTGCAGGGGGGGTGGGCTTGTATTTAAGGGGGGAGAGTGGTACAAAAGGGTTTTGGGAAGGACATGCGAGGCGCAGCAGGGCCGTGCAGCCACCAGCTGGGAAATGATTTCTCCATGTCAATTCTGCACAGTCAGCCGTTTGAAGAATTAAGTATATCTCACCGATCCTTTACTCGTGCTCCTTAGAAGCTTACAGGACAATAACTGTGGCCCCCACCCCACATTCCCAACACAAAACTGGTGACTTGAGAATTAACAAGCTGAGCTTTAGGAAATAACTGTCCCCATATAATCGATACACAGAATTTGTGGCCCTTCCTAGATAGATTTTATTTGGTTTTTGATAAAAGGGATCAGGGATGATCCGTACGGGTCACTAGCCACGGTTCGGCACACGAGTACAGCAGACCCCTGGTTTTCTTACTTTTTAAAAAAAATTTATAGAATATTTTTTTTGGTCTGGCCCCTTTAAATTTCAGCTAGTTTAACTTTTCACACGAGTTTAATGGGCACAAATCTTGTACAAAGAGTCTGAAAAGGGTCTTAAAAACTTCCTCAGCGATGGGTAATTGCAAGAGTTTTGGACGCGGAAGCCTGAAACGCACATTAGTAGACTTCGCACTGGAGGCGACCGCTTAAATGAATATTGCTGAGGCCGGTGTAAACACAGCGTCAATGTTTCAAACTAAATAATTTGTCAATGAAAGGATTTCTATAAAATATTGGCTAAAAAAAACACATTTCAGTAAGTGACAAAGATGTCTTTGAAATGTTGCTTTAAGCAGTTTAGATGAACTCTTACTTGTTCCCTCTGATTCCTTCCCTTCGGACTGTGGCGAGACCTTCGTTCACCAAGGACTCTGCAATGTTCTCGCCTGTTGTGTCTACAGAGAGAAGACAGGAAAACAGAAATACAGAAAAGTTTAAATTGGCTCAAACCAAATCCAACAACAATAATTCAGTGGATAAAAAAAATGAAAACGTCTACAACTAAAAATGTATGTTTTTGAAAAGATAGATGGGAGAGATTCCTATATTTGAATGTTTACCTTGTCTTTGGACGACTGTCGTCATCCTAATATCCTAATGCAACCATGTGTTTATATATGGATTCGCTTGTATTTATGGATTTGTGCGCGTTTTCAAAATTACAAATAGATCAATCTTGACCCAAACACTTAAGTGTGTGCAGTTTTGTCTTCCATTTTTCATCTCCTGGAATATTCACAATGTCAATACATGTTTTTGTTTATTACAGCTATGTTATTGCCTTTATTTCTGTATTTTAAGACAATAAAGTAAAAAAAGGTGAAAAATTAAGATAAAATTCAGATGTTTTATACCCCAAGAGTGGTATCTGGTTAAATGAAACATTTAATAAGCATAAACAAGTATTCGTCACGCTAATAATTTAATAATTGCTAACAAATGGATAATAAAAGTTATTCAAATGTGAATTAGTCTAAACATCATATTAAACACTAATCTAACGTCTTATAATGGTTCTAGAAATGGACTATAAACATTATTAACGTCTTATAACTAGAATATTAAGGTAGAAATATCAGTCATAAATGTTTGTTTTTTATTAAATTCACTTTTATGCTCATCAATAAAATAAATTGCTTGGGATTACTTTTTAAACTTATCAGAATCAACTTGATCTTTACTTGAAAAATGCTAAACTAGATACAAATTTCAAGTAAAATATAAAATTTTGTTTTTTGATAATTAATCAATTAGTTTTTATTGCAATAATTCAGCATTTATATCAAAGCAAATCAACTCAAGTTCATTTTAAAGCACTACTTTTTGTACTTACTTGGTTTTAAATAGAAATATAAAAATAAATCAGTATTCCATTGATTTTTTAAAAAAAAAAATCTTATGTAAATTCTTGTAAATCGAATTCAAATCAGTGTTTTGTTTATGTTGCTGTGGTTCAGCCAAGTGTTGCTGCACCTTTTCCCAGGTAAACCATGCCGTACTCGCGGCCGATGGCGGTCTTGATTTCCACGTTGAAGCACACTTCTTTCCCGATGAGCTTTTTTCTCAGGAACTCTCGGGCTTGGAAGGCCCATGGCTGCAAAACAGAAATGAATCACGTTCACAGAGAATTCAGGTTGAAAAAGTACTCCAGCAAATGCTGACAAAACAAACGATTATTTTTAAATTTTCATGGAAAACATTCTATATTTTGGCATTTTTAGGAAAAAAATATATTAGAAAAACAAACTTCTCAAGTTTTCTATATAGGTTTAGCTCTTTCCTCCACAGCAACAGTAGAAGCAGATCAAAATACAATTTTCTTTAAATGTGAAATTTTATTCTATTTTTGTGAATTTTAGATAAGCTGGTACATCTTAAAGAATTTATAAAAGTAGTAATGATAGAGTGATTAAGTCTATGAATCAATTCAATTCTTATAAATTCATAAAGAACTAAAAGGTCTTTTTTTTAGATATGGCTTTTGTTTTGCCTCCTGGTAGTTTTTGTTGAGAACACTAAAGGAGGAATGCACCATGGGAAAAAAAAGGCACTTTGCCCTTCGTACCTCATCAGGGGTGTCCTTGATGTCGGGTTGGCCCTGTGCTGCTCGCCGTGCTAGCGCTCCGGCTCGAATGTTGCTGAGGTTGATCTGGCGTTCTGGGGGCGGGCCGCCTCGAGGCTGACCCCGAACAATGATGGCACAACCTGACAGGACCTGGAGAGAAGATAAAGACGGAAAAACTGAAACTACCAAATCCACAGCTCAGTCCGGCCTTTACGACTGTGTCATCAACCAGAGTGACAAGTTGGAACTGCTGACGCTTCAGTAGGAGGAGGAAATTTCACTTTCTGTTCATGCCAACACATAAAACCCCGTTAAAGCATTTTTAAACTAATTCACACATAAGCTGAAGAAGACGACTTTCATAGAGCTGGAAGCATCTTCAAAATCCACGTTGTTATGGTAATCA
>NC_050534.1:14512951-14540049 GCF_002922805.2 Oryzias melastigma | reverse complement strand
ATCTGAGCAAACACTGTCTGCAGACTCTCCGGTGTGTCTGCAGGGAGCATCCATGGCTGCTGTTGACCTAAGATGCTAGCAAGATAAAAATCCCTAATCAAGTCACCAGCATTCATCACCAAATAGATATGTCCATAAAAGTATGGCAGAAGTGATGTTATTTTGAGACAGATTTATATACAAAAAAAGTAAATGTCTTAAATAAAACCAGTAAGTAAGTTTATCTCAATTGTTGTATCTGTTGAATAAATAGAACATGTATATATGGCATGACTGAACTAATGTCCTGAACTGGATGAGAAAATAAACATTTTTTTTATTTTCTAAACTAAGAAAATTGAAAGATCTTTGGATCCTAAACACAGAAAAATTGTACTTATACACTCAAAAAATGCTATTTAAAACAAATCTGAAACGTGAGGGACTCGATGGAAAGAACAATAACTAAAACTGTTCCTATTGTTTTAAATTAACAGAGCATTTTAATATTAGAAAGAAATTGATTTCCTCATTTATGAATGAACTTTATTTATATAGCACTTCAAAACTGCTTACAGCAAAGGAAAGTTTAAAAATAAGACAAATTAAGAACAAAATATGAAAAAAGTGTAAATAAAAAAATCATTTTCATAAGATTACAGTAAATGGAAGCAATCACACAAAAAAAAACTGATGGTTGGAGCTGAAACTAGAGAATATCGTTCGTTATTTGTTTATTACTTATTACACTGTTACACTTAGCAAAGAATTCTATTGATGCTCATGTGTGCCAGTCTGTGACCACAAAAGTGATACTCATATGTTGACTTAAAGAGAAACACGTTGCCGAGAAGAACCAGAGGTCTTATATTTCCACTAGTAAACGCAAGTATCTGCTGGCTATAAATAGATTCTCTTAAAGAGCCACTCCGATCATCTTTGATTTATTACAAAAGCGCTTTCAGTGGTCTTTTAATGATGGTTATGTCGCTTTGTGCAAAATCAAAAAAAAATATTGTTTTCTATGACTTAGTTTCTGGCACTTTCTGCAGAGCGGGAGTAGTTCCCCTTTGAATTGTGGTCGGGATCAATGCCGTGGAGCAACCCCACCCCCTTTCCCCTCACCCATAACTGAGTTTTCTGTTTACACATTCTCCCAGTAGCTTACAGCCCCTCACAATCCCAACCTAATAATATCGGTGCAGCAAAAATGGCGATCAATTTGGAGCAGTTTAGAGCCAGGTCAGACGGAGAAAAATAAAAGATGTATATGGATCTAATCGTCTACAAGAGGATGCATCAGAATAGCTGGTGGCTTGCCGTATTAAGATCTACATGAAACTTACAAGCTTTTCGAAGCAGATTTTTTTTTATATCTGCTTTTGATTCACAACAATTTAAATAAATAAATGCACAGTAATGCAATTTTAAGCCTAATTTTCCTAATAAATCTGAAAAAAATAATGTCACAAGAACTGTCAAAAAATACCAAAAATAAAATGATTGTTGAAACTACACAGATCAACAAATATGCTCACAAACTTCCTAAATCTGTAGCGTTTCTTATGAAAAGTGACTCCACTTTCCAAATACAATGAAAAAGGAACTAAAAAAGAAAAAAACTGTTTTTCTCTATTTTCAGTTGCATTTAGAGTTTCCATTAGTTGCCCAAAACAATAATTAGAATATTATAATGATAAAATAACAATTTCACACATATCAGGAAATGTGTGAAAACATCAAGAAAGAAAATAAAAATAATTGTCATTGAGCTATTTGAAAAGACAGAAAACTTCAAAAGTAAGTGTACATTGAAAGATTGTACTTTTTTTTTTCCTCTAGGAGTTTGTAGCCACATTGTGGTTTAAATGCTTTCGGGAAAAGTGAGCAAAAAAAAAAAAAAAAGTCCATGCGGACACGAGTACCACACTAGAGCAGATTACAGGGGGCACGAGAGTTGTAGCTACGTGTCATTTTCCCGTGGCTGGTCTGACCCGCTCCACGTGCGAATCTTCAACAACTTTAAACAAATACAAATTGGGATTTTAAAGCCGCTACTTTAGCAGCTCACCCTGCACTGGGTTAAAAAAAGTAAGGAGGCAAAAGTAGAGTAGAAACTGGCTAAAACGCGCTTGTTTTGCTATTTTGACTTAAACAACCTCCCGCCAGTCCCATACCAGTAACAAAGTTTATATTTTTTTTATTTTGCTACTCATTTACAGAGTTAGTAGATGTTATTTTAAAAAATCCTTATGTAGTTCATGGAAATTGTAAGCTTAACAGATGTTCACTTTCTCAGCTAACGGAAGGCTAGCTCGCTGCTAGCTAAAGTTCAGTTTCAGCGACTTTGTTCAAACTGTTTTTAAATAAAGTTTTACTGATTTTTTAACAGTGACTTTTTATCTGCGTAGTCTTGATGTACACTAATTTCATCCATGCACAAAGCTGCGACTGTAGTAGTGACCTAGCGCAAAAGCTAATACACGAAGCTGCTCACTCTTGAATACTTAGCCGGCTAACGTTAGCCGGCATGCTCTTGCTTCTATGAATCAAGTCAACATAATTGCAGTGACAGTTGATAATTGTTTGGTGACAGCACCGCAACTTAGCTAAAAACTCTTTCTGTAATGCCAGCTTGGCGTTCGCTCAAAGTTACAAAACAAAGTGATGTTACTTTAACTCCTCATTAGCCTTCTAAGCTAACTAGCTGTCACAAATTCACATGTTGGAAGTCCTACCATTTTTACTATTCCCCTTTGCAAAGGAGCTGAGGAAACCTGAGCTGCTTGAGCTGGAGCCGAAACAGATGCCATGTCCGCTGGTTTCAGATGTTACACCTTAGAAGGAAAATCAGGCAAGGGAACGGGGACTCTTAAGTGAGTGACTGTTCTACTGAAAGCCAAAAGAAAAAGGCTGATCAACACACACGTTACACCGGAAATACACTTTGTCATTCATACACACTCTTCAAATAGTACTTCCGGTTCACGGTTTGGATCAACTGGAGTTGTGGGATAAAGTGTGAAAAATATTTAATAGTGTATCCAATTTGTTTTGCTCCTTTTTGTATTTATGTGCGTATGCTGTTAGAAGCGCTTAATAAAATAAGAAAACAAAATGGAGTGGATAAATTGAAATAAACACTTCCGGAGCGTACGGTGCGACACGTCAGCATACTGTTACTCTACTTGATGATGTGTTTAATGCGCCTCGGAAATGTTAAACATAAGCCATTTTTCTTGGTTAATTCCAGCTGGTTACATTTCCCCTAATTTAAAGAAAAAACAAAAAATAAATAATTAAAAATAAAACTAAAATTTAAAATGAAAAGAAAATTACTGTCGTATTGTTAATGACATAAACTGAGAAAACTAACAGAAAAATATATTTAAAATTAAAAGAAAGTTCTATTCAACAAGCAAAATAAATGCAACCAAGAAGAATAACAAATAATGGAGTGAATAATGGGGAAATCAATGCAAAACCTTGTCATTGGTTATAAAAACTGAATATTTTTAATCCCACCGCTTCTTTAAAATGTCACCTGACTCCTAATAGTGTTTTGTTCATATTTGCAGACAATTCATTCATGTGTTATATCTGAATGAAACACAAATTCCCCAATTTACACTTGTACTAAAGTAAACCACAATCCCATATAAAAACCGTCATTATTATTTACATTTAGTGACAATTATAAAACGTCCGCAACTTTGTACTTCGCAGAAAAATATTTTTATGATGCAAGATTAAATTTAAAATTATACTTTAATATAATATATTAACTCTATGATTGGATGTAATGGTGTAATTTTACTCGCGTACTAATAATACATGTTTTAAATGTCTGTTAGTGAATTGATTTTGAACATTCGGGTAAAAAATAAAACACCATACATTAGTTTTAATCATTAAGGATTTGATTTAAAGTTAATAATCAGTCAAACGTACTGTATAAGTCTATCTTTTGTTGTTTTGGTTCAAAAGTTCATGTTTTTTCCAGTATGTATTTTTGGATTTGTGGTTCCAGATTTTTTATGTTCTTGTTTTATATAATTTTAGGTTGATGTTTTTGGTGGAAATATTTATGCTCTTAAAAAATGTGCATTAAATCTATTTTACCTGAAGTTTTAATTGAATAGTAACTGTTAAACAGTTGTTTCAATTTGCAGATTCCTCTTTAGTTCACTTATAATGTCATTTAAGATCTAAACATTGACCTTTGGTGCCCCTGCAGTTTTATATTGACCTAACAATTCAACTTAATTCATAAAAGTAATTTTTTGTCTTTACTGAAAGAGTAAAATGAACAATTTCTTCAACCAGCATTGCTTTTCAAAAAAAAATAGATAAGCTACATAAAATCAGTTAAAAAAAAATCAATGAAATAGCAATTCCAATATTTTTTTATTCAAATTTACTATTTTTTTTAACAATTTCTTCTTTAATTTGCTACCACTTCAATGCTGCAGAATTATATCGTTTCATCAATCAAGTTCAAATAAAGTTACATTCAAACAAGAACTGAGAATGTGGACGCACAAACTACAGTTGGTCCGTTTTATTTGGCATCTCCCAGAAGTTTCATCCGGAACGTGTGGGAAACGATGTTCCTTTAGGGATCTATTTCAAATATCTGCAGCCCAAACATAGTACCCTGTGACGTTTTTATGAGTAACTCTCAGTGAAAGCAAAGAAATTGATGGGAGAGGGGAAAAAAAAAGAATAAAGTGGAAGGTTTCATTGAGGGAGGGTCAAAGTGAAAACAAATAGTATTTCAGGGTTTTATTTGGCTTTTTTGTGTGTCCCATGTGTACTATACACATCACATCAGAGGAGGAATGCAGAGAAACGCAGGACTTCACTAGCTGAGTTAGCCAAAGGATGTATGTGGAAATATTAAGAGTGGAACACAACTTAAAAATCACATTTTTAGTTTTTTTTTCTTTTAATAAAGCAACATTATCGTTTGGTATTAGCATAAAAGCTCATTTTCATGCATATATTGCATGAAAAACTTGAAGCTTCATAAACTGATTTCGGAGAAATAACTTTTGCACACTTCTCTCTATTTTTAACTTTAAGTACCCCTAATAAAATTTGCTGTTTTTAAAAGAAATTCTGAAAAACATCAAAATTACAAGGATTAATGCGCTCAGTTTTGTAACATTTTTGACAGAATTATTTGCATAATTGAAATGTTTTTTTTTTTTAAATACACAAACATTTTTGCAAAGCTGGGAAAAAAAACAGATTTTGTTATCTCTTTATTAACATTTAACAATTAATTTGACCCTTAATTATATCATATCAATAGTTAATTGGTTTTAATTTTCTTCATTTTTTTAATTGATTTAATTATATATTTTTTTTCCAAAAACAGTTTGTAAAAATGTAAAAATCCTAGACACATAACCCTAAAAAAATAAGCTTTTCAATATAATATTTGTGATTTTTTTTTCATATTTTTCTGTTATTGCTTCTTCTGGCTGCAATACTAATTCTTTTATGCAAATTTACTGTACATTAACCCATCGTGTTCAATTGTTTCATAAAAGAAATTACCATTCAACATTTCCTGATAATTATTTGTTTTTGAATTTATGTATTGGTCCTTCATATAAAATATGTGTATAACACTTTTAAAACTTATAGAAAATGTAGTTATCTTAATGCAAAATATTTTTGCTTTAACATTTTCTAAGAAAATACAAAGTTATTTCACAGATTCTTTCCAAAGTTTGTTTTTAATGGTACAATATGGTGATGAAATACTAGAATTCACAAATGCTTTTGTTATAAATTGCACAATTGTTTCTGTAAAGTTGATATTTTCTTACAAAAAAAAAACTTTTGTCTGTAGTTGTATGAGAAAATTAAACATTTATTCATTCGGTGCTTTACAGTGGCCAGTAAGAATATTTAGTCAACCCTCAAAATGTATGACGATAGAAGACCAGTGCAGTTTAAAAGGGTTAAACATAATGAGCTGCGCACGGAAGGAAAATAATTAAATGAGTGCATAAACTGCTCCAGCAACACAAACACTTTCCGTTTTAAAACAGTTTTCTCTGTTTAACAGTCAGACTTCTGCATCCGCAAAGTGGCGCAAATCTTCAATCCAAACATCTTACAGAGTGTAAACGGTGAATGAGCGAGTCTCAAGTCGTTAGAATAAAATCCAGCAAAGAAACGACACAAATTTTGCTTTAAAAAGTGGTTTAAAACTGAGATAAAACAACCCAAACTGACTCTCTGCTCGATCATTAACTGGATTGACTTGCTTTCCAGGAAGAGTTTGAAGGAAACTCTCCGTGCAGGACAAGCCGTTGCGCAACCCGACATCCCCGCGCGCTTTGGATAGGTTTTGGCGAGCTTTTTACGCAGCAGAATTAATTGTGTTTCCTTGTCTTTTAGGACACATTCAAACTCACTGGTGCGTAATTTGAAGGCAGGACAAAGTGACGGAGCGTTCCTTTGACACGTGCATGTAGTTCTACGGAACTACAGACTGTTAAAGCAGCGCCGTTTTCTTCTGATCAGAGAAAGTTGCAATTTACGCACCAAACGCGCAACGCGCAGCTTCCAAACCCACACGAGGAAGCTGCTTCAATCCGTCCAATTTGGCACGTACTGTGCGTGTAGTAACAGTAGAAATCAATGAGCGCGTCAGCTACCTGGTAATAAATAAAAAAAGCTCGCCTTGGTTGTCCTTTGTGTTGGTTGGCAAGGAGATGATGGTGTCCAAAAATGGCTGCACTCCATGCAATCTGGCTGACTGTACGCGGAGTGTATCTGCCCTCTCGCTGATAGTTAATGTATAATGTGAGCCATATGGCATTTTAAAATCCGAGCCTTTATTTCGTTGGCACTTGGACGTGTGTGGACCTAACTAATGATGTCCAATTAGTCATTAAACAGGCCCAAAGACGAGCGCCTCGCGTGGGTTTTACATAGGCTAATATTTGCTCGTCAAATATTTCCCTTTGTACCGTTTACAGCGTATTTTTATCTACCAGCAGTCCACGGAACATCTGTGAGGGTTGTTTTAGCCTCCCTCTTCTGGATAAACGAGGCCCTCCAATTGGCCCTCCTCTTGCGCCCCGGGCACGAGTCTATTTGTTCACGTTTTGGGAGAAAATGTGATAAAGACAGGCCGGGTGATGGATTTATGATTGATCAAAAGCACTTTACCATATGGCCGTCATCATAGGAGCAGATTTCCAAATGTTTGCTTTATGGAAGGAGACAAGAGATGCGTTTTAATCTGAGCCACTTCAGCTGGGAAAGGATGCTCGAGTCACGTGACTCCTCATGTCTCAGGATGAGACACGCATTTAAACTCTCTTTGGTTTTATTCTGCGCAATATTTAATTCATTTGTTGATGATTTTGTACGTAAGAGGGATGGAGAACTGAAATGTGGCGCACTGGAGTTAGAATTCGGAGGGGAAGCTGCTGCGCAAAAAGGGAAAATCTTTATTCTCAAACGAGGGATGTGATGCTGATTCTCAGCTGAAGCGGAACATTTTAATTCTGAATGAAGCTTATTTTTTTTAATTCACGCTCTTTTGGAACACTTTGGTTGTCTTTTTGCGCATGCTCCCTTTACTAAAATGTGCCAAAAAGATTCCTGGAAGTCAAAGAAAATAGATTATTTGAGTCAATGACGTTCAATTTGAAAATCATATTTGATAATCATATAAAAATATAATATAAAATGATAAATAAATAGAAGAAAATTGTGGAAATTGTCCCAAATGTAACCATGAAAAGAGAATGTTTCAGTTTTTCTTTGCCACAGGCGCATGGAGGTGAAGTTCACGTCCACTCAGCGTTGTTGACATTAGAGGAAAGCGTCATTTTCAGTTCCTCAGACCTATAAATGTCCGCTCAGGCCTTTCATTCAGCTCATTGTTGGTCAGCAGAGGCGCGCAACCGGGTTTGTTGTGCCAAATTTTTCTACTTTCAGTTTTCCCTTTTTTGTGAGGAAATTATTGTTTGGTTTTTTTCATCTGAAGTGGAAGCAAGTCAACATGTGGGGAGATGATGCTGATTTAAAGAATAAAGGTGAGAATTCCAGAGAAAGAGGATTTTTTTTTACATTTTATTTAAATCCAAATGGAGAAAAGCTGCATTTTTCATCTCAAACTGTCTTTAATTTGTAATAATAAGGTGTTGAGAGTGTGAACCAGCTTGGAGGCATGTTTCTCAACGGAAGACCTCTTCCAGAAACCAAGCGGAGGAAAATAATCGACCTGGCCTCAGAGGGAGTGCGCCCCAGCCAGATCTCCAGGATCCTACGGGTACGCGCGCAGCAGGACGCACAGTTCTAACTCAATTAACCAAACTGGAATGTGTGAAGTAATTAACGCGTCAACCGTGAACGCGCAGGTGTCCAGCGGGTGCGTCAGCAAGATCCTCACGCGCTTTTGGCGCACCGGACGCGTGGCGCCCAAGGCCATCGGAGGAAGCCGGCCGAGGCTCCTCACCCCGGGCGTCATCTCCACCATCATCCGCTTCAAGAGTGAGAACCCGACCATCTTTGCTTGGGAAATCCGAAAGCGGCTCGCAGCGGCGCGAATGTGCAAAGTTCCAAGCGTAAGTTGGATCACAAACGCAACATTTCAGCGATGACGCAAAGTTGCAGCGGCTCACAAACGAGTTTGCGCTGTTTTCTGGAAGGTGTCATCCATAAACAGAGTTTTGAGAAAGATCCAAACGGGACATGGCGCACTGCGCATGGAGCTCAACCGTGGTAAATTCTTAAAAATGACCTTTGACATTTGAAAATTCCTCTCAGAAAGCTTAACCCCTTTCTGTGTCATTGTAGAAATAGAAGTAAAAGATCAGGAAACAAGCTGTGATCAGCAGAAATCTAAAGGTGGACAACTCAGAAACCGCACCTCCTTCACGCAAGAGCAGAGCCGAGCACTTGAACAAGGTTTGCACGAGAGTTTCTGCCATAAAACCGAACATTTATGTTTTTAATAAAACAGATTTTCTGTTTCTGGGACAGAATTTGCACAAAGACACTACGCAGATCTGTACACCAGAGAGAAACTTTCCGCTGAAATCAAACTTTCTGAGGAGACCATCAAGGCACGAGGATTTCCTTTAGTTTTTATTCACTTTTATCCTTCCTCCACCTCTGACGCTTCTTTTTCTTTTCTTTGACAGGTCTGGTTCTCCAACAGACGAGCAAAACGGAGGAGGGAGGTCAAGCAAAGCAGAAGCACAATGCCATGTATGTACAGTAGAAGCTTCATTTCCTCAAACATATTCAAATATTCTCTTATATTGAGTCAAAATTGATCCGTTTTCAAGCACAATTCACCCAAATATTCTATTAATTGGACTAAATCCATTCTAAGATCATCAAAATATCCAATTAGTCATGAAAAAATAGGATTTTTTTTGTTTTTGTGCCTTTTAAATGAACTTAGAACTCTAAACATACTCATTTAAACCATATTTTACATCTTTTAGGGCCAAATGCATCTCTAAATCTTTGATTGACGTCTATAGTAAGCATAATCGAGGAAAAATGTGCAAGAAAATATCAAAATCTGGCTTTACTGAACTGATTTTAGGAGCATCTGAAGGTTAAGAACAGAGGCTTTATGCTGATGGATCAAACCATGATTCCAAATCTCTTATCTCTTTGGTACAGCTTCAGACTTTCCAGGCGAAAGAAACGCCACGTCTCTGAGTCCGACAGCGCCACACAGCTTCACGTCTCAGCAGGTTCAGTATGATTATATTACATCTTTTTATTTTTGTCCTAAATCAGGGTTTGTAACCTTTAAAAAAGCAAAAAAAAGAGCCATTTGGTCCAGTTTCTTAGAACTAAAACAGCTACTTCCTGTTTAGAAAAATACTATTTTTTTTTTTTTACTATTAAGCTATTTATTTATAAAAATGTAGATTTCAAATACTTAGAGAATAGAATTATATATAATAATATTACATTTTTATTTATTTATTTTTTATTTTAAGTCTGCAAAAACAGTCATCAGAGGTGAATTTTTGATGAACTGCTGCCACTCTGCAGAAACTATGTCCTTGAAAAAAGGTTTTTAAGTTTGTGGTCAAAAACTGCATCATGGTAATAAAAAATAAAAAAAAACTAACAAACAAACAACAAAATATTACCACCCACAATGCAATGGGGCAATGGGGTTTAAAATCTTTCAATTAAGTTGAGAAAAGATCCTTTTAGTTATATTATTACCTGAACACAGTTTTGAATGATAAATACCAAATTAAAGAGACACATATTTTGATCAATTTTAAAAGTGGAATTTTAATAAGAAAGATGTGACATTTTATAGGACATAGTTTATTAGAAATTCACCTCTGAATTGCAGAGAACTTGGATTTTCAAAAATAAGCAATTTTTCAAACTTTATTTTTTCATCTTTGAATCATAACAATATGAAAAAAGTAAGTAAAAATTCAATTTTTAGCTTAATCTTCTTATTATATGTCCTCCATCATTAGAAAAATGCCCCAAGAACATGTTTAAAACACATTTTTCATTACTTTAATAAAGTAATATGTCAGATTAGGTCAATGTAACTAAAGCTTTTAATGGGAATACAGATTTATTTTAAGTGAAAATAAATCATTTTTACACATTGTGTGAAGGGAGTAATTATATCCAGATCATTTTATATTATTATCATTAACGTCCTGATGTTATCCTGCACTAACACTACGATTATGGAGGCTGACAGATCAGTTAGAATAACTTCTAACATAAGAGGATAAAATAACAAAACAGAGTAAAAAAAAGCCAGACAACAAAACACAAACCCACACATGAACCACAATCCGCCCAGACAGGCAAAGGGAATCATATCCCTCAATTTCTTGCCAGATTGGACAGCAGGCTGATCACTACAAATGTAACTACAAATCCCATCATACAGTGCGTTAGCTCCCTTGCTGAACGCTACTGTTGCCAGAATAGATGATTTCTACGGAGCCCCTAAAGGGACATCGGAAAAAAAAAATTAAAGTAAAAAAAAAAAAAAAATTACTAACTGGTGCGCACCACTTACTATCTGGTGGGAACCACTTACGTGCGCACCAGTTAGTAATTTTTTTTTCCCGATGTCCCTTTAGGGACGCCGTAGATTTCCTACATAATATATAATTTTATTTTCTTCGGAGAGCAAAATATTGAAAGTTATTTAAGGTTTTAGTTGATTTATTCTGAAATGATATTCCTGCCTGTTTTTACTCATATTTATGATTAAAAAGTTTGTTTTTTAAAGTTTAAAAGTTTTACAATTTGTTTTTTATGTGTTCAGTGAATGTTTTTCCTGTGTTTTGGATTTTTGCCCCCTGTGCGCTTGAGTTATAGCATGTTTGGGTTGTTTTCTAGGCCACAGGGATGATAAAAGTCAGCTGTGAGAACCAACATTTCCACAACACTGTTTGTAGAAAGCTTCACAACAGCTCCTTCCTTCCAGGACAGACAGGTGAGATCCTGTCATCAGACTTCTTATTTAAGGCGTCATAGTCTGAATGTTTAAAAACATGATTTAAATACAAATTATAACAAAAAAATGTAACAGATTTTTCACAATATTCTAGTATTAATCAAATTTGATTTTTTTTATTTAATAGGGATGCAGGATTCTGGAGTTCTTAATCATCCAGGTTCATCTCAGAACCTGGACCTCCATCTTGACGCCTCCGCCATCCCGCCGGCCTTCTACCACCCAGACACAAGCACGGTCCTTCCCTTATTTACCAGGACGGCGCCTCACCAGTGGAGTCAGCACGCACCTCCTTTTTTCTGGAATCCCTCTCAAACAAGCGAGAGGTTTCGGTTTACTCAGGACGTGAACCTCAACTGCTACACGGACTAAAATCTAAATTTTTTGGTTTGATTTTGCTGATAAACGGTGATAAAACAGCCCCAAAGTGCCAAAGCTCAACCTTCAGACTGCAGAGACAGATGGTGACCACTAGAGGGAGACAAAGCCCTTTCAGAGGAAAGATCATTATAATGGTGCCACACAAATCTTTCAATTTAATGGGTTTGATGAGTCAAAATGAAGCCCTAAAACGGAATCCTCAAAGCAGACAAGATTAGCCGGTTTTCTTTTTTCCTTTGATGTTTTATTGATGTGACTCTGCATTGAATAAACTATCAGATCAGAGTGTGATTAAAGCAATAAATCCCAGATTTGGTTGAAAAGAATGTGATTTTTAGAGGGTACAAGCTGTGCTTAAAGGGTAATTTAAAAAAAAGATAAATTAGGATGTCTCACCATGTGTGGACAGAGCGTGGTCACTTTGACACTATTTTTTTTTTTAGCTCTGCTGCTAGCTGAGGTGCAGCAGGAGGATCAGGCGTCCTTCCAAGAATTCTGTCCAGGAAAGCCGGTGGGAGATTCGGCTTCAAAAGCTCAGAACACGATCTGTTATCTGCACTTCTATCAGCTTTTATGACTGCAACAGGACAAGTTCCTTTATGTCCCTTTACTGCAGTGAAGAGGCAGTAAGCCTCAACGTTCCTCGATAATTGGCCACCGGAGCAAAGATTTGGGATCAGAATGCGAGCAGCTCGGTCGGCGTGGAGGAAACAGCCTACTGGCAAAATGATCCTCGTCGGAATAAAGTGCCATAAAGTCAGATAGGTAAACGATCTCTCCATGTGTGCGCTGTGGGTTCTGCTGAAGGAACTGGCTTGTTTTGGTCGGTGTCACGAGAGTTCATCGAGGTAAAAGAAGGTCAAAGGGATCGCCGCCAGATCCAACGGCGGTGGCCCGCTGGTTAGTGATGGGAACATCTGCTTGTTGCTGTAGTGGCAGGATCAGATCTGGGTGGGACGGATGCCCTGCCGTGTTTGCCCCACCCTTGTTAACCCCGTAAGTGCAAAGCTTTTGACCCCAATTGCTTCAATGGTGCTGCACAGTGTTTGTCGGTGTGTGTGTGGTTTGTTTTGAACGGATCCACCAGTAAACCCATACAGCAAGGCTTAGTGGGCCCCATATGGTTTAAAGGTGGCAGAAAATGTGGCCCAATTTGGGTTTGTCCTCAGTTTGTGTGGTGGCCCCACCTGAGTTTGCCCACATTGACTTGAGTGGGGAATCGGTGGGTTAGCTCGCTACAGCAGGCAGCCACCCGGTGGACATATGCTAGCTACTGTAGAGCTAGTAAACTCCACTGTAGCAAGCTAGCGAGCACCGCTGTAGTGCTATCGAGCTTCACTGTACCATGCTAACGAGCTCCATTGTAGCATGCTAGCGAACTCCACTGTAGTATTTCTAGCAAGCTACATTGTAGCATGCCAAAGAGCTCCACTGTAGCATATTAGCAAGCTCCTTTAGTAAACTCTGCTGTATCGAGCTAGTGAGCTCTGCTGTAGCAGGCTAGGGAGTTACTGAGCTCCATAGTAGCAGGCTAGTGAGTTAGTAAGCTCTGCTGTAGCATGCTAATAAGTTAGTGAGCTCCATAGTAGCATGCTAGTCAGTTAGTAAGTGTAATGAGATGAGATCTTTTTTTTAATTACACAAAATATTGACTGTCTTTAAGTTTATTTCTCCCCCTGAATTCACCGTTGGGTAACCCCTCCTTAGTTTGCTTCTTCTTCTGTGGTTTCTCCTTTATATGTTGGGTGCTCGCTTTCCCTCTCTCCTTCCTGTTTTACTGTTCGGTGGGAGAGGTGGGTGTCCTGTAACGTTTACAACATGAATCCTCATTTAATTTTAGTTATGCCCATAATTCTGTTACTGAAAAAAATCCAAAAACGTTTATTTTATTTTGATGTGAGAATTAGCTGATCTCCCTCTACCTGTCACTCATCTAGGAGCTAAAACGGGCAGCTAACACCGTGATTTCTGTGTCTTTCCTTTCTGGAAAATTGTCAGGTATGTGTTAGAGTTTTGTCGCCCATTGGGGGCCCCTTCCTGTTTTACTGTTCGGTGGGAGAGGAGCTAAAACGGGCAGCTAACATGCGATTTCTGTGTCTTTCCTTTCTGGAAAATTGTCAGATCCGCAATAAATGGAGGTGATCTCCGAGGGTGCTGCTGTGCTTCCATGTCTTTTGTTCCAATAAACACAACGCAGAATCGATCTGGTTACATAAGCTCCATAGTAGCATGCTAATAAGTTAGTGAGCTCCATAGTAGCATGCTAGTAAGCCTTGTTGTAGCATGCTAGTGAGCTCCTCTACAGCGAGCTGGTAAACTCTGCTGTATCAAGCTAGTAAGCTCCTCTGTAGCATGCTAGTGAGCTACAATGTAGCATGCTAGCTAGCTCCTCCACAGCGATCCCCAGTATTAAGCTCCTCTGTATCAAGGTAGTGAGCTATGCTATGGCAAGCTAGCATGCTCCCCTGTAGCATGCTAGTGAGCTCCTCCGTAGCAAGCTAGCAAGCTCCTCTGAATTGAGCTAGTGACCTTTGCTGTAGCATTGCAGCGAGCTTCGCTGTATCAAGTTAGCGAGCTTTGCTGTCCACCAGGTGGCTGAATAGGTTAGCAAGCCTAAGTGGACACTGAGTGTCTACTTAAGCCAATGTGGAGCTTGCTAGTTTGATACATCAGAGCTCACTAGCTCTCTACAGCAGAGCTCGCTAGCCTGCTACAATGGAGCTCATTAGCTCGTAACAGTTGAGCTCACTACACTGGAGCTAGCTAGCTCGCTACAGCGGAACTCACTAGCTCGATACAGCGGAGCTCGCTAGCTCGTTAAAGTAGAGCTTGATAGATTGCTACATGTCCAATGGGAGGCTGGTTACCATAGCAAGCCAACCCTTTTAAGCCAATGTGGGTAAACACATATGGGGCCACCACAGAAACTGCAGACAAACCCAATCGAGGCTAACATTTTCTGCTCACTTTTAAACCAAATGGGCCCGACTTAGCCTTGCTGGCTGGGTGGTTGTTAGAAAAGTCCATAGCAACAGTTGCTAGCGTCTTTAGCTCATGTCGTTACACAGGATACGCAGGAGATATTGCTTACTAGTACCTAAACATGAACAAATATTCAATAAAAACTTGTTCAGTAGACATAGACAATCGACCAAACATATAGAGAGTGGATGCAAAAACATATTTTTGGCACAAATGGAACCCCACACGGCTCAGACTAGGCCTTTAGTGGCCCCAAGGTAAACTGAGTTTGAGACCGCTGTTCTAGAGAGACAGTAATCTCAGAGTGAGGATTAAAAGAAGTAACTGCTGCATCTGGAAAACATGTTGCAGCTAAACCAGCTGCTTGTCCGGAACTGACTGTATAAAAAGTAAATAAATCACAAAGAAGAGAAGAACCAGAGTTGATAATAACGTTAAAAAAACAAACCCCCTTTTCCTAATTCCTGGTATATGGTAATCAAAGATGTCACAATTCTAGATGGTTACATCATTAAACCGAATCAGGAAGAGCCTGCGCTGCCTGCATTACCCCACAGGCTAAAACACCTACTCACTTTCTCCGCACAGCTAGAAGTGATCGTTAAAACACTTTCATTTGATACTCACAATATGAAGATCCATCTTTGCAAAAGTTCAGATGTGGAGCGAAAGGCGGAGCCTCAGAGATGGAGTTGTCTTACTTCTGAATAGAAGAATATGTTGTTTAATGTTTCATATTTAGTGTATATAATCATAAATATGGAAACTCTGAAAAGCTTAAGAACAGCATGAATAGACCCTTGAATCCTTTAACACCAATCTTTGATTTACATGACCATGATCAGCGTAATTCCAGCTGATTTTGAAGGAGAAAAGTGGCGCATAATCGTGTAAACAGTTGAAAAGTTACAGTATGTTAATTGTCACCAGCGACACCTCAGGAGTTAAAGGGTTAATGAGGTGATCACGAACAAGTTTGGGCCAAAGGAGCAATAGAATCACCAGTCAACCCACACGTAAAAACTCCACACAGAAAGATCCCAGCCGAGAACAGGCCCTTCTCGCCCTTATGAGAGCGCTAACCTACAACGCTGCTGATTCATTAAGTTGTGATCTCAAGATAACAAGCACCAACTTGTCATTTTACACTGCTATCTTTGAGAAAATAGTTGTGATAACGAGCTAATGCGTTTTCTCGAGAAAACAAACAAATAATCAAAAAGAATTAGGAGACATGGACGATCTCATCTTTATGGAAGCTGAGAACACCCTACCTTGCTTTTTTTTTAACGCATTTCTAACGATCTGGTGATAATGAGACAGTAGATGTCATTATCATGAGACAACAAATTTTGTCATCTTGTGACAATACAAATATACTTGAATGTTTCTAAGATGAAACAAAGCAGTTTGTCAGAGAAAATGTTGAACACCTGAAGAATCTGAGTCTAACTCAGACAGAGTTTGTGCTGATATTGTCGGTCATGAACAATGTCTAAATCAGTGCTGGTTGCTATGGTTGTTGTCAATTTTATCAATGACCAGATGAGGTGATCAGGTTGTCTACAAGGTCATAGAGGGATGTGTGATAGGTGCAAACTGGAAACCTGGTGTCCCCCAACTCATCGTTTTTTGACGTGCTGGCTGTTTCCATTAAATCAGGGGTCTGTACGTTTTGTCGGATGCTGTACCGATTGCAGACCGAACCTCAGAATGCGGTTGGTACCGGTACCCTAGACCCATACCCAGACCTTAGCTCATTCTGCGTCTGGGACCAGTATTGCATCCGGTACCAGTACCAATCCACGTCTGTAACGGCTTAGGGTACCAGTATGGTCCACATCATGGTACTGGACCAGTACCGGTTTGCGCCCTGGAGGTTGGGGAGCCTTGATTTAATTGGAACAGCCAGCATGTCAGCATACAATGAGTTGGGGACACCCAAAACGTCAATTTTTGACACAGAGAAGTCCTTAAAGGGGTCATATCATGATTTTTCGTACGTCTTTTAGAGTGAACTATATTCATATTCTCATTCCCAAGTCGTCACATTTTGACATGGGGCTTTGCATCAATTTTTAACGTTTTTGGTGTCCCCAACACGTCGTTTTTTTGATATGCTGACTGTTTCAAATTAATTCAAGGGTCCGGACGTTTTGATGGACGCGATATCGGACGCGCACCAAACCTCGGGACCTTTACCCTAAACTGGTACCCAAACCCTTGCACAGTATGCGTCTGGATCTGGTCTAGCAACCAGAGCCAGTACCAATCCGCGTCCAGTACCGGGCTGTTAGGGTACCAGTGCAGTCCACATAACAATAATGGACTGGTATTGGTTTGTGGCCTGGGGGTTGGGGAGTCTTTATTTAATTAGAACAACCAGCACGTCAACAATGAGTTGGGGACACCCAAAACGTCCTTTTTTGACACGAAGGGGTCCTTAAAGAGGCCATACCATGGTTTTCTGAAGTCTTTCAGAGTAAACAATATCCATATTCTCATTCCCAGGTCATCATATATTGACGTATGGTTAAGGATCCCTCCACATCACTTTTTGATGTTTTGGTTTTCTCCATCTGATCATTTTTTGACGTGCTGGCTGTTCCAAATAAATAAGAGGTCTGAATTTTGTCGAATGCAGTACCAAACGCGGACCGAATTTCGGGAGGCGGCTGGTACCGATACCCTAACCCTAACCTGGTTGTCGTCTGGAACTGGTACCGCGTCCAGTGCCGGTATCAATCTCATCCAGGAACGGTACCGACGCGGTACTGGTTCCAGATTTAAATTTTTGAGGAGGAGGGAGACTCTTTGCCAACAGACAATCACACAGAAAAATGAAGGTGTTTTCCCAGTCTGTGGCCCAGTCCAAGTCTGGAACCGGTATCAAGCCGGTATCGGACGTGGGTTGGTACTGGAACTGGTGGGATTGGTAAAGGCACTGGACGAGGGCCCAGTCCATGTCTGGATCAGACGCGGATTGGTACTGGTACTGGACGGGATTGTTCAATGCCCTGTACAATTTTTGACGCAGAGGGGTCCTTAACCATATGACAATATGTGACAACTTGGGAATGAGAATGTGTTGGATAATGAGATCGTAAATCTCATTATCACAAGAAAACGTGCAAACAAATTAAATAAATAAAGCAAGGTTACAGATCTTTCAAGTCAAAAAAGTCAAAAACAAAGCCATTCATGATCGAAGAGCTATTGAATTATGAGATGTTTCATCGCCAACCTTCTGAGTTCAAGCTTCTGTTATCTTTTTTTTTAATAAAAGAAAGAAACCATTCAAAGAAGTCTCACTTTCTTTTTTTGTAGGCCTGAACTCTGAACCACTATTAACGAATAACTGTTCCAACACATCTTTTTCTGTGTATTTAATAGTTTCGGGATATCTTGACAAAATTATCAATCTTTCATTTCAGGTATTTCTTATCTTTTATTGAGCAACTAAAAGCTTACTGAAAGGCACATCCAGGGTCGACTGTAAGCCATCGGAATGACCGATGTCCAAGCTTGTTATCCAAATGTTTCTAAAGACGTGTTAAATATTTATCTTTCCGACTGCTTGTATGGTTGACCTCTGCTGTTTCAGCCACTCAACAACATTTATCATCTCTGCGGATTTGCTTCTCTAAGCAATATGACGACTTTCCTGCCAAAATATGACTTAACGCACAGCTATAAGGTTTGTTTTTCAGTGCCGAGGCTTTCAACAGAGCTCAATGGAAAGATGTTTATTAAAGGATAATACAAAGAATACAAAGTTCTGAAAATATCACGGATACAAAACAAGTAACAACAAATAGCAGCTATATCTCAAAAAAGTATGATATTTACAAAAAATTACAACTTTTACACACTGCTTGTGGTTATTTACAGGAAAGCTCATTAAATAACAGTCACAACACTTTCAGAGCATCGTTTACAAAAATCGAACAATAAAGTTTCCCCAAAATTGGCATTAGGATATTCAACAAAACACCCTTTTTTTTACAGACTTGAGTGTGTGAAAACAAGCCGAGGTTGGCATTTACACTGTCACTGGAATTCATCTAACCCGATGACGAACTTGCTGTTGGGATTGTGCGATTCATCGAGTTACAGCCGTTCCTCTGTTGTCAGCATTTTTTTTGCGTGATGTTGAGCGCAGTAATCTGAGATCTGAGAACATGGTCTCTTTATGTTGAAATGATCCAGTTACACACAAACATCTGGGCATCATTTCAGGATCGTTTTCTGTCGGTCGGCATGTTATTCACATTCTCCGAGGTATTGACACAACTGCTAGCTATCACGGTTTCTGATAAAACTTCTCAATAGTTCCCATTTTTGTATAATTTTGATGTGATTTTTAGACATTTTCTTTGGCTTTAATTTATAACGTTCTCAAATCATCATCATTGAGTTGACAGTGTGACTGAGTGTAGAGAAAAGAAGATAAAAGATGCAAAGATAATAAAAAGGCTCATTATTCCGTATGAAATTTTGGGGGATTTTATCATTTAGAACCCTGCAAACGTCTGTACATACACAAAAAAAAGTAATGTCTGTGATATTTAGGTAATTAAAATATATCCTTTGTGTATAAGAAATAAATAATGAGCCAAGAAAATTTGGTCAAATGAAAACACACAGAAACACTGAGATTTTGTCTTTGGCAAAGTGGAGAGGAGTAAAAAACTCTAAAATCTAAAGCTTTTATTTTGAAAAAAATGACACCCAACTTGTTTAAAAATCTGAGCCAGAATTTACGCATGAGAGTCTGTTACTCCAGACAAAATTACTGGCATTCATGTCTATTTTCCAAAAAAGGAATACCATCGGTTTCAAATTTCAAAATTTTAAACAATGTCATCATCACAACAAATTCATCCATAACCAATTATTTCCACTGACTCATGAAAATAAATACACCTCACTTTAAATATAAGACATAATCAGAGGCACAACGAGGCCGACCTGACAGTAAATGAACCGAACACATCGCAGATCTATAAGACCTATAATATCTTATGGCACGGCAGAAACATTATAAACCTGCAGGTTTGTACATACAGGGTCACTTTTCATGAACCCCAACTCCCTCCCTCCAAGAAAAAAAAAGTATCAAAAATATTCTACTGACCACACACAGCCCACCAGGGGCCACAGTTCCCTCCAAACTGGAGACCAAAAAGCCATGTTATATTTGGCATGGCTCTTCTCTCTCATGCTACAAATATTAGCATAAGATTTGGAGCAGTTTGCTCAGTCCTACTTAGACCCTCTCACGGGGAAACTAACAGCTATGTGGAGAAAAGCTAGTCCAGCTACTACAGACAATGAAGACCGGCCAACTTTTCCCAAGGATTCTTCGGTTATACAAAGGGAGGTCATACTTCCGTCCTGTTCTGCGCCCACCAGGTTTAAAGACGTAGTTTCCTCTTCATTATTTCTCACAGAGGGAGTTCTTATTGCCACAATTTTCTGCCATTGGGAAGATCTACATCTCCATGTTTGGGTGGTCACTTGACGGAGAAGCTGTCCAGATCCTCAAAAGATGATGGAGGAAGCCAAAAAGCACTACTGAATCTCATTTCCTCCTTTATTCCTTGGCTCTCGTCTTTACCTCTTAAAATTAAAGGCCGAGTGGTCGGGTAGAGGGAATTGAGACTCCTTTCCAGACATCAGTTGTCACTCTTCCTATTCTGCTTTGAAAGTAAATTCAATTCACATCTGAACTTCTTTTTCTTATCTCCACGCCTTTGTCAAAGAGGGAACTGATTGACCCCTATGCCCTCGCGTGAAGAAAGCAGACAAAGGTGTAGAATGAACCATGGGATTAAAAATACATAACCCCTCTAACAAAGGAAAACATATCCAACTTACCCAACGATTTCTCACTCCCAACTCGTCATATATGGACGTAGGGTTCAGGACTCCTACTCCTAACTTTTTGACGTTTTGGGTGTCCCCAACTTGTCGTTTTTTGAGGATGCTGGCTGTTTCCATTAAATCAGGGGTTCCCAACCTCCAGGCCACGAACCAGTAACGGTCCAAGGGCTGCTTGGTACCAGGTCACAGACAGGGAGAAAATGCAGACACTAATCAAGTGTCCCCAACCCTCGGGATGTGGAGTAGGACCGCTACTTGGTACCATAACCCGGTACAGATTCAAAATCAGGGGTCCCTAACCCTTTGGATGTGGACTGGTACCGGTACCTGGTACCTTAACCCGGTACTGGTTTCTAATCAGGAGTCTCCAACTTTTTGGATGTGGACTGATATCCTGGTACCATATCAGGTACCGGTTCTTAATCACAGGTCCCCAACCCTCAGCATGTGGACCGGTACCTGGTGCCATAACCCGGTACCGGTTTCTAATCAGGGGTCCTCAACCCTCAGGACGTGAACCGGTACCGGTACCTAGTACCCAAACTCAGTACCACTTTCTATTAAGGGGTCCCCCACCGTCAGGATGTGGACCAGTTCTGGTACCTGGTACACTAACCCGGTACCGGTTTTTAATCACGGGTCCTCAACCCTCGGGATGTGGGCCGGTACCTGGTACCCTAACCCTGACCCATGATTTTATGGGACCAGCCAGCACGTCAAAAACGACTAATTGGGGACACCCAAAATGTCAGAAAAGGAGTACCGTGGGGACCCCAACCATATATCCGTAACCCTTTTGCTATCCTAGGTATGTTGGGAGTGGTGTCATCTGGACCCCACAAGGCAGCGCGCTGAACTTTTTTTTTCAATATTTTTTTATGTTCACTGGTGTTGTAGATGTGGTAGGTATAAAATCCACCTTCATCCAGATTTGTCATGGGATGGATAACACATTAGTGTAAGGCTTGGGTCATTTGGACCCCATAGACAGCACGTGGGGTAATTATATGACGAGTTGGGAGTGAGAATGAGTAGATTTACCAGATAATGTATCTGCAAAAACAAAAAGGCCCATAAATGTAATTATTTTCAGTACTAAAATGGCCACTGCAATTGATATTACAGTGCTGTGCCAACATATTTACGCAACTCTCTTTGCAGATGACTGAAGTCTTTACAACCAAAGACAGAATCTTGTCTTTGGTTCAGAATCTCATTGGCTGTAAACAAGTATTACAGAGTGGCTGACAGTTCAGTATGACAGAATTGATATTTAGCCCCGCCCTTTAATTCCTACAAACATAGGACTAGTGGTAAATGGTGGTTTTAGTGGAAGGGTTATGTATAGGAACATGAGGCCTTAACATCACAGATAAGTACATTTGATAAGAACAACTTATGTCTGACTGTGTATTCTTAGTTCAGACAATCAAAACAATTCCAACTCATATGAAAAAAGGAAGAAGGAAGAACATTCCAGTCGAGCAGAGTTTCCTGAACTGGCAACCACCATGGAACTGAATTCGGGTTCAAGTACATTCCAGGACATAATACTGAGTCACGAGTGACTTTGTTTGCATGGCTTCAGAAACTCTGAACATGTCAAAATGCAGTTAGTGCACCGTCTATGTGCCCGAGACTGGGGTTGTAAAAGGGGAGCTGGTGCTGTTGATGTTCTCAAGGTGGCGTTCCTCTTTGGTACATCGGTTCTCTAGTTAACAATCTCCAGTCACCAAAGTAGGGGCTCTTTATCAGGCACTTTTACCTAATACTCCCTCGTGTAAAGGTAGTAGACACAATTGGTCCTTGGTGTCCTTTCTCCAGCAAAATTTCTGTTCCCATATCAGTTTGTGTCCAAAGTGGGGTACAGTCGGAACACTTTGTAAATCCACTCCGAGTAAAAGGCAACGTTGACAAAGAGTGCAGGTTGTGATGATGCACATTTGGTCCTTTGGATGCTCACACCAATGATGACTTTGTGTTCATGCTCTTGACATACCAAGGGCCCACCATAGTCTCTCTGGAAGAAAACACAAACATCGGAAACGCATGTCAACAAAATTAATGGCAAGTGAGTATTTATCAGGGGTGCAAGGGAAAAAAATCAATTCGATGATATGTCGCGATATTTCATTTGGCAATACTTGTATCAATTAAAAATGTTGACAAGAAAATATTTATTTAAATATTTATGAGCGGCCTTCAGGGTTTTACTTTTGTCTTCCACCCTCTGACCACTAAGCTGGCAACACAGCACACTTTGAGAAGCTCTACACCACACCAGAACAACAAGATCTTGCAAGAACCAGCTTGTGTTAAAAGTTCAGTCTCATTGGTTCAGTCAGCCTCGCAGTTTTTGTTTTATGGGACATGCACTACCTAGTATGACTTATTTTTTTTTTAAGTCATACTCTTAATAAAAAAGTGAAAATTTTTCTGGTACAGTCTTGGGATATATTGCAATATGTATTGTATCGGGAGATCTGTATTGCAATATGTATTGTATCGCAGGATCTGTATCGCAATATGCATTGTATCGCAAGATCTGTATCACAATATGTATTGTTTCACGAGATCTGTATTGCAATATGTATTGTATAGAAAGATCTGTATCGTAATATCTGTAGTATCGTGAGATCTGTATCGCAATATGTACTGTATCGCGAGATCTGTATCGCAATATGTACTGTATCGCGAGATCTGTATCGCGATATATATTGTATAGCGAGATCTCTATAGCAATATGTATCATTTCGCAGTATCCGTATCGCAATACGTATCGTATCGCAAGATGTGTATCACTATACATATCGTATCGCTAGATCCTTGCCAATACACACCCTCAGTTTTTATATCCATATAGCAGAAGACATATACATTTCCTTACATCGCATACACCTTCTCCGATCTTGCCTCCGGCACAAATTCTGCTTTCACCAACATCTCCTTTGATTTGAGAGCACATTTCATTGTCAGCCATCGCCATAGTAACACTGTTGAGTGTTTCTTCTTGTCCTCTATCTGAGCAAAGAAGAGTTAAAAAAAAAGGTCAATTTATCATAAATATATTACTTTTAAAAAGCATTTCCAAATATAGTGCAATAACATGCGTGAAAGAAGGCAGTACTTTTCGTTTCCCCCCATCCATACATGGTGCAGTTGGTCCCTTGGCTGATATGACACTCTTTTACTGGAAGATGAATGGTGGAGGCGCCCTCCGACACAGGCGCAGGGCTGCAACAACCACACAGAAATAAATCATCTGAACAAGGAACTTGACAAAGTTTCTCACAGTGTAGTTGAGTACTTACTCTTCAAGCTTCAACATAACCAAGTTGGATCCCTTTGGGCCACAGATCAGGCGGGATATGCGCAGTCTTGGGTGGCTTGAAGACTCGTTGAGGTGATGCAGACCGACTTGCACGCTGTATTCTTTTAGATCTGGAACACTGATGAGTGCAATGATCAGTTTGAAACATAATTTTCAAAATTACCAGGCTGATTTAAGAAGTGATGAATGCTAGTATCAATAGAAAAAATCCATTAGAACATGATGAAAACATAACTTTCATTGGAGTGGATGTTTCTCAAATGCTTCTCATTTTTGTCTCAAATCCATCTCAATTTAGTTTCACAGGATGCTAGTTTTTTATCTGTTTATTACTTTAGGAAAACTAAACTTAGATCAGTGTGAGACACTTGTGAAGAACCTGGATGAACTTCAATACTACTAAGACATTTTTTATGTTCAGAATACTGAAACCAAGTACTGTGACTCATGCAAAGAAACCACAAACATTTTGAGACAATGTGACAAATGCTTCAATAAATTCTGTTTGCAATTTGTTGGCAACTGTTTCTACCCTGTATGACACTAATCATAGAGACACAACATACGGAACAAACAGATTTGAATGTAGTCTTAGATGATGGATTATTACCAGGAAGTAAAGCACTGCTGGTCTGTCAAAACCCAGTTTTCTCTAATCAGGGAGCCGCCACACAAATGAACCTTCCTGAAGAGAATCAAGAAAAAAGATATAAGTTGTCACTGAAGTCAGTATCAAGTGGAAAAAATGGATTTAAAAAGAAAAAAAAGCTTACTCTCTTTGGATGCTTACAACCCAGCTGCCATCTGTACCTCGTACTTGATGTCCTCCAACAATTCTGGTGTTTATATGGACAAAGCATGATACCTTGGGCCTCGGTGAAGCTACAAAAGTATGAAGAAAGTATGTAAGACATATGTATTTTTGCATTTTTGTGGTAAAAAGATTACAGCTTCAAACGCCGACCATAAAATATGATTTTCTTGGTCAGATAAATACCATAGGACAGATTTAAAGAGCTGAAAAGAAGATGAATGAGATCAGAGATAGAGGCTGGTAAAAGCCAGATGAACAAAAAAAAATACTAACTTCTCGGTTGAGGAGTCACCGTCGCTGGTTCACCTAATTATAATGAAAGAAGCATAGTGGTGAGAACAGACCACAGCTGCAAAGAAATGACACACATTGACTTCCAAAGCATGAGACCTCTGAGAAAGTGACTACCTTTCAGACTTTATAAAGACTTGCCTCCACAGCTGCTTTGCTGTTAAAGGCTCTGACAGCAGCTACAGCAGATAAATTTGCTCAAGACCTAAAAACTTCATGGAAGACATGTTTTACATTATGGAAATCATTGTTCAGCCATCCATAAGAGGCTCTTCAGAACAGCCAGATTGAAACCAGCCAAAGAAAATGTTGGGGTCCATCAGCCTGCTTTTTTTTTCTTCCTTTAATAGAAGGGCGGCAGCGAGGGTCTACATGTGTTTGCTGTTTGAGTTTTGTGTATTATCTGCTAATAGAACAAAACCACAGCTCACAGATTACGTAAGACATCAAGTAAAATGAACAAAAGAACTGGTATGACAGCTTTGATGGAATCCACAAAGGCTGCACAGCTAAATTCTGCCATTTCCTTTACGACACAAGCACATTCTACAAAAAAAGACTGCTTTTTATTTTAAATGTAAAGACCCACTCCAATGAAATAGGTGTTTTTGGTGATTTTACCATGTTCTTGTGGCATTTTTCTCATGGTAGATGACAGATACGACAAAAATTAGGCTTAAAAATGTAAGTATTTATTTACTCAAATTGTAGTGAATAAGGAGTAGGCAAAAAAGAAATAGAAAACTTGTATACAAGTAAATCCATGTACGTCTTCTTTTTTTAGGGGTGTGTATTGGCAAGAGTCTAGCGATACAATACGTATCGCGATACACGTGTCATGATATGATACGTATCCCAGACAATACCAGATAATATTTAACCATTTTTTCTTAATTATGACTCAAACATTATCTGAAACATAATACATTTTTTGCAAAAGTAAAATTGTAAAATACATGTTATTAAATGTTTGGAACACTAAGCATTGCAACTGTACCACCTAAACAAGTTGCTTTTACTCAAGCATATTCATGGTGGTTTCCTTTTTGTAATTCAGGAAATTTTCAAGTGGAAAACAAAAATAAGACAGAACTATGTGTTGCTTTTATAAAATATTAATTAAAAATCGCCTTGGCAGTATTATAAATCGATACAAGTATCACCAAATAAAATATTGCGATATTTCACTGAATATTCTTACACCCCGCTCCCAAGTAGCTCTGATATTGCTCACCATTTTTGTTGCACTGCTAATGTTAGGTTGGAGTTATAAGGGGCTCTAAGCTAGCAGGAGAGCATGTAAACAGATAGATGATGGGAATTGGGCGCGGGCTTGCAGTTCCACCCACAACTCAGAGGGAATCTCAACTACTCTGCAGAAACTATGTCTTAGTTTTATGAGTTTTTGCTAAAAAATGCAAAAAAAAGGGTACCAGAATCCTAAATCAACTTTTCTGGGCTCTATAAATGGGTCTTTAAAAGTGATGTCTTTTGGTCATTACCACATTTTTGACAAATTAAAATAAACGTGTTTAATTCTTGAAAAAATAGTCAAAAGCGTCTGTGTGCTGCCCCCTACAGGTTGAATTGAGGTATTACAGTTGAGTTGTGTGATTGGTCAAACTTTTAAGTCCCACGTCATGATCTGCAGCTCCAGTTATGATAACAGTACTGTTCCCCAGCCCCATGTTGGAGTCAGCCTCCAACTTCCCTGTTTGGTCACCCTTTAAAAGACCACTTGGAATACTTTAAAAATAGATTTAAAAAAATGTTCATATAACATTTATGTATTTTCATTTTGTGTCCTGTTAGTGAAACATCCTTTCTCTTTGGTCTTGAGCAGATACACTTTGATGACTGAAGAAGGCCTCTTCACTGAGACCGTTTAATGTCAAACAGCTGGTTAAAGTTAGTGCATATAGGAG
>NC_050534.1:14492021-14512902 GCF_002922805.2 Oryzias melastigma | reverse complement strand
AAAAAAAAAAAAAAAAAAACGACCTGCCGCCACCAGTGAGGCTAGCTAATGAACTTGTTATTGCTAGCTTGTTTAGCTTGCTTGCTTGCACATGTGGATTTTACAGCTGCAGTAATTCTGACTCTGCGTGTTGCACATTTACCGAACACCTGCAAACAATCCAACAGGTGCATCGTCCACAGATGCAACGGTTGTTTATTTATAGACTCAGATGAAAGAGAAAAGATAAAAGTTTTGGTTGGGTCACTTACACTGCTTTAGTTTGCAGTAGTCCCAGACTAGTCGGTTATTCTGACTGGTGTAACACCAGGGGCCGTGTTTGTCCCGGTCTGGGTTCCGGCAGTAGTTCTTCTCCAACCCTACATGTGATATCGTAGAGTGAGAATCCCTGCTGTAAAAACACACAAATACAAATCCTCATATTTCACTTGTTTTTTTTTTTTTCTTTAACATTTGAAGGAACACTGGGTCACATCCCGTAATGATTCATACACAATCTCACACTGTGAAAACAACCAACATGTGTAACATCAACGCGCTATGCTGTCACGTAACTAGGCGTAACACAATTAAACATGGGGTGAGCAATGGTGTTGCTCCGGGAAACCTTCGACTCTGGCTTTGCTATAATGCCATGAAATCCTCTGCATGAGCTGCACAGAACATGCAGAAGGAAACAGAGTTTTCTGAAGGGGGCTCATGGGAGTACAAAAGTATGCGGTCTAAGCATTCGGCAATGCTCAGACCAACAGGAGCCGCATCCTCTGCGGAGCTATTCGGTTGTGCTCTCAGTTGGTAGGAATTCACATCTAATCATGTGTCTTCTTGCAGCTTTGCTTTACATTTAATGCGATCATCTCAGGTATCCAGAATATCCCTACAAAGTCAACTGTAAGAGATGGGCAACAATTTGTCAAGGGGTGAAGACAATTCCACTTCCCAGGAGAATGTTAAGGAAGCTGTAGTTCTCAGTACTTCTTTTTTTTTTTCTCCAGGGGTGACCCTTCACCTTGAACCAGGCAGACTTGCTGGCTGCAGTCTATGCAGGGGAGCTGATTGGCTTTGATCTACTTTTCCTCAGAAAGCACTTCCTGGGGTCAGGGATCAGCTCTGGAACATGTCCATCTGTCTGTGCCATTCTGGCTTTTAGAATTCTAGCAAATTAAGTGAATCCAACACCCCGATTTTAGCATGAAACAACAACTTAAGAGCGGCCAATCTCGGTGTCAGGATGGGTCAATTGGGGAGCACCCCAGGGTTTCCCCTCGTCAATGAGAGGAATAATTGTTGGGCTTGGTACTGACCCCTGAGGAACCCCTGATTTCCTTTCACTGTTTGTTTTCACTGCACATGTGCGTAAAAGTGATCCCCTCTAACTAATCCGAGTTAAAACAGAAACAGATTCATTTGTTAGTTACCTGTTTATGTGAAGGGACCAGTCGGCACAGGGAATCCCTGATCGAGTTTTGGATAGAGTACCCCGGTACAGCTCTCCGTTGCCTTCATAGCACTCTGAGGAGGAGCAAGACAAGAGAAATTTTAGAGGGCTGTGTTAAAAGTTCCCAGGAGGACTGAATTTAATTCGGTGTGATCTCAAACGCCTGGCTGCCAGTGAGTACTTCAAAACAGTCCTGTACTTGCAGAGAGGAAGATTCTGGTTTCTCTTTGTGGTTTGGATCAGTTCAGTGTTAAAGCCACCCTGACTCGTTTGATAGAAAAGAACATGCATACTTCACTGTCTGATTTAAACACATCAACAACAGCCTTGCTGTAACTGATCTGTGGGATTTCTTGAAATGGGACAGCTTGCACTGTTACTAAGATCAGGTGTTTTTTGTTCTGGCATGAAACGGAATTTTATTTGGCAGCATGTAGATGTATTTGTATCACCATTACACAAATAAAATCTGAAATACTTTCAATGAAGTTCAAGAAATGCCTTCAAAAGACACATCTTTAACTGGAAACATGACACTTTGTAACGTTTTTTTTTGGAAAAACATGATATTGTGAAGCTTGTAGACAAGAACTGACAGGAAAAAGCAAGAAACTCTCAACCCCAACATAACCGATTGATTCATTTTTGCCCGTTTATTCATTAAGACAAATCATCCATCAGCTCACGTGTGAAACGTGAACCTTAAGGAGTAGCAGTTCATTTAGGCTTACAATCAGAGTCAGATGTTTTCAATCAGAGGAATGACAAATGGGTGTAACGGAGCGTCCTGCCTAAACCGAAGAACAGAGATCCGAGAAAGTTCCTCACAACACATGCTCCTCATGTACAAACAGGAGTTATAACCTCATCACCAGTCAGGAAATGCATTTTTGGACACTCTTAAAGAGATGAAAAAACACTGTATACAAAGAACGTTTGAATTACTAAATGTGAAATGAGTGAAGGCTCACATAATAAGCTCACTGGTCTCTTCAATAGGAACTAATTCAAGTCTGATTAAGCCACAGTTGTCATTGGGCACCATCTTTAACCCTTTAACACAGTATGTCGCCAAGGACACCTAAAGAACACATTTGGACATCCCGTAACTCTTTGATCGTTCACTCGATTGACATGAATCAGCTGATTCTGAAGGGGAGAAAAGGGTCTTTTCATATCGGCTTTGCACAGACATGCAACACATCATTAAAGTCAAGTCTTGCAGATCGGTGCAAAGACATTTTTCTCTATTTACGTTGAATGCATAAAAAACTTTACTACTACGTAAGAATGGGCTGGTATCATTTTTCCGACCGATACGATAACTGATATTTCCCCTACAACTGTGACCAATAGAGATATTTACCAATATTTATGACACAAAGTTTAGATTTCCTTATTCTTTCTTTATAAAAAAAACACTTCTTTTACTACACAATCAAATTATACTTGACCTTTTTAATCTACAGTAAATGGTCACATAGGAACAAGAAACTTTGAAAATATATCTGAAACATTCAGACCATTTACTGACTATTAGAATGAATATCGGCCTAAATATCGACTATCAAGACTTTAAAAAATATCGGTATCGTATTGGTCAGTCGATCCTTAGTATCCATGTCAAAAATGTTCTGGATTTGAAAACAGAACAATATCTATGGATGTTTTTGTAGTTTCGGTTTGATAAACTCAAATTATGCAAATATCTGCTGCTACCAATATATCGCCTATCTCTACTACCAAGTGACGGCTTTCTCGGCTCCAGAATCACATTAACTGAGTACATAGTTGAAGAGTTACAGAAGAAAGAAGATAAACATTGAAATTAAGGCTTTGGTGTTAAAGAATTAAGGACTGCAGTCACAAGTGAAAAAGCAGAACAAGAAGTGGCTCAGTACAAAGCCTTGTGGAACACCTTTGCTCCGAATGACAACTGGGGTAATGGAAATGTCTAATTCTGGTATTCTACTGTTAACACTGTTAATCTTTGGACTAGCTAAGATTGATTTGAAATGGTTTATTTCAAGCAATCAAAAACATGAATAATGCATGCACAATACAATCAACAGAGGTTTACATCCATGCAAAGATATGTCATACATGGGATAAGTAGGCATTAAATTATAGATTGCTTCAAAGGGAGTGGGAGGAAGCAAACTTATATAATTCCACTCTGGCTCGACCTAACCATTTCCTTTACATTTTCCGGATCAAAACTTTTAATCAGAGAGTTATACTGTAACGAATGAGGAGGCAGTATGGGAAAAGGAGGAGCCACTGACTTCCTGGTTGCTACCACATCCATTTGAAAGTCACTAAAAGTTTAGGTTAGGCAGTAGACTACGCCTTCTGTCAATACTGGTAAGAATATTTCTTATGCAGTGACCAAGTCAACATTCAAAGCAAAGACCAAAAGAAGTGCAGAATTGGACAGATTTGATCAGTTTTCGTCATTTGTTTTTAAAGTTTAGAGGAAAAGTACCTGCTTTTCTCTTTGCTTCAGCATCACACCTTGGAATGTGGGTACATTTAGCCACCCTCTGTTTGGGGTCTGTAGTGAAGCACCATGGATAATCTGCACCGTCGGGGTTGCGGCAGTGGTTCTCGGTGAGGTTTCTGGAACACACACAAAGACTGCCAATGAAACGACGGCACTCAAGGTTGGTGAAACTTCCCTCCACTTCGTTTAAGCTTGATCCAGATCACAAAATGATACTAAAGAGGTACTCACTTGCATTTGAAGTGCTGGGGAAGAAAAGAATGGTTATGGGGGAACTGGGAGTCCCAGCGCTGACACGTCACACCCTCTGGAGTGACATTCATGGTGCCTTGGTAATTCGTGCCCACACCCTGGACGCAGGACGTTGTGATGTTGAAATCAGTGTCAGCGGGAGCTGAGTCTACAAGAGAAAAATGTTGTTTAGAGGGGAAGACGGGGAAAGTCGCTTGAAGGAACTGAATTCAGGAATGAGGGAGGAATAGAAGGAGGGAGATATTAATCCCTAGAAGAATGTGTCATGTTTAACCTAGAGGCAGATGATCAAAAACAGTAGCGCTCCCCCCATGCTGCTATCGAGATAGGAAACTCTCGGTGTATTCATAACATTAGCGCCCCACATTCTTACACACAGGGTTTTCCACAACAGTGAGCTGACTTCAAGAAAAATCTAATCAAAAATGATCTTAAAGTAGTAGTTTTTGGTCAATTATAATTTATTTTTTTGTTGAAAACCACTAAATAAAACCACTTCCTGTCGGACTCAAGAAGCTATTTCAAACATTCTCCTATGGAGGCTCACTTTTCAACGGGTAGCTGTGCAACAGGGGGGCAACCTCTCCCCTCTGGATCGCTCCCTCTGTTTCTTTAGCCTTTGACAAATGAGATGGGAGAAGATGGAGGAGGAAGAAGGGAATGTTTTGAGGAAGACATGAGAAGGCGGGTGGAAAAGAGGGATTCTTTGGCTTGATGTAATGCATGCCAGTGTCTGTATGCGCCGTGCAGCACAGGTCAGTGGTTTTTATCTTTTTTGAGGACAGGCATTGAGGGATGTACACATCTGGACAAATGAAGAACCTCCACCCTGCCTGTAAATCACGGTCTTTACTGTACAGAGCATCTTTGCATCTGACACAGAAAAAAAAATGGCTTTTTTGGGGGATTTTTTGTTATAAATGCAGGACTTCATAGTAAATAAGCAAATTCTTAAAAAAGTGCGTCAAACTCTTGATGGTTTCTTCTGATTGTCTGTTTTATTTCCGTATAAAAGTCAATTTTCCAGAAGATCAAGTCTCATTAGGTGTTGCCCCTTTTCCAGAACTCCTATTTCTGCAACACGGGATTGAAGTCTGGTGCCTGTGATGGCCACAGCATATGATTCCCATCATTTTCATGTTCATCTCGCCATTCACCGACCCCCATTCCTCTTTAAAAACGCATCTGCAACCGCTTTCCCCCTTTCACGTTGATTTGTATTTGCATCTTGTGATTTTAAAAACAATCTCCGTATCACTAAAGCAGCTACTAGACATTCCAGTGACGGGGTGAAGTGCAGGGATCTCCCACTTTATAGGCCTGATCCCCTGTAAAAACATCTTTGTGTGTCGAGGTAGAAGGATTTAAACAAATAGCAGGGTAAACAAGGACTTATCAGACTCGGCAGGGGAGAAGGAGAGTCTCTTTTCACAAATAATCCCCAAAAAACCCAAAGACAAAACAACCACAAAGTAAAAAAAAATGTAGAGGTACGTACTATCATCTGCTTTTCTAAAAGACAGCTACGCCTTCACAATATTTTTTTTCTTTATTGAAAGTTCAAGTGATAGACTAGCCAATCAGAAGCCTCGATAGGTGGTCTCACGTTCAAAATGTTTAATTGACTTAATTCTCCCAAGCCCGCTAGGGTTCAGGACTTTCAACGAGCCAACTCCTGATTGGTGAGAGTGGTTGCCATGGTAACAACGACGCGTTCATACGTACTCCTAACTGGACGTATGGTTTGGGCCCCCTCCTCGTCACTTTTTGAGGTTTTGGGTGTCCCAAACTCGTCCTTTTTTGACTTGCTGGCTGTCGGGTCCCCCAACCCTCAGGACGTGGTAATGGATCCGGGTTAGTGTACCTGTCCCACGTTCTGAGGGTTGGGGACCTCTGATTAGTGTATACATTTTTGCCCTGTTTCTGGCCCGGTACCAAGCGGCCTTCGGACCAGTACAGATGTTTGAAATTTGGTCAGCAAAATATAAAGGGTGAATAAGTGAACTATCCCGACAAGAATTACAAAATGTAGGACTTCTATTATTCTTTAGCTTTGCCCAGACCTCGTTATTCCTGGCCAATGACTGAGGAGTTCTTTAGTCACATGGTTTTATTTACAAACTTTGGTTTCGAAACAGAAAACAGACCACACACAGGGTTCAAGACAATATAGACCAAATTACGCGGACTTGGTCTGGACCAACAGTCCTAAAAAATACACCCTTTAGTTTGATTGGAAGTCATTTTCTATGGACTTGGTCAATACAGTCAATAGGGCAGCCACGACTAATTGACGACTAATCGACAATTAAAATAGTCGACGACTAATTTAATAGTTGATTAGTAGGTTTTTGGACTATTTTGGCATTTATTAAAGTTTTTTTTAGGCTATTTTAGAGTTTAGCTAATATTTCAGCTACATGCTAGATATTTTGTCTGATTTAGGATTTTTTCAGTTTTTAGGCTAATTTGTTTAGATAATATTTCAGCTGCATGCTAGTTATTGAGGCTAATTTTGATATTTTTCAGTTTTTTAAGCTATTTTGGAGTTTAGCTAATATTTCAGCTACATGCTAGCTATTGTGGCCAATTTAGAATTTTTTTCAGTTTTTTTAAGCTATTTTGGAGTTTAGCTAATATTTCAGCTACATGCTAGCTATTGTGGCTAATTTAGGATTTTTTTGGCTATTTTCGAGTTTTGCTTGTATTTCAGCTACATGCTAGCTGTTTTGGCTAATTTAGGATTTTTTCAGTTTTTTTAAGCTATTTTGGAGTTTAGCTAATATTTCAGCTACATGCTAGATATTGTGGCTAATTTAGGATTTTTTTTGGCTATTTTCGAGTTTTGCTTGTATTTCAGCTACATGCTAGCTGTTTTGACTAACTTAGGCTTTTTGTCTTTTTTTTAAGGGTAATTTGGAATTTAATATTTTAGATGGCTATCAGCTTCAGCGTTTTCAGCTATTAGCTTTAGTGATTTCAGTTATCAACTTCAGGGTTTTAAGCTATTAATTTCAGCATCTTCAGCTATTTTCACAAACACCTTCAGCGACCAAATTCAGCTTAAAGTATTTACACTTGTATTATTGCAGGTAATACTATATGTATCTAGTTTTTAGTTAGTTTAAACTAATGATGGTTAAGATATGTGTTTTAAATCCACTTTGTGCAAGACCCGATTAGTCGACTATTAAAATAATTGTTTGTGGCAGCACTAACAGTCAATGATAATGTCTTCCGACAAAGAGTATTGGCAACTCAGGAAAATAAAATATTTTTGTGTTTAGTTATTGGTGTTTTTGAAGACAAACCGTTCCAAATTTGGAGACGACACATGCAACAGGCCTTACCACATACTGCGATGTCACAGTATTCCCATGGAGTATTGGGATCCATGGTGAAGCACCAAGGTCGTAGACGGTTATCCGGGTTACGACAATAGTTGTCCTTTAAGCCTTTATCTCGATATCTGATGATCAAAGAGGAGGAAAGGGAGGACGAGAGCCATAAGACATAACTAACGGTCAGATCTGGCTCTCTTGAGCATTCGCGTCATTTCTCCAAGCATCTGTCCTGGGTGTGGTGCTGGTGTTTGGGTGGGAGAAAGCTTACTTTTTGGGCTGGAATTGGTGTCTGTGAGGCCTCGACGAATCCCACCTCTGACACTCTCTGCCGCTTTCTGTGTGATCCACTTTGCCCCGGTAGTCCTCTCCGTTACACTTCATACAGACTTCTGCCGAAACAAACAATTCTCAGAAATACAAACAAGACGTTTGACTTTAGGAGAAAATAAAGCAAACAAACACAACTTAATGAAGCACTTCCTGGCTTTGTCTTTTCCTTATCTGAAACGTAAAGTCTGGCAGCGGTGTTTCGTCTTACCCTCTGAGCAGCGTGGTATGCCACACTCCTCGGCTCGTACGTTGGGGTCAGTGGTGTAGCACCACGGACCACCAGGGTCGTTGCTGGGATTCCTGCAGAAGTTCTCCCTCAGGTCTTGTGTCGGGTGCCTATCTGGATAAAACCTACAGGGCCCAAAACAGACATTATTGAGAATGTTAACTGATACTGTAAGCCTTATAAATAAATTTGCAGGAGTATTTGCACACCAGGCTGTTCCCGGTGTGTTTTCAGGACCGTACTGGCCTGCAAGCGCTCTCTGTAACAATCCAAATAAATTCAATAGGGAGTCTTAATTAAGATGTAAGCCTCACACTGTGAAATCCAAGCGCCTCCAGCCTGACCACACCACATTCTACATCCTAGTGTGATCCGTCATGGCAGTCGTATGCAAAGCAAGTCTCTTTTGCTCTCCAGGTTTGCACCTTCTCGGAGGATCGCATTACTCATTCCAACCACATCCTAACTCCTTCATGTGTGGAGCAGCCCGACTGTCACAGTACATCAAGCACCAACGGTACAGAACAACGCTTCAGGCCGCCAGGAGTTGCTCAAGCAGCTTCTTTGCTGGCACCCTTTAAACATTAAAAACAAATCCTCCATCAGCTGCTGAAACACATGAGTGTACAGAAAACTGGTAGTTGTAAAAGCTGTGGTGAAACTACATGGAGTAAATTGTTCTTTTGTCAAGGTCAGATGATGAAAAGTTGGGTTTAGAAGTAAGGAGAAAACGAATAACTCGAGGGGGGAAAAAGGATAAAATTTGGTAAAGAAAACATGCAAATCTAGAAAATTAATACTTGAGCCTCTTAAAGTCTCCCAATGAAATTTTTTTAAATGTTTTAGTTATAGTCGGGAAGTTTTTAACCAAATTCCCATAGCTTAAATGTCTTAAAAAGCAATTTTTCATGTTGATCTGAAACCTCTGTTTCCAAAATCTCTTCTGAGGGGGCGTGGCTTTTGGAGCTGAGCAGTGTAGCTCCGCCCTGTCTGATTATGATAGTTCTGTGTCCCGCTACTGTAAATCTTCACCACTGCTAGATAAAAATGTCAGGCAATATTGGTAATGTCCAGCTGTATCGTTCTGATCCGAATGTCAGCTGGGACGAGGAAGTGAAGATCTTCATGGACAGAACTTCCTCCAAAATCCTGATTCTTTCTCCTTCCAGTTCACCAAAGACTCTTTTAGCTAATTCTCCAATGTTTATAGACGCTGCTGTGACCAATACATTCAATCCATTGGTTTCTCAGAGCAGAAAATAATGAAAGCTAACATTAAAATGCTCTTTCATTGATTTACAATCATTTACAACTGTAGTCAACCACATTTCCGTGGTTCACAGTCTGTCTGAGACAGTTTGATTGACAGCGATTTAAAAGGAGAAATACTCAGAAATGCGAAACTGAAATTATTTCTTATTACATTTGTTCTCTTTCATAAGAAAAATGCCACACAAACATGTTAAAAACTCCAAAAACATGATTTTCATCAGAGGGAGACTTTAAGGACTCTGTTCTCCTCACCTCCTTTGGCACAAGTTCAAACAATAATGTCAAACCCAAGATGTCTATTAAAAAGAGCAAAGGAGAAAGACCTCACGACCACATGGCTGTAACTACATGTCAAAACACAAAAAAAGATCGATCCAAAGGCTTTTCAATTATGCATGTAGCTAAAACAAAACATTTGTTTCGGAGCAGCTCTGTGCCTGAGGCCAGAGCTCACATGTGCTGTGTGTAACTCACAAGTTCAATAGGCCATAGGTCTTTATCATAACATCGTAGCCTTAATTTATAAATGGAATTACAAGTTTCCTCACTTTGCTGAGGCGATTGCGTGTGGTGAGGCTCTGAGAGAGGCAGCAGCATGGGAGCACGTTAGCCGTAATGATGTTGTGCTAACAGATGTTGGCCAGTTATTCATCTCTTTGCCAAAGACTGTTCACGTTGAAACGCACACATGCTTCCCTCTCTGAGCCGACTAAGCATGTTGGCTTGGATTCGGACATCACTAAAAAAAAAAAGACATCTAGCCTTGAAGTAACGGCTGCACAACGCGGCGCCTGCACCTGGCGTAACAAACGTCCAAAGATGTACAGCAAACGAGACCCGACTGTGAATCATAATCATCTAAAGAGAGCAGTTTTATCATCATTTATGGATAAATGATTTTATTTTGCAAGTCTGCAGGTTGACATATACGTATTGTAATAATCCAAAAGCAATTTGTTTTGCTTCAGGACTACTTATCATCTTCGGCAACAGAATATTTCAATTTGTCTTCAGACTGGGAAAAACTTGAATATTTGAATGCAAGTTTTTGCTTATTGTTTGAAGAGTATAAGTTATCCAGCAGGCACTTGAACCATTTAACACCAGATTTTTAGTTATAACAGTCTTTTGACTCCTGCAACTCTTCAACCGTTGATGCAATTAAGGTAAGTCCGGAGATTTTTGAAGCGGAGAAAAGAAACTTTTTGCTGAAATGCCACACTTACAGACGTTTCTGTCGCTTGTTGCTGTACATTGATCAGTCGAGGAGTGTTTTTTTTTTTTTTTTTTAAGGTGTTGATAACGGCTTCTCCGGTCAGCTATCTTGTATTTATTTGGTCCAGGTATTACCAATAATTTCCAGAATTGATTCAATTCGATTAACGATTTTTTTCTTTCAATCCATTAGATTTGTTTTTATATTTACATATTTGGATAGAAGTACATTAATAATCTATATAAGTTTTGAAAATATTTATATTAATATGATCCTGTTTGCATACTGTTAAAATGATTAGTGAAATAATAAACCAAGGAAATAGTTTATAACACCATACAGTGTTACATGGATTCTCAAACAGAGAAGCTCCAACAATTGTTCTGCCTCTCCTGGAGGGCGTTTCAGTTTGGCCACTAGGTGGAGCTCACCCGATAGCATCACACTTTATTCTAGATGATTTGAGCAAAAACAAAGCTTTCAACAAATAGTTACTTTAAGAAATACATTTCCATGAAAGAGTTTGGAAAATTCATGCCTATTAGAATATAAAGATGTTCATTTAGTCAGCAGTGTATGTTTAGGTCAACTGAGGGTTAGCATTAGCCGTCCTATGGGAAATTCCATTACACGTTAGCATCAAGCTAACGGACTTTGGGATAGATCGATCTCTACTTTTATGGATCGATTATTGATCTTTGAGCTTGGATCGATTCTGAGTAGGGCTGTATTGACTATTAAAATCGACAACTAATGTATTTAGGATTAGACGTTACTTTATATTATATAGAGTCAGAGTGTAGTAAAGTTGAAAGTTATAATGGCATTGTGCTAGCTTTTTAGGTTATTTTGGCATTTATTAAGGTTTTTTTAGGGTATTTTGGAGTTTAGCGGATATTTCAGCTACATGCTAGCTGTTTTGGCTAATTTCGTTTTTTATTTCTGTTTTTTTAGGCTAAATTTCATTGACTGTATAGGAGAACTGGACAGAGTGAGTGAGTGAGACATCATTCATAGAAAATGGCTTACTTCCTGCTCCAACCAAATGAAGTCAATTTAGTCGCCATTTTGTTATGGTACGGACGCTATGTTGAATCAAGGCAATGGTCCGAATCGGTCTAGATCAAAGTTTCTATGGTAACCACACTTGCCAATTAGGGGTAAGCTTGTTGGAAGACCACACCCCTACCATTTAAATCGGGTAACATGAAAACTACCGATCAAATGTTTCTTAACATGCTGTTGTTGAGGCATCTGATTGGTCAGTTTATAAAGAACAATATGAAAAAAATAGGATTAGCGAGAAAATGTAAAAAAGGAAATATAATGACTGAGTAATAAATGTTCAACGGAAGTCTATGGTATTTTGGCTTCTAGGAGCCAGTGCATACTTCATATTTAGGACTGAAGGGGGAGGGGTCACTCGGTCCAATTCTCATATACAGACCATCTCTATAATGGCATCATTGGTTTGCCATACATTTATTCTTATTTTCTGGAAAATGATACCATGTAGCCTTTTTTGTGCTAATCGCGTCAACATTCTTACATTTTTTTTCAACAAGTTGAAAATGTCGGGATAAAGAACAAGAATTGCTATATACTTTTTTTTTATTTTACAATATAAAGTGCTTCTTTCATCAAATCTGTCATTGACAACAAAACCCATAAATTTAGTTTGAAGAAAAAAAAAGGTCAAACAGTTTAAGAAAGTCGACTGTAAATCGAGTTTGAAATCCCAGTGAACTAAATCAAAGCATTGGAAACAAATCCCTAAGAGGGATGAACAAATTACTGCCGTGTTATCTTTTATAACAGAAATAAAGAAAACGTTTCCTTTCCATTCTTCATCTTTGGCAGCCATCTCTTTCGGAGCCCCCGTTAAAAACACCAAATATAGACGGCAGGTGGAAGTCCCACCGCTAGAGGGGAACCTCCTGAGAAATCACTTCTGCCCTGCAGCGATCGCTCAAGCATGAAAATAATAGTAACCTGAACCTGAAACGGTGCGTGCTTAATTATGCCGGTAATTCTCACACAGCGGGACAGTCCAGTGCTGGTTAACCCCCAGAGTGGCTTTAAATCTCCCATCACTTGAGCCCCGTCTGACCTTTTGCAAGTTAGAGGTGCTGAGAAGTTGAGATGATCGAAGTCCTCTTTCTATCTGAGAACAGTTCTGGGACCTTGTGTCAAATAAACAATGACAAAGGACCGCTAATGCTAACCGCTGCTTCTGCAGAGTGATGACAGCACTGGTGGGGGGGGGTTAGGAGAGGATGGGGGCAACGGCGGAATCTGCTTTAATTGTGAAGGATCACCGAACTTTTGTTTTTCTCTCAGTACGCTTGTGGCTCTGTGAACTCAGCTGGACATCAGGCTAAACCTGACTTCAGACAATAAATCTTTGCCTTTTTTTCCTTCATTTCACTCTGCACTTCTGCAAACTCTTCACAGTCCTCTCCCAGCTCCCACAGTTAAAATACCTCGTAACTAATGAGCACCACTAATGAGAAGCTGGCAAACGCCCCATCTCTGCTGTTTCTGCTTTACTGTAGTTGGAAGAAAAGGAGAAAAAAACATCTTAAGGATGCACCTGATGGCCTCTAGTGCAGAGAAATGAAAAAAAAAAGTATCACCAGGGAGGACGTCCCTGCATGTGTTGAAAGAAATCTGACTTAACTCTGGATAAACGTTCAACTGTCTCTGAGCCTCCACCTTCCCTTAACCCCCGAGGTGGAAAGGGATGAACCGAGCATCCATAAATCAGCGTCTGAGGCCTGCTCAGTGTCAGACACAGAGAAAAAGAGAAGGAAGAATATGATGGAAGCTTGAAGATTAGAGATGAAGGAAGGGGGAGGCTTTACATTGGGGCTGTACATTGCTAATGAGTATCATAAAGCACAAACAAGAGTAGGGCTGCCACGATAAGTCGACTAATCGACTATTAAAATGGTCGACGAATAATTAAAAAGTCAATTAGTCGTTACTTTATATTATGTTGAGTCACAGTGTAGTAAAGTTGAAAGTTATAATGGCGTTATGCTAGCTCTTTTGGCTGATTTTGGATTTTTCTGTTTTTTTAGGCTAATTTGGAGTGTAGCTAATATTTCAGCTACATGCTAGCTGTTTTGGCAAAATTTTTTTAAAGTTTTTTTTTAGGTTGTTTTAGAATGTGGTTAATATTTCAACACCATGCTACCTATTTTGGCTAATTTGGGCTTTTTTATTTTTAAGCTGTTTGGAGTTTAGCTAATATTTCAGCTACATGCTAGCTGTTTTGGCTAATTTAGGCCTTTTAAAAATAAATTTAGGCTGTTTTAGAATTTAGCTAATAGTTCGGCACCATGCTAGCTGTTTTGGCTAATTTTTTGTGGGGGGGGGGTTCAATTATTTTAGGCTAATTTGGAGTTTAGCTAATATTTCATCTACATGTTAGCTGTTTTGGCTAATTTAGGCCTTTTAAAAAGAAATTTAGGCTGTTTTAGAATTTAGCTAATATTTCAGCAACATGCTAGCTGTTTTGGTTAAGTTAGGACTTTTTCAGTTTTTTTAGGCTATTTTGGAGTTTAGCTAATGTTTTAGCTATATGATAGCTGTTTTGGCTAATTTAGGCTTTTTTATTTTATTTTATTTTTTTTTAATTTAGCTGATATTTCAGCACCATGCTAGGTAATTTTGGCTTTTTTGTAATTTTTAGGCTATTTTGGAGTTTAGCTAATATTTCAGCTACATGCTAGCTGTTTTGGATAACTTAAATTTTTTTAGTTTTATAGGCTAATTTGGCATTTACAAATTTTTTAGCTGGCTATAAGCTTCAGCGATTTCAGCGTTTTTAGCTATCAATTTCAGCATCTTAAGCTAATGATGGTTAAGATGTGTGCTTTACATCCACTTTATGTATAACCCGATTAGTTGACTAATCAGAAAAAAAAATTGGTGATTAGTCGACTATTAAAATAATCGTTTGTAGCAGCACTAAACAAGAGCAAGTCAAACAAACCACTACCACAAAGATATGTGGGTCAAAAACACTTCAGCATATCTGCTTTTATTTTGACTTACGTGTGCTCATTGATGTTGCTATCAGACCAAGCTTGGCAAGTGATGTTTGACTTTGTCCAAGATCTTCTCCCTCTGTAGTTGTCCTTGGTGGAAGTTACACACTCCCTTATATAATCTGAGAAAAAAAAGCAAAGAAACATCTAAAAACGTGTTCTCGCTTTGATAAAAGCTGTCGAAATTCTAGTTCCCGGGTTCCAGGTCGTACATCCTTCCAGTGATTTGAGCTCAACTGCTTTCAGTATGCCTTCCCATGTTTGGTAACAGTGAATATTTACTCATGAGCCAGCTGGTACGTTATTCCCATAACAGACAAGTCCCTGAAGTTCATTAAATGTCACAGAAGGGGAGCTTTGATAAATTTTGCCATAAATTTGAGAGTGCTCGATTTCTACGAGCTGCACTTGTGGAAAGTTTTGGCACTTTGGTCGTAAACTCTGCATTTTTTTGTCTTGTTTACAAGCCACTTTGGTCTCCTTCATGTTTATGCTGAAACTTTCCCCACCTGAGAGATGAAACAGTGGGGCGTGAAGGGGTTTGATTGCTTTTATCGCGTCAGCAAAGAGAGCAAAGGTATTTTTGAGGACACAAAACTATCAATTTGCCCATGTGGGTTGCAACTCCAAAAATCTTCTTGGCATTGAAACTTTGCCTCAAGAAACGTGAATACTCACCTTTTTTTTCATACAAAGTGAAGCTAACGTTGGCCTGCTTCTGCACACCTTGGGTAAAACGGTCAAACGGAAGCAAGTGGCACTTCCTGTTGTGCCTTTGAAAGTTGAAAGCTCTGCGGGAACAGGGGGGAGCAGTTGACAGATCGCCAAATGGTAAACAGCACATAAACAAACACTACAAACAGAGTAGGAAACTCGCGGAGTTCCTGGAAACAGCAAGTATGACTCACCTGCAGTTGAAGTTTCTCTTGACCTTCTTGCATTTTCGGGCGCAGTGCTCCTGTGAGCGTCCATTTCGCACCACTGGCTGCTGACGGCAGTCTGTGCAAACCAGCATATAGTTCTCAGTCTTTTCATACTTCTGTAATAACTGACGAGTTCTTCTACAGCAACCTGCAACACATGATGACATGAGATCTGAATATTTCAACTTCCATTCAAGTATATCCAATTATGTCTGCAAGAGTCAGAGTACTAGATCTTAGAATCCAAACTGTCGTGGTCGCGATCAACTTCAAGATGGTTATCAGGTCATGGGAATCAAAAGAAAGACGTGAGGTAGGGTATTGGATTATGCAGTGATGGGGCATTAACATATCTAAGTGTCCCTCTACCCTTAAGCTATGATAAACTAAGTTCTGTTTGCTTTGCGTGTGTGTGTGAATTGGCGCAACACTGTTTAGGGAAGGGCATCTAGAGGGCCTTGAAAGTGTCAGATAGGTGCTACCTGAAGCCTTAACTTAGCCTTGATCTGAAAAGCAAGATGTTCTTAGGCGATCCTTGCAAGTACAAAGCTCCTGTTTGGTAGTTCTGTTCCTTGAGTAACCAATATCATGAAAATGTATTCTAAAACTTGCAGTATAAAAAGTATTGAAGTGCATTTTTCCTTGATAGAGATATACATCATTGTGGTGAGGTTCTTCCAGTTTCTAGCTCGTGTTTTATGTAGCACCTATCTGTCTGAGGAATCATCTTCAATACTCAGTGTAATAGAAGTTGTTGTTCACCTTTTGGTCTTTCCAGATTCCATTGAATCAGCGTTCACTGATTTGGTTTGGCAGAGAGTTTTATGCCGGATGCCCTTCCTGACACGACCCTGTATTTTATTCATCCTGTGGCTACATATGTAGTTAGGGACCAATACTAGAATAAAATCATTGCACCTCTGGGGAAACAGTCCTGCGTGTAGCCAACTGAGCCATCCAGCCGCTATACTCAGTGTCCTAGAAGTACAAGTACATTTTCCCTCATGGCTTTGTTCAGTCAATTAATAGCAAGAAGACCATTAGAGCCTAGAAAAAGAAGTCCAATTGTAAAAGGTTTACTGTTCTTGAGTCTCTAGAAAACCCCTTTGAGAACCTCCTCAGTCTAAAAACACTTTGGGGTTTTATTTATTCAACCAAGGGTTGATTAAAAACAATGATTGTAAAAGAGATGGGAAAAGTTGGTGGTCACATGATAATGTGATTTGCATTGGGCAGTTTTAAACATTGGCCCTGCGACAGACTGGCGACCTGTCCAGGGTGTGTCCTGCCTTCGACCAGAGGTGGCCAGTTTAGGCAGCCTTGTAACCCCGAAAAAGACAGAGCCGATTAGAAGATGGATGGAGTTTTAAACAATACATTCATATATTCACCTATGGGTCATGGATTAAGGATCAAAATTTGACATTCTGGGTGTCCCAAATTTGTCGTTTTTTGACATGCTGGCTGCTCCAATTAAATCAGGGCTACCCAACCTCCAGGCTACAAATACAGATACTGATACCTGCCCGATACCGGACATGGACTTGCCAGACTTGCAGACCGGGTTAGGGTATCGGGTCAGCCTGGACCCCTGGTTTAATTGGAACATCCCATCAAACAGCACATCAAAAAACGACGAGTTTGGGACACCCATAATATAAAAAAGTGACGCGGAGGGGTCCTCAACAATGTGTCAATATGTGACAACTTGGGAATGAGACTGTGTCGGATTAAACCTTTTTTTGTGTGTGGTTGTTTATATCTTTGCATCACCAAAGCCTTGACTAAATTAAAGTGGAGGTAAAAGGTAGAACAAACTAGACATTAAAGAATCCTGATAAGTTTGTTCTTTCAACTGTCTTTCAATATTTTCAAATATATCGTTTATTTAAAAAAAACTATATCAGTTTATACATTATGCTTTATTTATATTTAGAAGTATATTGAGCTTTTTAAGGCAAACGTAAATGATACAGAAAATCAATAGTCAATAGAGAGAAACTTGCTTTTAATAATAATGTTTCATGTCTTTAGTCAATCTAATCTCCAATAAATAGTATTGATGATACTGTCTCCTCTGTATAATGTGGTGTGATCTTTTATATTATTTGTTTGCATTTATGCCATCTAGTGGACTGGGGCAAAACAACTGCCAGAACAACTTGATTTACCCAATCTAATGAGCACAAGAAGGCCTTCCAAAGTCATTAAAAACTATTACATAATAGATATGGCAGAGGTTTAGACTGTCAGCTTTTATTGTTTCTTTTACTTCAGAGAAATGCATTTTTCCATCTATCAGACTTAAGTAATATCATCAACATGACCTAAGAAACAATGCTTTCTAAAGAGAAAAGTTTATCAAGATAACTTATACCTAGGGCTGGGCGATATAGAATTGTGATATTTTTTAAGCAATAACAATATATATCGCAATATAAACCAAATAATTTAAATGCTCTGATGCTCAGAAAAAAAATGAATAACCATCAGCAGGTTGTTAAGATTTAAATATTTATTTCCTACCCCACTTTAAGAATAACAGATGCACTGAGGGAACATGATGCAACAGTTTTTTTCTTCTTGAACTGGTCAGTGTTCATTTCAGACCCTCATTTTTCTATCGAGATAAGGTTATATCGCGATATTTATCGTTATCATTTTATCGCCCAGCCACTTCAACTTAAGAGACAGACGGGGAAAAAAGAATACCTTAAATAAATTTGAGAAAATATTCTTAATATAATGGTACAAAAATGTGTTTTTGGTCAATAATGACAGCTCACCTCACTCCTCTGTAACCCCAATTGTCAATGACAAAGGTCAAAGAGTTCTGGTTGGTCTTCTCTAGATTTGAACAAACTGTAGCTGCTATTTTGGTCCGTTCTTCCATGCAGATCTTCTCAAGAGCTAAGATGTTTTGGGGCCGTCACTGTACAACTCCTTACACAGAATCTTTATTGTATTGTCGCTGTAATGGCCCCTCAAAGTTGGTTCCCCCCTTTGGCTTTACAACAAGTTTGGTGTTCTTGAAATGCATCTCAGCCTTCTTTTCCCTCCAAAGACCTTCACTGGCATTTATACCAAAGAGTTCCGTATTGGTCTTTCATCTGACCACGACTTTCTCCCAATCCTCCTCTGGATCACCCCGATGGTCTCTGGTCTCACTGCTTAAACTGCAATGGTTTAAGCAGTGAGACCTTTTGAGCACTCCATAACGTCGCTGTGTGTTTACCAGCAGCTCGTCTTTTTCTTGGTTTACCTTTTGTACATCGTGCATGACAGGAATTTAATGTTGTTTCAAAGAAGATTGCGAACGACTAAGAAGAATACTTCTGTTAAGAGGAAAATGGAAACGCTAGCTTAGTGCTATATTGGTGCATCCTACCATCGTCATCACTTTCTGCCAATCAACAGGTGGCTACAGCGCCTCCACCCCAACTATCCCAATCCATTTTTCTACGGACCTAAAAAGATGGGGGCCCTCATGAGGTACGTGTTGAAACTGTTTAATGGGTCCATTTAACACTCAAAATACCAGATCGAACCGAACCGTACTGGACGCTCAGTGGAAATGAGACTTTTACAGTGATTTTGCATTTTTTCCATTTTCTAATAATTTCTCCAAAAGTACATCTTTTTCGTTTGCATATTGTAGATTTATTGGCATACAATGGTGTCCTTTGATAGCTCTTTGGTCTTGATCATAGTGAAGAGGCTTAAAGTCTGACTGTTCAGGGGTATGGACAAGTGTATTTTATGCACATAACAGGTTAAAACGGGTGACAATATGGGTAACAAGTGGAGGATAGAAGATTTTCTATTGGACGTAACAAGGGACAGAATTCTTGCTTATTTTTAGGACCTAAATAGTTATTTTCTGCACAAATATAGAAACAAATACTTTAAAAACCATACATTGTGATTTCTTCTATACCTTTTTTTGAAAAGTGATATAATTTATAATCTTTTTAAGAGGGACAACTTGCAGAACTAGTGACAAATACTCATTAGCTCCATATGTTGTGAAGGAAAAAAAGTGGCACAACCTCAAACCAAGGTGACTGAAATATACTAAAATTGTGATGACAGCCAACAGAACATTGATGGCTGTCAACAGGCTGACATGCTGCAGTGCCTCAGCTGGAGGTTTGCTTATGAAAATCTCATATTTTACTGCTTTCACAAAGGGCCGTGTGGTATTTGTAATGCTACAGTTTCAGATTACAGCAGACAAATAAAACCGTTATCGTGATTGCTACGGAAAACCATTCTAAAGGGCCTGCATTCATTATTCTGCAAGGGTCATTAAAGACTTATTAGGAATCCCGCCGTGTAAAGACACCAACTTTTTATTTTATGGCTTTTCAAATTCAAGCAATAAGCAGTAATTATTATTCCTGCGAAATAAAAGTATCTGTAGTTTCTCAACAACTGGCAGATAGCTTATACTAGAAAGCATACGGATGTGTGGGAAAAGGAATTGTGAAACTGTCAGCAGTGTAAAAGGACACATTAGGATTTATTTTTTCTTTCATTATTTATGGACTTCTATTTCTTTGAGAGATTTCTACCATTGTTAAGATGTGACATAATGCCGAAAGGGGTTCAAAAAGCGTCTCGAGGCTGAAATTCTCTCAAATACAAATCATATTTTTTATTGACTGGGAAAAAGTTTATGACTCTTAACGTTAGGAGGAGCTTTGCTATGTGGCTTTTATTCTTTTTTTGTGTTTTTAGCTGCAATATTTTTGGTATTTCAAAGGAAACCGTGACACAAATCCCAGAAATTTGTCATATTACGGAGTTACAAATGCAACACACAAGTACTTAGGATACTGTAAACTGTGGGGCGTTCGGAGGCTTCTCGTGGTTCAGAATGGTTTTTGGGAGGATGTGTTATTAATGTTTTGGCTCCAATGAACCACATCTGGCACTCATCACAGTGTTGTTCCAGCCCTGATGTCTGGCCAGGCTGCTCAATTAGATTTCACTTAGTCTCTTCCTCTCCTTGCACTCAGACCCCTGCTATCTCCAAATATCTCCTAAGCATTTGGTGAACGATAAAAAGGAGGAGATTTAATGAGAAGAGGCAGCGATCGTCGACGGGCCGGTCCGAGTGAAAAAGGCTCTGACCTTGTGCAGAAAAATTCCGCTTCCAGGTTCCCTTGAGCAAAAGAATTTAAACGTCAGCTGGATAGATTTTCACTCGTGCCTTCCAGAGTAATAATGTGTCAATAATACTTATAAAACACGATCATTTTTCAGGCTCTGCTGAGTAAACAGCAGGAAAGTAGCAGGTTAAAGGCGTGTCTCAGACAT
>NC_050534.1:14490641-14491960 GCF_002922805.2 Oryzias melastigma | reverse complement strand
CAGATGTTGCACCCCCAACCTCAGCAGCACCGCCACACACACTCACATAAAGTTTACCTCTTAATCTGCTGTCACACTCACACCTTTTCTACTATGTGTTTTTAACTGCCCCACCACCACCACCTCACAGGTGGTCAGAGGTCAGGACCCCCAGAGGTTGGAATATATATGGATCCACTGACGTGTCCACGGGGCGGATGGGAGCCAAGGCGACCCGTGAAGCCGCCGGATTATGAACTCCATAAAGATGCTGCAGGGGGGGCTGGTTGGGCACCCCTTTAAGAGGTGCACCCCCCTAGTCTCAGAATGTCAAGCATCCCTAGAAGCAGCTGATGGGGGGTGCCATGATGGAAAATATTAGGAAATGATGAGATTGTGAGGAAAAAAGTTACTTTTTGGTGTCAACGATGATTAAATTTGATTTAAATTCTATAAAATATTTAATTTTTGTGAAATTTCATTTAGATTTAGCACAAAAATAACATTGAATTTTTGCCTGATTTACATTTTTATTAATATTCTGAGAGAAATAAAGTTAGATAAATTGGTTTAACAAAAATTGGAGGGAAAACTATGCAAAAAATGTGGATAAAAAAATGTGTAAAAATGCACAAAATATGTGTGAAACCCTTTTATGTAATAAAACCCGTGCAGAAATGTAATATCCAATAGATTAGGCTCTCATTAAGCCTTACCTGTATCCACAAAAGTCACCATAAAACACACCAAAGCCTGGTAAATCCACACGTTAGTCCTCATGGCTGGTTTAAAGACTTGGAAAAACAGGTTTAGAATCCCAAATGAACGAAGTAAAAAAAAGTCTAGGGCTCAACAGAAGACTCGACTGCTTCTCACTGATGCCACTTTCCCAAAAAGCCTCACACGTCCTCGATTCAACCCCTTATACTCAACTTTGAGCCGCTCTCTCCAAACAGCCGCTCTCCTCACCGCTGTCAAGCCCTACAAAATAAACGCCGCAACTTCCGGTTTCGTTTGAAAAAATAAAACCAAAGTAAAAAGCGGAAACACGACCTTCATTAACCTGAAATATGTTTTACTTTAGTAGTTTCTGTAGCTAACCGTTTAAAAATTAAATATATTCGTTCCAAAACTTAAAATATTTTACAAATTTGGCACAAGATTAAACTTGTGTGTAAGCAGCTTAGCTTAGCAGCTGTAGCTTGCTGCTAAGCTAACGCAACTCCTGCTAAGCTGCTTTTTGAAATTCAATTTATTTCTCTAAATTTTACAAATATTTATGCTTCAATTCTTTTTAGAGAAACTACTTAAGTTTACTAAACACTTGACTCAGGAAGGAG
>NC_050534.1:14461995-14490529 GCF_002922805.2 Oryzias melastigma | reverse complement strand
ATATATATATATATATATATATATATATATATATATATATATATATATATATATATATATATATATCCTCTACATCACATGTGTCAAAGTCAAAGCCCGAGGGCCGAATCCGGCTCTCCGGGTAATTATATAATTTTCAGTTTTTAATTTTTTCATTTCATTTTATCATTTTTTTTTTGTATAATTTCGACAAAAAATATTTTTACAGAGAGTAAAATATAGAAAGTTATATAAGGTTGTTTTTATTCATAGTAATGTTAAAAAGTTACATTTTTAAAGTTTTTAAAACTTTAGTTTTAGTGTGTTGTATAAATGTTTATTCTGTTCACCCGGCGACACAAATGCGTCGTGAAATTTTCGTATTGATTCAATTTTTACCTCGTGAATTTAGTGACAATATATCCGGTGTTTAGCAAAACGGAAGCAAAGTAGTGACCAGGGTGTCCAAATTAATTTTAAAATCCAGGGCACTATATAGTTTTTTAGTATAGATTAGGGTGGGACTTCGGACATCAAATTTGAACATTACTTGATGATGTCATCAATAGTCGCCGCTCAGGTATGTTAGCGTATAGCTGCTAGCACTCGTAAATACATAACAACATTGGTTTTATAACTTTAAAAAGGCCATGCAAAAACATTTTAATTAATGCGGAGGGAAACAAAACCTGAAGCCAATTCGCTCTATCCTTAAAGAATTTGGATTTGGTCCACCTTAGGCATTTTAGGCTTGGGACAGGCACAAGCAGGACAAGTTTGTGCCCTGTTGAGGCAACTTCTTTAAGTCTATTTGTCCATCTGTTTTAATCTTTTATTTTGTATTTTTGGTCATTTTATTTCTTATAGTTAATTTTGTATTGCTATCTCGTTTGGGGGACAGTCTCGACATCTTGTCCATGTCTATATCCGGCCTTGTTTGTAAAACCATGTTTGCTTAAACAAATATGGCGCCATGGAAAAACTCTTGTTGAAAGCAGTTCTACTGACGGTAAAACAGAGCAGATCTGCACTGGATTGGCTATCAGAGACAGAAGTTTCAAGCAGATCTTAAGCAGTCCCTCCTCCCTCGCCTCTCTTTTTGGCTCCGTCAAAAGGGCAGATGGGATTGTTTACATGGTGCGCCAAAGAGCTCTTGGCGTAAAAGTATTGATTGCATCCTGAGAGGATCAGCCAGTTGCAAAATATCTTATGCAGAACCGAAGAAGGATCGCAGACGTAATGTAATGACAAAACAAGCAGAAAGCAGCTCAATGAAAGGTTACTGAAGGACATACGTGAAGCCCCAACAGATCCCGACAGAGACTCTTGCCAGCTGATGAGTTACGCACTTTCTGATTGAACATCAATCAAACAATCTGGCTTCAAGGTTGTGCATAGCACACATTCAACACCAAGAATTTCTTCAAACGCCTTCTCATTTGAACTGAAACTCAACCAAGAGGCTTTGGGGAGCATCTACGGAAAACTCCTCTCAGGTGTCTTCGGTGATGCTCAGCAGGGTTCACATCTCAACAAGCCAAAACTTACATGGCGTTTCCCTGAAACCCCTCCCATATTTTCTCGTTACTGTTTTCTGCGGTTTCATTTGGCAGTAAATCTCAACGTGAGATCCTACAAACTTTGGAGTGGAATCTTACTCTTTTTTTTTTACTGCGTGCCGTGGTCAAGTCTCAAAGGTCTTATTGCGTCAAGGCTTCGCCACAGCACGACACTGCTGTCGCCGCGTTTGATGGGGAGAAGGCTCTTCTAAATAAAGGACATCAGTTAAAAATCATGTTTCACTTTACCTTGAGTATGTATGGATACTATATAAAAAGGAAACTATATTATATGTGCTTTTAGGATCGATGTACTTAATAAAAACTAAATCAAGTCGTCCTGACTGGATGATAAGGTAGATATTTATTTATATTATAAAGAGGATAAGCCGTTCTCATGAAAGTTCAATCTGAAAAAACTACTCTTAGGGATTTGGGGAATGTTTGTCCTTCCGTTCAAACATTACTCAAAGGATAAAAAGATTTGCAAGGAAAAAAAAAGTATTTTTTATGGCATATCCAAACAATATATTCTAGAGTGACCTTATTTCTCCACTATTTAAAGCCATAATTGGACACAGGGAACCACAACTGAACAGAACTTTTCCAAATGTTAACAGGAGTTATGTTTTTGGAGTTTAAGAGTATCGTAAAGGTGCGATAAGGTCACAAAAAAAAACAACTCCACGTATTGGCAAGACATGAAGAAGTGTGTGTGTTTTTAGACGAGGCAGCTGGAAGTGATCCTATTTAGGTACTGAGGAACAAGACTTTTTGCTGCGCTCTAACCCGTATTTGAAAGGAAATCCACACTTCAGCCGTTAACGGGCGGGGGGGACTTAAAGGCCTCCAGAGAGTCCAGCGGTGGGGGGGGGGAGAAAGGGTTTGAGGTATACGCCAGACGCCCGGCCCACCCTCATTAAGACGCGTGCAGGTCATTCCTGTTTCGGCTCTGGTCTCTTTGGTTTGTGTGTAGAAGTGCTCCAGCAGGTGTAGGGGTGCGCATGTGCTCGTAGCCCTGGCAGCAGGCGCGTTGCTGCACTGTTCACCGTACACACATCACACTCGCAACGCCAATCAGTGTCAGGGCACAGAAGAAACCCAGACTCTCTGAACGGCGAGTTAATTTTTGCAGCTTTGTACTTCTCTTTCTCATTGCTTCACAAGCTTTGGGTAAATAAGTTAACTTTGACAGCTGATTATTCATCCAGGGAGAGTGTTTTTTTTTTTTTTTTAAATAGACCAAAGCGATGGGACTATTAACTTCCACAATTTATTTTTTCATCACTTCAGGCCCTTTGCTGACAGCTCCAAATGTCAGTCATTCTGCAGCATTGTTAAACAGATCATGGAAACTTCCATAACCACATGGTGTCCGAGACTGATGGAACGGTGTTATCTAAATACTATCTTAAGATGCAATCAGTGTTAAGTGACTTCTATGTCTTGCCTATCAATAACATTAAGGTCTATTTCTTAGAAAATACTTTTAAGAGACAATTAAAAGTCAGAAATCAAATCAAAAATCAGATAAAGTAATTCCCAGATGGTTCCTGTCTAACTTAAACGATCTCCAGAGATATTTGTGACAGCTGCAAAACTAATTAATTCAACTGTTATGCAGGACTGAAGAGAATTGGACAAAAGTTTAATTTTCTTCTTTCTTTTTTTTTTTTTATTACGTCAGAATAATTTCATCCTCTTGTAAAAACAAAGACTTTCCTCAGGTTTCCGTCTTTGACATCTTTTCATTCGAATGTCCAAGAGATCAGAGATAGATTCCTTGAATCTGGATGTGTTATAAATCTAAAGTTTTCCACATCACTTGTAAATGCCCGTTTTTTTTTAAGTCTTGCATCAGCTGTCAACTCAGCTCCAGCGATAAATTAAAAGAAACACGTGCATTTTTCTTGGCTTTTTATTAACTTATTCATACATTTTCTAAAAAGATATATCCCTTTTGGGGTCGTGGGGTTGCCAAGGGCGGGATACACCCTGGATGGGTCGCTGATCTGTCGCAGGGCACACAATCACACAGACACTTACACTTACCAAAGGGGCCGGGTATCACAGATCATTTCCAGAATCGATTAAATTCGATTCACCAGAGCCTGGAACTGTTTTATTCCGATTTTACGCCTGTAGACACATTTGTTTAGAAATACATTAATAACCTTTATATATGTTTTGAAGATATTCATATTAAACTGATACAGTTCACATTCTGTAAAATGTTTTAGTAAAATTGTAATGAGATTGTAAATACCATACAATGTTACATGGATTGTCAAATGGAGAAGCTCCAACAATTGTTCTGCCTCTCCTGGAGGGCGTTTCAGTTTGGCCACTAGGTGGCGATCAGGTTATAGCATTAAACCCTATTCTAGAAGAAGAAGAAAGTATAAAGAAAAATTGTTACTTAAAAAAATATTTCCTTAATAAAGTTTAGAAAATTCATGCCTGGGAGTTTATAAAAATGTTAATTTAGTCAGCAATAGTTGCGTTTCCATTACACATTTGCGCAAAACTTTATCGAAATTCTAGGAATTGCGAAAAAAACACAGTCTCAAAATAACACTAATTCCATTAAATCATAATTTTGCGATAAAGCACAAACCCACTCACTGGATAAGTCATTAAAAACACGACGATTGATGAGAACACATGCTTGTATCTACATGCTAGCTGTTTTGGCTAATTTTGGCTTTTTTCGTTTTTTATTTTGAAGTTTAGAATTTTTTTTAGCTACATGCTAGCTGTTTTGGATAATTCAGACTTTATAGACATATATATTGGGCTATTTTAAAGTTTAGCCATTTTTTCCAGCTAAATGTTAGCTGTTTTGGCTAACTAAAGTGTGTTTTTTAGGCTAATTTTGGATTTAGCTAATATTTAAGCAAGGTAGCTATCAGCGTCTTCAGCAGCCAAATTCAGTTTACATCATTCACACTAGCATGATCACAGGTAATGCTGTATATCTAGTTCATAATTATGTTGAAAAGTTACAGTTTTAAAAATGTAGTTTTAGAGTGTTCAATAAACGTTTATCCTGTCTGGCCCGCGACCTAAGGTGTGTTTTGGATTTTGGCCCCTTGTGCGATTGAGTTTGACTCCCCTGCTGTAGAAAGTATTGTGTGGCTTTGGTAGTTTGCACTATAACAAGGCTGATCCCAAGCTTATACCAAGCTCCCAAGCTTATGCAGACCGAAAATGCATCCCCAAAAAATTCTGTTGTGTAGCTCCACATTATGATGGTACCACCTCCATGCTTCAAAGTTAGCTTGCTACTTCTGTTTTTACAAAGGAAGGTAATGAGAGATTAGACTGTAGCTTCACTCACTCTTTACGCACTTATCTAACACACTTAATGGCCACTTGAAGAGGTGTGGACAGAGGGGGTGAACGAGGAGGAAATGCTTTGCGTTCATCATCAGGTGGACGCAGGGAGGAAAGGAGCTTGTCGAGTCTGTCTCCTCCTACGACCGAGACATGTCAGCACAATTGGCAAACTGTAGCCTCATTTGACTCATTTTTTGACCCGATCTGCGCAGCTCTCTGCCAACACGTGTGTTTTTCAGTCGATGTGCTTATCCAGCTGGCTATGTTGAGTCTCTGGTTACTCACATTATGAGCACTTTGGAGACTGCGGTTCAAAGGGCTAAAATCACATTTGTCAAGCAATCAGCATATGACATCGCAGCGTGTCCCTGTGGAGTTTGTATATGGACTCTCTTTGATCAAATGCATACTTGGGGTGCCAAATATTTGGATCTGCATTTCTGTTAGACAGTTTATGCAATGAGAACATCAGTCAGATCTTTTATTTTTTATTTTTTTATTGTGGATTGTTATTTACAGTAGATTTTATGATGAGCTGAGCTTCAGGTGTGCACACGATGACCATTTGGTGTTTCCTTTAATTACTTTATACTGTACTAGGGCTGCCATGATTAGTCGTCTAAATGATTATTAAAATAGTCGACCACTAATTTAATAGTTGATTAGTCATTGCTTTATATTATATGGAGTCAAAGTGTAGAAAAGTTGAAAGCTATAACGACATTACGCTAGCTTTTTGGAAAATTTCAGGGTTTTTTAGGCTATTTTAGCTAATATTTCATCTCCATGCTAGATATTTTGGCTAATATAGATTTTTTTTTAGATTAATTTGGAGTTTAGCTAATATGTCAGCTGCACGTTAGTGGTTTCGGCTAATTTAGGCTTTTTAAAAAAAAAAAAAGTTTTTAGGCGAATTTGGAGTTTAGCTAATATTTCAGATGCATGTTAGTGATTTTGGCTAATTTAGGCTTTTTTTTCTTTTTAGTTTTTAAGACTATTTTGGGGTCTAGATAATATTTCAGCTGCATGGTAGATTTTTTGGCAAATAAAGCATTTTTTTCTTTTTTTCTTTTGTTTTTTTAGACTAATTTGGAGTTAAGCTAATATTTCAATTGCATGCTAGTGATTTTGGCTAATTTAGGCTTTTTTTTTGTTTTTTAGGCTAATTTGCAGTTTAGCTAATATTTCAGCTACATGCTAGCGATGTTGGCTAATTTAGGCTTTTTTTTAAAGTTTTTTAGGCTAATTTGCAATTTAGCTAATATTTCAGCTACATGCTAGCGATGTTGGCTAATTTAGGCTTTTTTTTTAAGTTTTTTAGGCTAATTTGCAATTTAGCTAATATTTCAGCTACATGCTAGCGATTTTGGCTAACTTAGTTTTTTTCTGTTTTTTAGGCGAATTTGTCATTTAGCCGGTCATCAGCTTCAGCGATTTCGCTTATCAGCACTAGCATCTTCAGCGGCCAAATTCAGCTTTCAATATTCACATTAGCATTATCACAGGTAATGCTATATATCTAGTTTTTAGTCAGTTTAAAGCTAATGATGTTTAAGGTGTGTGCTTTACATCCAGTTTGAGCATGACCTGATTAGTCAACTAATCGGACAAAATATTTGGTGGTTAGTCGACTATTAAAATAATCGTTTGTGGCAGCACTACTTTACACCTCCACTGTCCAACAAACATGCCCTTACTTTCCTCCATTCCTGCACATGAAGGAGGCTAATCACCAGTCCGATCTCCCCCTTTTGACCTCCGACCCGTCCAACACTAGAATAACAACCTCCATACCAGCCCCCCAACCCCTCAACGCTTTCCCCCCAATTAGAAGGGTGCTTTTCCCCTCGCAGATGACAGATGGAGGGTCAGGGGGTTGTCAGACCCCCTTGCTAGTTTCTCCTCGTGCCTACTGAGGGACGAAAAGGAGGATGTCCTGGCCTCGGGGAGTGACAAGCTTTTTGAGCTGGAAAGCGCGCTGACATAGACAAATGGCCGCCTGATCGCCGGGCACGAGAGCACAAGAGAGGGGAGTTTCAGAAAAAGGTCCAGCAGATGGAAAAGTCCAACCTGCTGGATGGATTAAGGCAGAGAGATTCAACGGGAGAATACTTAAAAGTGAAAGATGAAAGGAAGTGAGCGAAAACCTCCAAAGGCGATGGGGAGAAGACAACAGCTGTGGAAAGACAGACAGATTTGAAGGAGGAGGGGGTCAGACACCCAGATAACATGTAAATTGAGGGATTAAATGATCAAAGAAAAACAAATGAAGCAGATAGCTGAGAGGAAGAAGACAGATAAGGGCCGAAACGCTGCAGCGAGCCCTTTTTCTTGCGCTGCAATAAAAGCAGAGCTGCAATCCAATGAATCAAGGCGTTGGGGGCTTTCCTCTCCCTCTGTTGTGTGTTATGTCCAGTGCTAATGGGCAGCAGATGTGGAGGTATTTCACAAGTGTGGCTTTGGAAAACATTCCCGCACATAAATCCAATTAGGTCGGACTCTGAACACAAGTTAGCTGGTGAGCCGGTCCAAGCAGGCGACCGCCCGGACACCCGACAGTCGCAGTTGACTCAAATAATCAAATTCATCACATCAGTTAGAAGAAGACTTTAGAGTTTAAGTAAACTATTGGAATAACAGGTTTTGTCTGGAATGATTGATAAACTCTGACAGCTTGATGTTTTGCTTCAAGCGTTTTTCTTTGTGCCAAAAAAATGTAAGCTAACCACAGTGGAGAGAGGAGCTCCCATGAGAACTGGACACAGATTACACCTAATAGAAGAAAAAAACTGGACTGATCGGCCAAAAAAGCTCCAATTCTCCCGACTGGCTGCACAGAGTAAACGGAATAACCAAGCATGAAGAGTACATCAAGGAAACAGTCTCAAAGCAGCACAACTTCAGTACGACCCGGCGGGACTCATCTGACTAAACAGTCAGCTGCAATATATTTTCCTGATGGTACAAAGGGTTTGTGCAGACACCTACATGGGAGTTTTAGAAAGATTTTAAGACTACTATGCAGTTTTTTTCTTTCTGTATTGTCACATTGTCAAAATGAAGCATTTTCTTTGGCATCTTTGATTTTCAAAAGTTCCTCATTTCACACATGTTGAATTGTACACACAGATCAAATGTTTTCCCGTTTTCCCTAAAATAAGTTTTAGTGACATGATTTGTTGCTGGTCAATTTCTAATGTTAGGTTGCAGACATTTTCTATTGTATTTTTGCCTAAAAACCTAAAAAATCCTGTCTTTTTACAAATTCACATGAAAATAATTTTGTCTAGGTCAGGGATCTACATTCTTTAAAGCTAAAAGAGCCATTTAGTCTAGTTTCTGAACCAACCGAGAGATACTAAGTCCCATCTTACCGTTCAAAAATACACAATATTTATACCTTTTGGTTATTAAGCATTTATTAATTTAGTTTTAAATATTACAATAACTGATTTACAACTCTGTCTATATGTTTCTATATATAACAGTTGAAACTTTTTTACTTTTGACAACAGCGCACACAAGTTCCTTTCAAAATAAAACCCACTCTGTGTAAAAAAGGTCGTCCTGCTGCAGCAGCTTTATTTAATTAAAAAGTTGAGCATGATATTTTTTATCATTCGGATTTTGGTTTGCTTTTTTTCCTTTCCATTCTGAAAAATAAACATTTTAAGAGAATCTATCTATTGAAAAAAAAAAAAAAAACTCAAAACATTTAGAACAACTTGAGTTGTTTCATCATTTTAAACCACATTTGTTCAAAACTTTAATCACTTTAGTGTAATTTACCAAAATAATAATAAAAAAAACTTTTATTTGACTAACTATGAATTAAAAACACATTTAAAACATTTTTCTACAAAATCTTTGACAGTAAAATAAATGTTTTTTTTGCTTAGATGCTTTACATGTTGAAAATCTAAACAGAAGTGACAAAACTTAACAAACTAATCTCCTATTTATTTAATTGTTAACATTTTTCATTAAAGCTAAAGAGCCACAATAGAGGGATAAATGAGCCACATGTGGCTCTGGAGCCAGACCTAGGTGAATAAAGGAGGACCTTTAATTTGTATTTAGTTCCCTCGTAGCAGAATTAATGATTTTTTGTTCTAGCATGACCTTTTTAAAGTTATAAATCCAAAATTGTTATGTATTTCTGAGCGCTAGCAGCTCTGCGTTAGCGTAGCTGACCGGCAACTGTTGATGATGTCACTGAGTGAGAGTAACATCCAAATTTGAAGACATTCTTCTCCATAACTCTGCGTTTGGAGAGCTAAATGTAGGGGTAGGAGAAGCTGGAAGGGTAGGGGAAGAATTCGGATTCAGGGACTTTTTTTTTAGTGACATAGAGCTAGCGTCCTATTCAATTCTCAGAACTGTTTGAAAATTGATCGCAGAGGAGAAATTAATTATTGTGGTATGTGCCCGATCAGAATTTCATGTATCGGAATAAAACTGTGACAGAAACTACCTGGAGCAAGATTTCCTAAATTCGTGCCGCATCAACATTTGGCACCAAATCTCTTCCAACTGGGAGTACATGCGCTAGTATCGGGTGGCAGCAGTCCAGTGTGAACACAGCATGTTCAGGAACAGGCGTTCAGCACGTTCTTGAACATGCATCACATGCCTGATGTGTACGTAGCTTTATTCTAAACGCGCTAACACCGCTAACGCTTTTGTTGTGGCTAGCATGTCTAGCACAAGTTCTAGACTATATCGGAGTTTCAACCCTAACTACTTAAAAGCTATACAGTGCAGGACTATCTAGTGCTCTGGATTTTACTAGCAATTCAGACAACATGCTCACATTTTTTTTCTTTTTTCTTTTTTTAAACGCTGGATATGACGTCAGAAATTTCACGAAATGAAAATCTAATCAAAACGAACATTTATGTGTTCTGATGATGAAAATTTGGGTAGTATTTTAGAAAAAATGACATTTAATTACATTTTTTTTGTTCAAACAGAATGCATTGTGGTCTATATTGACTTATTTAGTGACTATCAATGTACGCTGTTTTTTTTTTGCAAAGACTTCTGGAAAATTTCTAGAGCACTCGATTTTAAAATTGTAGATATGAACGGCACTAGAAAATGGCAAACTCACTATATAGTGAGTAGTGAAGGAATTCAGACAAAGGCCTAGGTTGTGTCCAAATTCCCCACCAAATCATTAACTAAAAAACTACATAGTGCAGGACTATAGTCGCCTGGATTTCAAAGGTAATTCAGACACCATTCTCACTACTTTTCTTTCGTTTTTCCAAACACCGGATATGATGTCAGTGACTTCAGAAAGTGAAAATCGAATAAATACGACCATTTTCAAGGTTTATTTATGACTCCAGTGTGTTCTGATGGTGAAAATGTGGACGGTTTATTCAAATATTACATTTAAACGCATTTCTTTTGTTCGACCACAATGCATTGTGGTCCATATTTGCTAATCTAGCGAGCAACAATGTCAATTATATATGAATTAAGTTTGTAAAAAGACCATTAACGTCATCCTAATATGGTATTAAACAAGTCTGTCATAAACTTTTGAGGAATAGATTTAAAATGCACCTTTAAGAGCAGCTAAAAGCTCAGTTCAGGTGACCCGGAAGCTAATGTCACCTCAGCAATATCAGCACTATGTCTGACCTGACCTGGAGTCAGCGTTCTGCATTGACTGCGACTGGATCATGAGCCATTGTTTCTCGGGGACTGCTTGCTTGCTTGTCTGGCACCTCATTCACTGCTAACTGGCTCCACGTGTGTGAAAATGACAGATCCATTACAAGAGCGTTCTGCACACCCAGTACACACACCGCATGTGTAAATGCACACCTCGCCACACGCCACAGACAGACACACGTGCTCGCACAAACACTCACTAATCCCCCGCCTTTAGTGGCACAGCAGGAGTGCGGCGGTCTTGTACGGCTTTATTAACTCGGGTGGGACAGGGGTTGGGGGGTTAGTGGGGGGCTGGAATGGGACGTGTGGGGAGTCCCACCAGGTGCTAATAGATTTCCTGCAGCTTTGAAACGTTTACTTGCACTGGTCCCCTGGAACAGAGTCGGGTTTCATCTGCGGCAAATTACCCGGACCGAGGTTTGACCTCACTTCAACACACACGCACAACCCCACAACACACTTCAGACTTACCAACCTGCATGCACTTCTGTCAGACGCACATGCTCCCTCAACAAACTCAAGGAAACCTTCACCAGTTTCATACTGAATAAACTCCAGCGTGCCTGGACTGGTTGGAATAGTTGAGATCCACTGAAAAAAGATGTACTTTCTGCAAACTTGGATAACTATAAATTTAACAGGAACTTCTTGACCTAAACGAGCAAGTTCTACCAGAAGTGCTATTGTCAGGTGTTTTGATTGATTGTAGACAAAACAGAGTTTTGGGACTAAAACTGATGCAATGTCACACCAGGAAGTTCCTCGGGGTTTTTGTAAAAGGAAGAAAAAAAAGAAAATTCTTGCTAAGTGATCCTTATGAGATCCAATTGGAATCTTGTGAAAGTCAAATTGAAAGTGATTGAGTTACTATCAGTGACCAAACAAGACATTTCTAGATGATTTTCATGGTGTGTAAAATATTTAAAAATTCAGTTGAGTTTCATTAGTTGTCATGCAGAGTCTTTGGTACAACTCGGCCTCGATTTGAACTCGAGACCTTTCAGTCTCAGGGCGGACACTCTACCACAGGGGATCTCGAACTACGTCCCAATTTGGTCCGGCCCCCTGAACAATATCAGACCCATTATTTTTTTATTTGCTTCCCAGTCTGGCCATGTGATCAAGACTCGCACAGAATGTGACTTTTTATCCCATTTTTCTGTAGTCTGATACATGGAGCTATAATCAACATCAGATATTAGTCTTCATTCTATAAAACTGGACTGTTTTGTATGAAGTTTTGAACTTTTTTATAGAAAAAAAATATTCCTAGCGGTGTTTTAATTAGGGCTGCCACGATTAGTCGACTAATCGACGACTAATCGATTATTGAATTAGTCGACGACTAATTTAATAATCGATTAGTCGTTACTTTATATTATATGGAGTCAGAGTGTGGTAAAGTTGAAAGTTATAATAGCATCCTGCTAGCTTTTTGGACTATTTTGACATTTATTGAGGATTATTAGGCTATTATGGAGTTTAGCTAATATTTCAGCTACATGCTAGCTATTTTGGCTACTTTAGGATTTTTTTCTGTTTTATAGGCTAATTTGGAGTTTAGCTATTATTACAGCTACATGCTAGCTATTTTAGCTAATTTAGGATTTGTTCTGTTTTATAGGTTAATTTGGAGTTTAGCTATTATTTCTGCTAACTGTTAGCTATTTTGGCTAATTTGGGTTTTTTTCCCAGTTTTTTTTGGCTAGTTTGGATTTTAGCTCATATTTTAGCTGCATGTTAGCTATTTTGGCTAATTTGGGTTTTTTTTCAACATTTTTAGGCTAGTTTGGAGTTTAGCTAATATTTCAGCGACATGCTAGCTATTTTGGCTACTTTAGGATTTTTTTAGGCTATTTTGGAGTTTAGCTAATATTTCAGTGACATGCTAGCTATTTTGTCTAATTTTGGATTTTTTTCAGTTTTAAAGCTAATAATGGTTAAGATGTGTGCTTTACATCCAGTTTGTGCATGACCCGATTAGTCGACTAATCGGAAAAAATAATCGGTGATTAGTCGACTATTAAATTAATCGTTTGTGGCAGCTCTAGTTTTAATTATGATTATGATGTTTTTAACCAAAATCCCACAACCTAAATGTCTTAAAAAGCCATTTTTCATGTTTATCTGAAGTCTCTGTTTCCAAAATCTCCTCTGAGGGGGCGTGGCTTTTGAAGCCCCTCGTCTGGTTGTGTCTAAATTTTCACCGCTGCTACATAAAAATGTCAAGCGATATCGGTAATGTCCAGCCGTTCTGATCCAGATGTCAGGAAGTGAAGATCATCCTGGACCAAACGTCCTCCCAAATCCTGATTCTTTCTCCTTCCAGTTCACCAAAGACTCTTAGCTAGTTATCCAATGTTTATTGACGTTGCTGTGACCAATACATTCAATCATTGGTTTCTCAGAGTTCTTGGGAAAATAATGAAAGCTAACATCAAAATGCTCTTTCATTGATTTACAATCCTTTACAGCTGCAGTCAAATATAACATTCACATTTCCGTGGTCACATCAAGAAGCTCCGTTGGAGTGTTTCCTGGGTCAGATGAGGGTTTAGTGCATGTGCAGCAGAGCTTTGTGAGGTAAAAACAGCTCAATAATTCAAGCAGAGCCCGTCTGTGACAGTTTGATTGACAGCGACTTAAAAGGAGAAATACTCGGAAATGCAAAAACAAAAACAAAAGATTTCTTATCGCATTTCCTAAGAAAAATGCCACACATACAGGGTAAAAACAAAAAAAAAACATGTTTTTAAACAAGAGAGAAAGGTGTGTAAGCAATTAGTTTTTCATTATATAAAACTCATTGCTTACATAATTCCAGCAATAAATGAGGGAACACTGTTCTGGTGAAAATGTAGCCTAGCTGCAGCAGAAGACAAAAGAATTGGACTTTTTTTGTCAGACTATTTCATTATTTTTATTTTCTAACTTTTTTCTGTGATTATCTCGGAAAGTTTTATTAATAATTGGTTATATGTGACTTCCTGGAAACCCAGAAGTACTTACGTTGCCATTTTTACACCTCTTTTGTTAGCTTACAAACTGACCCTGGCGCCACATCAGAGAAGAAAACGGTTATGTGGCCCCGATGAGAAACAGTTTGGGGACCCCAGCTCTACCACGAGGCCACTGAGCTTTTCATGAAAATAAAAAAATGGTGCTTTCAGGAGAACTCACCAAACTTCTAACAGTATTAAATGTGGTCTGAATCTGATTTATTTTTGTTTTGTGCCACTGATTTCACAGCTAGCTTGTCATCGCAAGTGTTTTTTTTTTTTAATGTTGCACAAAAAAAAAAATCTTCAATAAAATCACTTTAGGAGCATTTATTTATCACAGCTGAGTGTGTTAGATCCATTTGACGAATGGTGGTACACCCCATCCCTGATTTATATCTCCAATCACGCTGGTGTTAGCATAGCTAGCTCCTCCAAGTGTTTTCAGCTCAATAGTTGTGGATTCTTCTAGAAATATTTGGACTTCGGTTAAATTATTCTGGCTGACTTCAAGCCAACTTTCTGATATTCCCAGTTATAGAGGCTCCACACTTTCAGTTTATATGTTTCTAATCTCATCTGACATAGGTGTGTTTACGTTAGCCGTCCAACTGGAATGTGAAAGTCTGCAAATGAGTCCGGGAAGGCGGTGGGAAAAATGTTATTATTAATAATTATGAGGGGTTTATGAGTTTGTTTACTTGTTGTTTAGACACCGCATGAGGTGTGTGGGCTTTTAAGGGAACATGTGCATCTGTCTCGTTGTGAGGTGCAGCTGTAGGGGGGGTTTAGTCACAGTGGATGAAGCCTGGCGTGTCAGAGGATCTTTAAGAGAATTACCTCTCTGTACCAGACCTTCACGCTGTGTTATTACACATGTTTGAATTGCTGACTTGCAGTCGTGATCAGACACCTTAAGCTTGCCGACGAGGATATAAGTCACACTAGAGTCGGCCTTGGCACGTGTTATATAACTGAGTCGTGGTCTGTGAGTCCGTCTGTGTAGTTGGAACTCCCCCGCCACCCAAAAAAGTCTGGCCAAGTGACTCATTGTTCGGCTCTAAATGCTCGTCGGACATCCAATAGACGATCAGTCAAACATTATTCGCCACAGGGGAGATGTGTGATTAATTCATCCTGCTTTGTTCACAAATGACTCTAACCAAAGAAGAAATGAGCATTCTTCTTCTCACAAGTTGTCGAAATTCTAGATAGCACACTACTAGTTATTTTCTATCGTTTTAGTTTCACGCTCCAACGTTTTGACAGCCCCTTTCTTTTTCACCTCCCGTCTGTCTGCAGATCTTTGAGAGAGCTCCTGTTTTCTCTCCTGCTCTGCTGTCCTTTTCTCCCGATAAGAACCACTCATATTTCCTGTCCAGCATGGCCTGATACACGTTTCGTCAATGGTGATGATTCACAACCCGACGACGAGTCTGGAGGGCTCTGGTCTGCCTGATTCCAAAGGATAAAGAAAGTTCCAGTGATTTTTTTTTTCTTTTGTGGTGAACTGGTGTCTCTACTGATGTTTCACTTTCACCATGCCCTAAAAAAACCCACAAAAAGAACACGAAAAGCCAGACTCCAACAATTAAAACAAACTGAGTACGTTAATGACCCGCAGATGAGTCACAAAACAACACAACTCCCAACAGAGATCCAAAGCCTTGTAGATGGAAAGTGCAGGTGGAGGTGATTTGGCATGTTGTCTGTTTTGGGAATATGAGAACCAGACTTTAAATTTGAGAAGCCAACTGTGCAAAAACAAGTATTTTCAATCGAAAGGTCACTTGTCGCTCACAAAAACTGGTCTCACACACAGCAATAAAGGCACTAACAAATAGAAGGCTGAATGGAAATGTTCTTTTCTGTTTGATTAAGCAGGGAATGCTACATAACTGTCAGCCTTCTGTTTATTTCCAGCTGCTACGGCTGCCTGACGAGGTCATGCAGTTCAAACAACGGCTCTTTTGAGGTATAAAGCTAAATTCAGATCAACCTCTGCAATTAAGAGGGCCATGTAAATGTGTGTATACGCTCATTTTGGGCATTGAAAACTATCACGTTCACGTGATACAACAACTATTTTTGAACTTTGACTAATCAAGGTCTCGGATTTGGTAGTGACGTATGGGTGGCATCTCTTTTGTTTCATTTGAACGTTGACCATGGAGGAGAAATTAATAATTATGGTTTGGTAGTGGCCAGAATTATACAACACCAAGGCTGATTCCAAATTGCTTCCATACCCCTATGGGTTTTTTCCCCCCTATATCTACATTGATCCCTCCAAGTGGACAGATATGGAAAAAATTGTGTCTTCAGATTCAGACATTACTACAGCTTGATGGCATCATCTATAGTCGATGGTCATCTAGGCGCTGTAGGGTTAGGGAAGAAGTTCAAGTCTTTCATTTATTGGACTTGAGTTGTGAAAGATAAAGCCTGGAGCAAATTCATGAGATGTTCTACCGTTTCAATATTTTGCACCAAGCCTCTTCCAATTGGAGGTAACAGATATGTGCTGATAAACAGTAGAAAAAGATAAAAAATGAAGCCCCTCTCTGCTTGTCCTATATTAAAACCACGGGCAAAACTTGTCTTCAGGAATGTTTGTCCGTACTACAACCAAGAACCAACCAGGAAATGTTTTCTCCTTTCCGTTTGACATAAGCAAAGTAACTTCCACCAGTTTGTTCAGGTGGTTTGGTAGAGAATTTTATGCCGGATACCATTCCTGACACGACCCTGTATTTTCAAGGACACCTAGATAGGCAGCAAAGTGAAGGGCCTTGCCCTAGGACCCACACTGGATTGAGCTCATTGTATGCCCTGGGAACTAACCCCAGGTTTCCTGCGTGCTAAGTGTGTGCTCAGAAGGACAATGTTGCTTCTCTGATTCTTTTTAAATGCACACAAGCCATATTTCTAATTGATCTCTTTGGTCCGCTGATAGTCCATCAACATTCACTTCAGAAAACAGCACCAGAGTTCAGTTGCAAGCCAACCAAGACCCTAATATTCCAGTGGACCGATGTTTCGTTGTTGGATCTGCTCTAGAGTTCAGGTTGGCCTTCAAATGAGCTCAGCCAAAGTGGGTGATCCAAAGAAACAAGCCAAAGGAAGCCCTGGAATAGATGGGCCCCTAATCAAACCTTTTATCCTTATCGGCAACAAGGGAGATATTTGGTCATGGTGCCACTTTGACATGACCCAATGTCTTGGAAATGAAAAAGGATCTCCTGGGTCAAGAGTGGACACTTCACAGTATTAATGAGCTGGTTTAGTGGTCAAGGAAAAAGCCTAACTGACAGGCTCAAGGGTCCTAACCGCTGAGCGTGACTGCAGCTTGTGCTTCCTGATCCTTACAGCAAGAGTCTGTGCCGGTCCTCAGCCCAGATAATATACAGGGCTGGGACAAGAATAGTCTCTAAATACACTACCTGTGAAAATCAGTAGAAATTGACTCGCTATGATGGGACATGCCAAAAGGTGAACAATGACAATTTAAAAATCTCAATCCAAGAGAGTGGAGTAAGGACGGCTTGCAGTCAAATAGAAACTTCAGGTAAAGGTGTTAAGGATTGTAACGACAGTTAGTAGAAAAGCACAAGATGAACTGATAGCTGCAACTAAGAAGTCTTGATAAAATACACGTATCCTTAAGTGTTTTTTAAAAGAATCTTGCAACACCATGTGAGTGTCATTGAGAACAGAAAGCAAAACCAATCAATGGAAGTTCATTGTGTTGGTTTAAACAACACAGCGTCAGAAACTGTTCACGGATTATAGAAACATGCCTTACTTTAATTGTAATTTCCATCGCTGTAATCTAATATCAAGAAACAAAAAAACAGAAGTATGTGATGAGTTGGATGCAGTTGATAGTTGACCCTGAGGGAATAGACCTTCTGAATAAGAGGGGCATGAAGGGAGGGGGAAAAAACTTCTTTGAGGAAGAGCAAACTATGCTAAACATGTCAATCTAATCTTCCTTTAAACTTGTTACCCAAGAGCCTCGCATGGATCACAAAGTGTTTGTGGCAGCAGTTATGATTGGGTGTTGAATGCTTGCCAAAGAAATGCCTGCACGAGGTGTGTGAATTCTGAAGAGGAGGTGATGAACTTAATTTGCGTTTGAGGTGGTAACAGATGTCTCACAACAGCTCTAAGTCAAACCTTGACAAATTACATGAGATGAACCAAGAAAAAAAAAGTGTAAGCAAAATGAAACTCCAGCTAGATGCAACTGAGAATGTTCCCAGTGAGTTCTTCATGAGACAGTAGTCATCAGGTGGGATTGTCTGTGGGAACAAAAGAGGTTCCGTTTGGGGCCGCATACTCTTCTGTAACACAAAACCCTGCAAGATTGCTTCATGGAAAAAGGAAAGGGAATGCAGAAACCATATCTTCTTCATCTGGAACGTCAAAGAATGCTAGCATAAGCAGTAAAGAGAGGAAAGAGAAAGGGCTTGGAGAGGTGGACATGTATAAAACCTGGAGGTGAGCTGCAGTATGTGACCCTTCCCGGTCAGGCATCCAGGGTCCCGTTTTGTTAGGAGCTTTCATTCTGATGCACGGATGACACCGTCTCCACAGCCTTTGGAAACCACATTTTGTAAAAACAAATCAACCGGTGTAATGAGAGGACAGTTAGTTACAAATCTAATTACTTGCATAATAAACGTTTCATATTTGCTCTAGAAGCTGTTTACCCTCGGGACTCCGGGCAAGATAGAGAGAGACACAAGCCTGCAAACTTAAGATAACAATCAGATGTAGAGCAGGAATGACCTCTCAGTGTAAACCAACGGGTCGTCTTGTTGCCAGACGTGAAATGCAGAGCCACTGGCAGGAAGTCCAGCATGCGTCGTCGACAGCGCAACTCATCCATGACTGACAAGACATAACATTTTTGGAGAGCGTGAGTTAGGGAAGTAAAAAACAAAAAAAATGTCATTGGAACCCATCTGTCCCTCCTGAAATGTTCCTTTTAGTAAATAAGTAAGTAAGTAAATTTTATTTAAAGAGCACCTTTAACAGATAAAATCACAAAGTCCTTTACACAATATGAGAGAAAATAAAACAGATTAAAATAATAAATAAAACCTCGTAGAGTACAAATTAAACACACAAATTTTAGTTACTGTTATAAAATTCTATCACAAATCTCAATCTATATTATCCATTTCTTTATGCTCAGTGTAGTTATGAAAGACTCAATGAAAATGGTGTTTCAACGTGTTCTTGTACCATTTTTCTCATAATGAAGGACATATATGAAATAATTTATGATAAACACTGCTTTTTCTGAATATTTCTTTAGTCAAAATATATTGGAGCAGTTGAAAACTCGCAGTTTACTATGCTAATGTCAGCGTAGTGTTGTGAAGTGCTATAAGCTAGTGGGAGAGAGTGTAATCAAATAAAAATAGTATTTTTAAAAATGTTCGTGTAGCATTTGTCTTATAATCAAAGATATACATAAAATAAGTTAAGATCACCACAACTTTTCTGAATATTTCTTTAGTCAAATCGTGTTGGAGCTCTTAACCCGCTGTTTACTCCGCTAATGTTAGCTTGGAGTTGTGAAGTGCTATAAACTAGCGGGAGAATGTGTTAACAAAAGAAAATGGTGTTTTTAACATAATCTTGTTGCATTTTTGTCATAATTGAGGGCATATATAAAAACATTTAAGATTAACACTGCTTTTTCAGAGTAATTCTTTAATCAAATCAGTTTTGAGCAGATGAAAACCGACTGTTTATTATGCTAATGTTAGCTTGGGGTTGTGAAGTGCTATAAGCTAGGGGGAAAGAGTGTAAACAAATGCAAGTTGTGTTTTTAACATGTTCTTGTAGCAATTTCGCTCATGATTGTGGGCATATATAAAATAATTTCAGATCAACACAGCTATTTCTAAGTGTTTCTCTTAGATGAAAACCCACTGTTTACTATGCTAATGTTAGCTTGGAGTCGTGGAGTGCTATAAGCTAGCAGGAGAGTGTGTAAACAAAGGGATGCTGGGAAATTCAGCACCAACAGTCCTGATGATAAAGTCTTTTAATTTCAGATAAAAATTTCACAATAAAAGACTACTTGGAGCAATTTTAAATTAGAAAAAAATAAAAAGTTCGAGTGGGACTTTAAGGCCCTCTTTTTCATTACGAACCAATAATAGAAATGTTTCGATTCTCACCATAAGAATGTCTCGCAGCACCTGAAAGATTTCAAGTTTTCTCCATGAGCACAGGGCAGAACTGAGGTTAGATTTAACACCCACAATAAAATGGAAAATATGAGCCTGTTTTTGGGGGGCTGGGAGGAACGGTAGCTATAAGCACAGAGAATGAAGCACAGCTGGTGTAAGGTAAAGTTTTGTAGCCTAACAAGTGTAAAATGAACGGCATTAACTTACCATTTATTAAACGTTGAATTTATGAAAATAAGCATAAAGTAGATTCATGAGGGGCACGTTACAGGTAGTTGTTAATCGACGTGTCCTTGAAGTAGTAGACTGGATTGCGGAGGCATGCGGCCGAGCCTCTGCGTTTCTTTTCCCGGATATTGTTGACTTTGGCTGGACTTCAGTTTTCATGAGGTTGGCTCCATGATGGGAGAGCTGTCTTGCGGTGCTTCCTACTCATTCTCACACATATTTAGATGGGAAATGCCTGCTGGCAACATGAGAAAAGTTGAAAATCTGATCTATTGTGGTAAAAAAAAATACATTGGGAGACATAGACTGCAACTCTAATAGAAGAGCACACCGTTATTATAAAATGTTTATTATGAATTCACCTCATTTGACATGAACACACACTCTTTTCACCCTATGCTTAAAAACAAATTTTCCTGTTAGTTGAAGATTACTATTATTTCATTTTTTTTTTTTTGTTACACACTGATTCTGAAGAATAAAGTTTCACAATTAAAGCACAGCCGAGCGACTCTTATGCTACGTTCACACCACCTTTGGCAACATGGGTTGAAGCGGCCACTTCCAATGAAAACTCTATATAAACCATTATATGTATGTGTGTATATATATATATATATATATATATGTATATACAATATATATACATATATGTATACTGTATACATATATATGTATATACACAGTATACATATATAAGTACAGGTATATACAGTTTATATATATATATATATGTATATAGTATATATACGTATATATATAGTATACATATATATGTATATACTGTTTATATATATATATATATATGTATATAAAATATATATACATATATGTATACTGTATACATATATATGTATATACAGAGTATACATATGTAAGTATAGGTATATACAGTTTATGTATATATATATATAGTATATATACGTATATATATACAGTATACATATATATAGTATACATATATATGTATATACTGTTTATATATACTATATATATATATAGTATATATAAATATAAATATATATACGGGCTTCTGCATTCAAAATGTTCACGTTCACGTTCGGGCTCTACGTACAAAACGTGCGGCCGCTGAACGTGCGCCAAAAGTTAAACCAGTTGAACTTTGACACATTTGACCTCGGATTTTGTAGTGATGCATGGGTGCCGCCTTTCTTCAATTCACTGAAGTGCCAACTGTTTGAAAGTTGACCATGGAGGACAAATTAATATATTTCATATATCGAAATAGAGCTGTGAAAGAAAAGATTCACTTTGCTTTAAGATTTCACGCCAAGCCTCCTGTGTACTAAAAGCACGTTCAAGAATGCCTGTTGAACACGCATCACATGCCCGGTGTGTACGTAGCATTACAGAGAGGCACACCAAGAAAAATCAGGTGAGATGCGACTTGGTGGATACCTTCATACCAACAGCCAACTGGAACACCAGAAGCAGAGAGGGACTGGCTGGACTGCAATCTAGTTAGTAATTTGCCAAAGTGGAAAAAAAGGTTAAAGACACACAAAGGAAAAAAAAAAAAATACACTGGGCAGGCCATAAATAAAAAAGCCAACCCACACAATCCATACCAAAATAAGCACCAACAGAATCGGAAACACTTCATATCGCATTGACAGTATATTAATCCTGTGGTGACAGCATCCAATTTTAGCAGTTAGTGTAGAATAAAGTATTTGAATCACTGTGCAGCTCATGTTCTTTTTTTGTTTGTTTATTTTTTGAACAATATGCTTTGTATTTTCACTTACTTTACAGAAAACTCTTTTTCAAAAAGACACGAATGACCGTACCAGGATTCGTAGCATTAGAACTACACACCATGAATACTTTAACATTACTGCTTTGGTTTTGTCATGTTTTTAAAGACCCACTCCTAGGAAAATTGTATGTTTGGTGTTTTCAATATAAGTACTTGTGGTACTTTTCTAATGATGGAGGATATTAAACCTAAAATCACATTTGAGTATTTCTAAATTCAAATTATTGTGAATTAGGAGCAACTGATAAAATAGGTTATTTGTGGATGTTGATTCGCACCCAAAACTCAAAGATGAATTTCTAATAAACTATTGCTGCTCTGCAGAAACTATGTCTTAAAAAAAATGAGTCTCCACTTTCAACCCCATAGAAAATCTTTGGAGGGAGTTGAAAGTGTGTGTTGCTCAGCAACAGCCCCAAAACATCACTGCTCTAGAGGAGATCTGAGTGGAGGAATGGACCAAAAATACCTGCAAGAGTTTGTGAGACTAACAAAAATAAGTTTGACTGGTGTCAGTCCCAACATAGGGTATACAAAAGTATTGAGTTGAACTTTTTGTTATTTTATTTTCCACCATAATTTACAAATAAATTCTTTAAAAATCAGACGATGGGATTTTCAGGATATATTTTTTCTCCTTTTGTCTCTCATATATATATATATATATATATATATATATATATATATATATATATATATGTTCTTGGAGAATTAATACATTTTATCCTTAGTACTGATCATTATAGGAGGACACACTGCCTATTAGTCAAAGCAGGTAGTTAGAAGAAACACATTTAACAGTGCTTATTACTAATCCTGAAATGCAGGTGGAAATATGTGTCTGGATGATCAATCAAACCAACCTGTCACAACGAAATTCACTTGAATCTAGGCCTTCTGCTAAAAGGCATCCAAGCGGAATAGACTAAACTTGCACTGCTACCGTCTGAACTGAGAAGTTGTATAGAAAAGGCCATACGCAAAGATGTGTGAAGCTGATAATGTCAGATGATTGCAATGCAGCCAAACTGCCTAAGAGAATATTCTTTACATTCCTGAGAAGTCCCGGATCCATTTTACATCAACATCTTAAAGATGCATCAGATAAGCTCTGGAAGGAGTGATGACAGGTGCTTCTTCCAGTATGCCAATGCACAGTTTATCGTAGCTTAGTTATAGCTTGACAAGGATGTTTATTTGGATAAATGTTACGTGCCAAGCTAGAAATGAATGACGATGCAGTTAAAGCTTCTGGATTCTCCACGTTTCATACAATTCACTCTGTTGGTATTTTGCAAACTGAGAGGTATTGAAATGTCCAAGGTGAAAAAAATTCACTGACGGGCCACAAATAGCTGTATTTAAAAGTAATGGTCATAGTCATGATAGGAAAGTCAAGATACAGAAGGCTAGCTTTCCAAACTACGAACCAGGATGTATGATAAAAATAGCAACACGCGAAAACACAAAGGAACTGTTGGGCTTCTCTATTGGAGCTTGTTTGAGAACAAAGCTAAGAGCAGCAACGTGTGGTTTGGAAGCTTTTTTGGCTAAACGAGAAAGGCCAGAATATGGTTCACTGGACGCCAACCTTTTACTAACCTGGGTCTTAAAAATAGGATACACTCCAAGACTCATTAACTCAACAAAACTTAAATCCTAAAATTCTTTCTGTTCCACAAGATAAACCATAATAGTAAATACAAAAGATGCATTTAACTTTTTCAATTTGTTTTCTATTCAGACACAAGTCTTACTATTTACATGAAATAGTACTCTTGTGTAAGAACCTTTGTTTTAACCATCGAGTCTATAAGAGAACTGGACTGAGTGAGTGTGATGTCATTCATTGTGAAGGACTTACTTTTGACTTAAATGAAGTTAAGTCAATTCATGTACAGACACTGCCATTTGGAGCCAGATGAGGTTGGTGAGCAGTGATTTGTTCAGTCGGTCTGAATCGATGTTTCTATGGCAACTACCATTCCATGCCACCATTCAGGTCTGAGCTTGTCCATTCCCCTTCCACCGAATGCAGGTTCAGGAGAATCCTGAACCTGCTTACCTTGTTCGTAGAACCAATGTCTCAAATCAAGTAAAATCAAGGGTCCACAACTCTTGGATGCAGACTGGTCCTCGGGACGCGTCCAGTACTGGTGCCCTAACCCAGTACCAGAAACCAAACCCTAATAGGTGCCCTCTGTGTCGCGATACTGGAATGGCTCTGGTTTGCGGCCAGGAGGTTAGGAACCTGTGATTTAATGGGCACAGCCAGCACCTTAAAAAAATATGTGTCTATGAGCTTCTTGGAGCCAGTGAGTACTTCCTATTTTGAATCTAAGGGGAAGGAGTCAGTCCAGTGCTTTTATACAGTCAATAAAAAAACTAGAACAAGTTCTGGGTCATGTCATGCCATCGGAGATCAAAACAGTCAGAATTTTTAAATTAGTCATGTAATTGCGAGTTAATTTAGCATAACTTTTATTATTACTACTACAAAACCAAAAATCCACATTCACCATCACTGATTGTCTTTAATTTCATTTTTTTTTTTTTAACTTGTCCTGTCCAACAGCTGACCAGACAGATACGTGTTGAGACTTGTGTTAGACAGATTTTACTGTCACAACAGGGGTTTATCGAGTATAAACTCCTTTTGTGTTTTATGCTAAACTTCATTTATATCGATTATGTTAATATCTTTTTCTTACCTTTTTGTTGTCTTTAATTTCTAAAAAAACTGCAAACTTCCTTTTTTATTCTTCTGCACCTTTTTAAATTCTATTAATCCTTTGTTAAGTTGCTTATAATCATCGTAGCATTAATCTGACCCTTTACAAACCTTCAACACCTTTGCTACCCTACTTTTGAAATCACAGAGGATATTTGTAATAAAATTAAGTTGCTGGAAGTGAGGTCTGGATTGGACACAACTTTCATGACTCCTGACACAATCGATTTCATTAATTTTTTGTGCAGTTTGGTTGTAATCTAGTTGGATCGCTATCTGAAAACACCCATAGTTAGATTTGAAAGTTTGTTCAAGGAGATGCTGAAACACAACAAAATGAGCTTGTGTGACCCTGTTAATCGCAATGTAGAGTATTCATGATCGAGTTTAATCACTGGTACGGTGCACAAACGACTGAAGCAAACATGGCTTAAACCAGCTAGACAGTTAAAGAAAGTGCATTCATACATCATCAGTTTTTCCTTTACTGCAGCATATCATTGCTAAACGCTGTCTGCCCCGAGGGGACGGCAGTGGCAGCTGATCTAACCTTATTACACAGTGAGAGCTTCACTTCCAGGATATTATGCTTCCAAACATCACACACAAAAGCAGGAACACACTGTATATATTATCAGCCATTACCATGCAGCACAGGTCTGAGAGGACTCACAACGGGCCTCAGGAATATTGCATAAATGTTATTTTACAATAATAAGTTTCTCCACAAGAGAAGAGTCCAACTGTTTATGGCACTTCTTGAAGATTGATATAGGAAAGAGCATAACTGTTAGTTTAATCACACAGTTTTTTTTGTTAGATAGATAGAAGAAAACAGTGAAAGTAAAAAAATAAATACATTAATTAAAAAGAAAAAAAAAAGTGCACCTCCCACCACTACCTGGGAAGCCATGAAAGTTTTGGTTTCATATTATTGGTGGAGCGTTGCCAAAGGTGAAACTTGGCAGATGAGCACTTTGCTAATGTGACTCAGAAGAATGCGTCTAACATTACAACTGACACTTTCCACTGTGGTGAAGTCTCGAACATGAGAGCGGAGAGGTAAAAGAGGCAGAAATGCACGTAGATTCAGAGTTCCCTCCCCCGATTTGTACCAGGGGGGAGGGGAATCTTTCCCAGGAGTTGTACAACTCTTGCTGCACAGGCCCCTCCCCCATCTGTGAGTGGGAGGAGGGGACTCCCCCGTTTTCGTACAACACTTCCGTCTACAGAAAACAAACTTAAAAAAAAGATGTACTCCCTGGTTTAATTATGGTGTGACTTTTTCTTTTTTTTTTCTTTTTTAAAAAATTGTCTTAGACGAGGGGTGTCAAACTCATTTGGGCTCATTTAACCCGTCTGATCTCAAGTGGACTGGATCAGTTTTTTTTATATGAAAGACCATAAAATCCTTTTTTCTTTGATTCCAACAATGACTTTTTAATAAGAATGACAGTCCCGCGATTTAGCTACAGCTAGCTGTTTTTTGTAAAAGCTCCGCCCCTCCAACTGTCTCCACCAATCATTCTTGGAGGCTTAATCATGTCATCAGACCAATCAAAAGTTAACTTTTTTGTTGCAATTAGGCTCATAAAGTCTCAGAGTTCCAACAAAAATAATAGCTAAAGCTAAAAAAAAAAAAAGTGAACAAAAAAATGANNAGCTAAAAAAAAAAAAGTGAACAAAAAAATGAAGCTCAGAGACGTGAGTTTGTCCAGCATCAGCATCAGTTTTTGCAATGAAACTCCCATAATGCATTGGGTTAAAGTGACAGCACTTTTGCGTAATGCTACTAAAATAAAACGATTTATTCACCCAAAAATAACTAAACATTTTTTTGTTAGTTACATTTTGTATTAAGACGAAACAAAAAAAAACTTGTTCACTTTTTGTGTTGTTACAATTGAACATAAACATGAATATGTTTTTTGTTTGTAAAAAACAAGCATGTTGTGATCATATAATTGTAGAAAATTAATAGTTGCTTTGGCACAAACATTTAAAGAAAAAAAAAAATCACTCTTTGGAAAGAATAATTGTTTTTGTGAGGTCACATAAAATTGCATATTCGGATTCTGGTGTGCCGCAAAATTTTTGTCAATGAAAAAGTGTATCTTGGCACAAAAAAGGTTGAAAAACCTAATAACTTATTATTGTTATTAATATTAGCTTTTTCCCCCCAACAACATTTTGGTAATTTTGGTGATAATTTTTATAGCATTTTAACAGCGTACTACAAAATATCTTGTTGTGACGGTATTTCTTTTCCTCTGCTGCCCCTAGTGGTGGAATCTCACCTTACAGGGATTTCTTTAAATGACTATAGCTCGCCACAGGAACTGGTTAAAAACTTTTTTTTATTTTCAACATCCTTATAATTGATTCTCTTCATGACAGGGCCGGATTAAACCATGTTTGACACCCCTATTTAAGACGTTACGTTTCAAAATGAAATATTTGATAAACTGATCAGCGTCTGTTTATGAAACTAAACTGGAAGCATTTCTTTTTAATGATTTAGAGGCATTATTAGGCACCGTGGAGTGTATCCCCCCAACAAACAAGCACATTTCTGCCTTCTGACTGAAGTAATGAGCCCACATGTGAGGCCTTTCAAAAGGAGGATTCATCATAAACCAGAAATCAACAGACTCATAAATTATCATCAACCTATGCGACAAATAGTTAACAACAGAGGCGACCCATCAAGCGCAGCTGGTTTAAGTAAAAACGTCTTTTTCAACTGGAGGATTTAAAGCCCAGCTTTTAAATAAAACCCAACGAGCTGCCTCTCTGACTCACGCCGACTCCAAATGATACAAAAAGCATAAAAACAATTAGAAAATCAATAATTAAATCATTTTACAGATCATAAGTCAAAAAGGCATTTTTTACTTCTTTTAGTCTCAAAAAGCAGTTTGACTGATGTGAATGTTTGAGATTCACGGATGATAATGCGTTACAGTGAAGGCTTTAACACTTCATCCTCAATAGATGTCTTTCAGTACATTAATAAGGATATACTACTGACACGTTTAGCTTAAAAATAAAGAATAATGCTTCAGTGACGCATAAATATTTCTATTAAAACCATTCTTTTTCCATACGATATAGTTTTACTTCAGCATCTCAAGTTAGTCGCGTAGCGTGCAAGAGCATCATCAAAGATGGCCTCGTGTCGTCAGATATGCTGGTTTTTTGAAGTGCACACTGATGAATTGGTTGTTTTTTTTTATTTTTGGATTGCCCCCTTGATTTCTGAAATTAAAGATACATTTATTTTTAATCACCAGACCAAAGCAAAGTTTTCATCAAAGTTAATCATCGATGAGAGTAGCCAAACTTAAGGCAGCATTGGTTTCTGGATCCTGTTACTTCATGTTGTATTTATTTTTTTATTTTTGTCGTTTGTAATCATGGGTGCAGCACTGGAAACGATTGCAGACAGGTTTATGAGATCATGCAACCACTTTCCTGACGGAGGGAGGCCCGAGGGCCTAAAAGATCAAAATCGGCGAACTTTTGATTTGAAGCGTTTTGCAGAGGCACTAAAGCAAAACTTTCTCTGTTTTTTTTTTTGTTTTTTTTTTAATATATGTCTTCCATTTGTAAAGCGTTCAGCGTAACAATCATGGACAGATTTATAGTTCTTTTAGCAATGCTCAAGTGTGTTTTTTTTAATTAAAAAAATTATCACAAAACACTTTAAACATACATTTTAAATAAAGTTTAATGCTTTAATTAAGTTTTGCAAATAATTATAAATAGTTATATGTTAGATTTTGTAAATACTGGGACATAAACTGAAATTTCACAGCTTTTTAAAAATATTTTAACTTCGATTAACTGAAGTCCAGGGGCGGAGCTAGAGGGGGGCAGCTAAAATCTTTGCCCCTCACACAATTATAAAGTGAATAACAGTATAATTTTTCCTGAAAAAATTAAGAAATCATCAATAAAATCTCCAGCTGATGTTTTAATATTAACCCTATCGGTGGGTGGTTTTCCCCAGAGCTAAA
>NC_050534.1:14454830-14461669 GCF_002922805.2 Oryzias melastigma | reverse complement strand
AGCTCCAGCTGCTGTTTTAATATTAACCCCATCGGTGGGTGGTTTTCCCCAGAGCTAAAGTATTTACATAACTTGAACTTTTCTGAGTGTCATTTGTTTCTTGGTAAAGTCTCACATGTCCCAGGAATGGGGGGGACCAAAGGACAAGTCTCCAGTATCATTATTTATTTTTTTAGGAATTTTTTCTTCTTAGATTCTTAATTTTTCAGTAATTTTCGAGCATGTTTTTAGGATCTTCCAATGTTTTTATTTTTCATTTTGTTACATAAACCCCAGTTGAAAATAAAAGTTTTGTCATATTTTGATCTATTTTTTAAGAAAAATACTTTTTATTTGATATATTAAATTGGGTAACTTTTTATAGTGAAAGCGTTCTAGGGTTATTGAATAACAATGATAACGATCTGAAATATGTATTTTTGATCCTTTCATTTGTAATGGCTTTCCACAAAATTAAATTAACGAAAGTGCAGCTTCTTTTATCGACTTGCCCCAATTTTTCCTAACACATCAGCCAAAGAAAAACTAAAACAAAATCCCAGTAAACAATAACTGATTCTTTTTTTTAAGTCAAAAAATTGAATTGGCACAAAAAAATTTGTCCAGTGGACTAAATAACCAGCCAATCCAACTGAGGTCGATCATACGTGCAAAGCCGAACTTGATCACACCAGAACTGACTGTTTAGATCCTCCGCTCGGAGCGTGAAATTCAGTCATAAACAAGCACTGTGGCAGCAGAGGGGCTGTGCATAAACATCACGAGGAACATGACTTCCACACTGCAAACAGTGACTCGACAGGAAAGAACAGCTGATCCTAGAGAAGATAATGCGCTCAGAGACGGGGGTGAAATATGTTCTGGGTTATCTGTAAATCAGACAGTGACAACGATGTAATCCAGCTGAAGCAAATGAAGATAAAGAGGGTGTGATGTTAAAGTTTGGCATCTCTTCCACAAAACTGTTGCCAAAATCTCAATCAAAAAAAAAATAAAGTCTTCAACGGCGCTTCATGTAAAGGGCAGCGCTCTTCCTGGCAGTGCTGGAAATCTTAAACCAAGTCCCCCATTGGAGTGTCTCTGGCATTTTATAAGGCAGTCCAATTTTTTTCATCATCGGCATGAAGCCAAATTCCACTCAGCTGTCAATCTGAACCTGAATCTGTCGAAGCAACAGAAGATAATCAGAGGTGGAGGGCAAATCTTCATCTTCTGAAATTCTCCTGAAAGTAAACACATTTGGGGAGAAACTTTAGGGATTTTTGGGAACTTTCTTTATAAGCCGTTGATCTGGATGGAGGGAGCTGAGGGTTCTTGACTGGTCACGATGGGACGGCGTGGCGCCTGCAGTCGGTCCCGATCCAGAGCAGCAACACCTGCAGGCCCAACGTGAGCCACAGCGACGGACTCAGGCCAGACACGCCGCCACAGTCTGCGTCCTTCTCCTTGACACCAACCAGAAGGAGGGAAGAAGAGTCAGTCACAGCACAACCCATCCTTCCCGGCAGGCTTCGCCTTAAAGATTTCACGTCCAATTACGTGTAATTACTTAGAGCTGTGTCAGCTACGGCTACAAGGAGCATCTCGTGAGTGTGGAGGAAGGCGCGATTTCGAGATTTAATGCGCTTCTTTAACAGAAACCATAGCTGTGAAAAATTATCCCGGCACCACTTTCATGTTTCAAATTCCCAAAAACAAGATCCTTGAGGACAGTGACAGACCAGAACAGAGAGAAGTTAGTGCTGCGGTGGGTCTAATGGGGAACAGAAATGCTCCCAGCAGAACCAGAGGAGGGGGGCATTTAAAGTGGAGAAAGCTGGAGTTTATTCCTTGAAACTATGCACCTCTGTTCTAACCCTACTGCACTTTTAGCCATTTGTTTACTCACCAGAATAAGCTGGTATAGAACCACTGCTTCATAAATTCAAAATTCATCATAATTCTTCATAATGCTGCATCATCAGCGTAGAAGGATACTTTTTCTATGCTCTTTTGTAATGAAAATGCTGCTCTCAAAGCTTCATTTTTCCTTTGTTTATAAGTTCCCTGTTTGCTACAAAAGCTTTTGCACCCCTTTTTAAATACGCTACTTTTAACTTTTATTCCATGCTATAGTCTTTATAATAGTGCGGCTTGGATTTTGGCAACTGCAGTAGCTTCATATGTCTTTTCGAATTTTCCTTAGAAATTGAGGAATCGCACAGATATTTGGAAATGAAGAGATCCACATATCACTGAGCCTGCTTTATTCCAATGAAGTTCAGTGAAGGAAGAGTCAGATTAACTCTAATCTTTTCCTAAATCCTCATGGATTTGTCCCATCACCTCTCCCAAACTCCATGAAGTTTTACAACACAGCGAAGAAAAAGAAGAGGGAGAGTTCCCCTCTGAATTAATACATTTATGCTTCAAGTCCTTTCAGTGAGATTTAATGAAAAAGCAAAAAATAAAATAAATAAATAATTAAACCTGCAAGCTCCGCCCCTTTTTATCAAGTTGCCACACGCTCTGCCTCTTCTCCAGCTACCCTTGTGTGTTTTAACCCCCACAGTGACTTTCCTGTTGGTTTTATCTCCATAGCAACCATTTTATGTTTTGGTCGCCTGGTGATAACGAACAAGTCTATGTCATTTTTAGAAGAATTGGAAAAAGTAAACTTTAGGATTTCCTCGGCAACTGATGTTTTTTGTTAACCACACCCACCTTTCTAATACAGTCATATCATATGTTATATTGTTTTGCTCAGCTTGAGCCAGGGATTCATGTATTAAGCCTTCACAATATTATGGTTAAAAAAAAAAGTGTGAACAATAGGGGAATTATACTTTTTGTAACTTTCTACGCTAACGCAGTTACACATATACAATTTCAAATTCCCAATTTTTTACGACGTAGCTTCCCACTGTTGTAGAGTTAGGAATCAATAGATTGGAATCCCTAGGAGGAGTTTAAAACTTATAGGTGGGCATTAAGGTGATTTCTATGGAAATTCTAGATGGTGGCCTAAAAGCTGCGTTCACACCGAAAGTGAGTCGTGTGTCAAATTCCCATTCGATGCCTCACTTTCAACGTGCGTCAAACTCTTTGGTCGACGCCTGTCCAAAATTATGTTCATAAGCTCCTCCCACAACCCTCTACTGCAAAATGTTCTTAGCCTGATCGCTACATGGACTGGTGTCTGTGTACATCTCATTTAGAATGTATGGAAGACACGGGTGATGTTGAGAGATTATGTTCATTTATTTTAAAACGTTTGACAAAAGCATCTGTAATCACAACTCCATGTCTGGGTTCATGAGATCATTCAGAGACTTTCCCAGTAAGGTTGGTTAAGTCTTGTTGCAGCGCCTGCGTCTGAATGATGCCGATTTTTGACGGCCTTTCTGTGTCTCTGCAACCCAGTTTGATGACTTGTATTCTCACAATAGTCTAAGAGGGAAAACATAAGAACAAAATGAGAAAAATTGAAAATATCAAATATATTGACGCAAATTTCAAAATTATAAAAGTTCAGGAGGCGTGCAAAGCTGCGGCTCCCATTTGCTCGCCACCGAAGTCAGGGCCGGCGATGGGCATATGCGACCCAGGCGGCTGCCTAGGAGCCATCTGCTGGAGGGGGGGCAAATTGCAATGATCAGGCGATATATTCATGTGTTTTTTTTTATTTCTTTTAAGCAGATCGACCCCTCCCCCGCACAGTTCGCCTAGGATGCCATGCAGTCAAGGCCGGCTTTGGCTATAGTGGCGCGATGGGTCCTGCGACAGACTGGTGACCTATCCAGAGTATAGTGTACCCCGCTTTTGCCAAATATTTGTCGGGACAGGATCTGGCAACCCTGTTGCCTAGGAAGGGCTGAACCGGGTTAAAAAAATTGGAGTCAGTGAATACATCACGTGCCCAAAGCTGAGTCCCTGATTGGTTGATGCGACGAGCCGACCAGACCAAAGTTCAGATTTTTCTACTATGGACACGTTTCGACGTTCAAAACTCGTTACTGCCAGAATGATGCGCCTCGCCCGACTCTCAAATCACATCGGTGTGAACACAGCTGCACACGTGTGTTTTGCTTAAGTTAGTGGACTTTGAACTATTTTTTGAGCCCCGTAAGAGTAGGTTGCTCAAAATTTGCTCTCACAGAGTACTACTAGGTGTGTGCCAATTTTGTTCAAAGAAGAAGTCCAAAAATGATATGTTCCTTTAAGTGCAGGACATAATGAAGCAACCTGAAGACAACAATGTTCTGTTTTGTTTCTTTGCTTGAATTAAACTGAAATTTCTAATATTTGAAATTACCTTGGATGGAATTCACAGCTTTGCCTGGTTATTTTCTGTATAATAAGCCAGAGAGTTGGCAGTTGAGGAGGAGTGTGGCTTAGCAAATGGCCAACTGGAAGAGTGTTGGGATTATATTTAAATGGACAATCATAAACCATCATATATGCCCAAAAATCAGTCTCAGCATGTGGGGGGAGAATAATAATAAAACTGAGGAACATTGCATTAGACATATGAAAATCTAGATGCAAATACGAGGTAAGAGATCTGTTCTGGATGGAGTCTGGATCCATCAGAGGTCGCTGGAGACACAAGAAGCTCAGTGATGATGATAGATGGGGAAGGATACAAAGAGCATGGCTCCGAGTTCAAAGTCAGGTGAAATGGAGGAAAACGTTGATGGGAGACAGACAGAGACGAGGAGGTGAAGTCAGACGCTGGTAGAATACAAGAGAGTGGCAGGTGATGAGGAGGAGGAGAATGGACAAAGACATGAAGTAATGGAACAAAGTGGGGGCTTCAAAACACGCGAGTGAGGAAAACAAAGCTCCAGACTGTCAGATCGAGGGCCAGATAACTATGAAATGCCAACAAGAGACGGAGAAAGCGAGTGTTACGGGACTGACCCGAGACAGCACATGAACAGTGGCAGCAGCAGCATGAGCAGAGAGGAGGCCAGCGGGGAGCCCGCGCTCCTTCGGCACATGGCCTCATCCTAACCGGCAACAACCAATCACGGGGCGGGAGGCAGAGAAACAGAAAGAGTGAGAGTCATGCAGCAAAAAAAAGTTAGCAGGTTAGAGAACGATTAGCACGAATCAGACAGGAAGAAGCAGAAGAAGGCGGCGTTCGCTGGTGACATGGAGCGAGTTAGTGCGTGAGGCGGACAACCTTCGACTGGAGGGAAAAAAGACGATAAAATGAAAACAAACGTTGCATTCAAAGATTCATACAAATGTTTGTTTGGCTTCAAAAGTTCATGGGCGGTCGCCTGGGAAGCCTAGACAGCTCTTTGAGGGAAAACAGAGATGTGACGTGCTCTACATGGTGATATTAATGATGGAAAGGCGCCACGGGCAGGATTTCCTCTCTGAGACCGTGTGTTCAGGAAAAGACGCTCAAAGAGTTCAGTCTTTTGCCAGAACGTACGTTCTTTCATTGCTCTCCGTTGATTTATACTATCTTCCAGGGTAAAAGCAAAATATTTCATCTAAAAAAATAACTTTCAAATAAATCTTCATTAGTCCAAATATGTAATTTCCTCTTTTTTCTGTTTACTATTTCTAAATTTTTAAGTCTATTTTTTGTTAATTGACTATTAATACATTTCTTTGCTTTTAATTTCTTAAGTCATGGTTCAATGATTGTGCATTATATCCATTGGGAACCTGACGTTCCAGATCCACATGCGACTCTTATCCCTCCATTGCAGTTCTTAAATTTTGAAAAATAGAAGCACAAGTTCTGAATAAATAATTGATTTGTAATGTTTTTATTTTAGTTAATTAAGTTTTCTCATTTTTATTTTAGATTTTTAGCACGTCAGAAAACAGCAAAATGATAGCAAAAAGGTTTAATCTATCTGTGCTTCCATATTTACAGCATTTGACTTTTCTGCATCTTAATGCAAGTGAATCTGTTGCAGCTTAAGGGCACAGGTGGATATTATTTGGAAAGTGGAAGATATTAAAGCTGCTATTTGAAGAAAAATACAAACAAATTATTACAAATATTTAAAAGGCTACAAAAACAAAAAGGAAAAAAATACTTTTCTATACACAGCAGTAGGAGAAAATATGCGAACCCTTTGGATAAACTGGACACACACTTGTGTCCAATAAATTGATGTGATTTAAGGAGACAATGTATTCTCCCCACTTTGTGATTTAGATTGAGATAAAAAACAAATGTGTCCATTTTGTACGGAAACGTAGGTACTCCTGAAGGGTTCACATAGTTTCCCTTGAAACATAAATAGGCAAAGTAAGGCCAGACGAGGTCTCCAGTATCAAAAATCAATGGAGTTTGTAGAAAAAAACCATTCTACATGAGTGTTCTTATCATTTTGGTTTTTGTTCACCTTTTTTTTTCTTCCAAAACTTACCAAACTTTAGCTTAAAGTTTTGTGTTGGATGTTTTTTAATTGCGTTAGCTCTTTGAAGTTGTAAAACTTTTTAACATGTTTGATTCATGTTTGTTCATTATAATAAAACAAAATCGTTTGAAATTGATGGGTTTTGGTTACTATGACACACATAGTATCAGGTGAGCACCAGATAGTTTCTGTTAAGCACTAGCTACTATCTGGTGAGCACCATATGCTATCCGGTAAGCACATGTTGCTATCTGATTAACACTAGTTACTATTTGGTAAGCTCTAGTTGCTATCTGATTAACACTAGTTACTATTTGGTAAGCACATGTTGCTATCTGATTAACACTAGTTACTATTTGGTAAGCACTTGTTGCTATCTCGTGAGCTCTACTTACTATTTGGTAAGCCCTAGTTATTATCTGGTGAGCACCAGTAACTATCTGGTGACCACCATTTACCATCTCATCA
>NC_050534.1:14436270-14454150 GCF_002922805.2 Oryzias melastigma | reverse complement strand
TTGCTATCTCATGAACTCTACTTACTAGATATTAGATATATACTAGATATAGATACTATCTGGTGACCACCAATTTCCATTTCATCAGATACTATCTGGTGAGCACCATTTACTATTTGGTAAGCACTAGTTGCTATCTGATTAACACTAGTTACTATTTTTTAAGCACTTGTTGCTATCTCGTGAACTCTACTTACTATTTGGTTTACATTAGTTACTATCTGATAAGCATAAGTTACTATCTGGTGAGCACCAGATCCAATCTGATAAGCACTACTTACTATCTGGTGAACACTACTTACTATTTGGTAAGCACTAGTTATTATCTGGTGAGCATCAGTTACTATCTGGTGAGCCCCAGATCCTATCTGATAAGCACTAGTTACTATCTGGTGAACACTACTTACTATTTGGTAAGCACTAGTTATTATCTGGTGAGCACCAGTTACTATCTGGTGACCACTAATTACCATCTCATCAGATACTATTTGGTGAGCACCGGTTATAATTTGGCAAGCACTAGTTGCTATCTGGTGAACACAAGTTACTATTTGGTAAGCACTAGTTATTATCTGGTGAGCACCAGTTACTATCTGGTGAACACTAATTACAATTTGGTAACCACTAGTTGCTATCTGGTGAACACTAATTACTATCTGGTTAGCACCAGTTACTATCTAGTTAAAACCAGATAATATCTGGTGAATACCAGATCCTATCTGATAAGCAGTAGTTACTATCTGGTGAGCACCAGTTACTATCTAGTTAAAACCAGATAATATCTGGTGAGCACCAGTTACTATCTAGTTAAAACCAGATAATATCTGGTGAATACCAGATCCTATCTGATAAGCAGTAGTTACTATCTGGTGAACACTACCTACTATTTGGTGAGCACCAAATACTACCTGGTGACCATCAATTACCATCTCATCAGATAGTATCTGGTGAGTACCAGATACAATTTGGGAAGCACCAGTTACTATGTGGTGCTCACTAGATAGTAACCAGAAAAAAAAGTTTTTTTATTTCAATTTTTTCTTTGGGGGCTCCGTTGAAAAGACTGCAATTTGAGTTACAAACATTGTCTGTAGTCTAATTTTCTGGGGTTCCGTCTATCAGATTGTTGGAAATTTGTTTGCAAAGAACAGTTCATTGTGGTGTAAAGAAATGGGAGCACTTCACAATGTATTCAAATGGAAGCAATTGCGGTGTGATGAACGTAACTTACGTGTTCATTCTTATCAAAACAAGCGGGTCCTTTTCTATAACGAGGATTGAGAGCTATTTCACAGGGGTCGGGCCCGTCCGCTGGAGGAGAGAGTTCAGGAACGTAACAGGGTTCAAGACCAAATGTAAGAGCTGACTAACAAAAAAAAATTCATCACAAATCAACATTACAGTTTCATTTGGGAGGAAAATAAATCCTCAAAAGTGCAGAGTTTCCTTAACAGACCAGAGCAGGTTGCTCAACACCCCTGAGATGTGGCAATCATCTCGGAGGAGGGATTTTGTGATTGCAGCCGTACATGTTTGAAAGGACATCGTAAATTTGTTTGTGCGCTAATCAGCAGACGGATCCCACACAGCCATGTGCTGGACAGACACCCGGCACGGCAAACATGAACTCTGGATGTGGAAGGTTTCAATTTGGCAGCAAACTTGTCAGAAAACACACGAAAATACTGTTTTTTCAAGTGGTTTCATTTGGGCTGGGTTGGTAAAATGATCCGAATCGATCTAAGCTTGATAGATCAATAATCAATCCATAAAAGTAGATTTAACGCATAAAGTTAAAGTCCGCTAGCTTGATGCTAACGTATCCAGAGGACGGCTTATGCTAACGCTCGTTTGGCCTCCACATACATTGCTGCTTACATAAACATCTTTATATACTCACAAGCATGAATTTTCCAAACTCTTATGGAAATATGTTTTAACAGTAACCATTTGTGGTCTAAAACACAGCTTTTTGCTTATTCCCCTTGAAAAAAAGTGTAATGCTACAGCATGATTGCCACCTAGTGGCCAAACTGAAACACTCTCCAGGAGAAGCAGAACAATTGTTGGAGTATCTCTGTTTGAGAAAATATGTTATTAACAATCTCATACTTTCACTAATACACCGTATCTGAACTGTATTAGATTAATATGAATATCTTCAAAACATAAATAGATTATTAATGTGTCTAACTCTAAATTGAATTGAATCGAATTGAGTGGATTGACAGAATAAGGAAAAAAAAAGGTGAATCTAATTGGTTCTTGTGAATTGAATCAAATCAATTCTGGAAATTATTGACAATACCCAGCCCTAGGTTTCATATCATCTAACCACACCTCTGATGATCTCGTCAAGAAGACTAACTATCAAAACATCTGCCCGTCCAATCAGAATCACACATTTCTTACCAGATAAGCGGAGTGAAAAGGATACATGCCTTTTCTTCCTGTCTTAATTCACTTGATGGACAAGCTGTACAGTTGGTTTTTGAAGCAGCAATGATAAAGACCAGGTTCGTCATGGGCAGCTTTTCAGCGATGAAGTCCCTGGAGAGCAGCAGACACACCAGAGACACAGGAGCAGTTTGTTGAAACGTGGGCCGCAGTCCAGGACAGATACAGTTTCACTGAAACATGCTCACAGCAGATGTGGGAGGTTGAATATTTAACCAGAAAGCAGGGAAGGGAGGACACTGGGATTTCAGATTGCTGTTGAAATTAGTTTGTGGCTCTGAAACTAAAAATGATGAAGTTACAGAAAGGGCTACAAACCTGCTGCGCTACCCCACTGTCCTCCAGAAGTTCCACTGAAACCATAGCTGCTGCACAAATGATTTTCTGTCTTTTTATAGTGGTCGTTAAAAGGAAACGTGTGTGGGGCTAATGTGTAGGAACGCTGTGCGGCCTGCGGACAGGCACTCCATTAGCCGGCACGAGGGGGCCTTAAAACACAACACACACTCCCACACATGCATATATCACACACATGAACGGGCTGAGGAAGTGGTCCAGGGTAGCCGCTCCACTTCAAGGAAATCGGGGACGCTCTTTCAATCCACCTTGCTGCATTAGCAAACCCCAGTGATGAACTTTCAGCCTGTGTAGAGAGGCAGTCAGAGTATACCCCTTTACTGGAAGAAATATTTTACCTGCTGCAGTTGTAGCACTTGACACTGCCGAAGAAGGTTGATTCCTCGTTTTCATAATAGTACTGAGTTTGCTCCGTGATGCAGACCTCCTTAGTCTTGGAATCTGGCATTTTATCCTCAACATCAGCTGCAGAAATACATAAATTTATGTTCAGTTTTACTGACATATTAGCTTTCTGGTGCTCACCAGATAGTAACCAAAAAATAAAAAATTCTGGTAGTATCAGGTGCTCCCCGGACAGTATCTGGAGCGCACCAGATAGTATCCAAATACTATTTAGTGAGTACCAGATAGTATCTGGAGAGCACCAAATAATATCAAGATAGTATCCAGGTAGTATCTTTTGCACACCAGATACTATCTGGATACTATCTGGTGCACACCAGTTTACAGGGTGTATAGGGTCTAAGGGGGTCATGGTACCCCTCTATAACTTTTGTTAGGAAGTCGTAGAGACTTGAAACTAAGTCCTAACCCCTGTACCAGGAGTCACTTGACTAAGATCGCACTGCTCTACAACTTCCGGAGATACGTCCACTTTTTAAATACCCTTTATATGTAACTTTTGGACGGAAGGTCATAGAGTGGCGCAGAGACCTCCAGCATGTTCAGAAGGGCCGAATTATGTTTGACACAATCTTTTGTTAGGGTTATGGTTAGCTTACTGGGTTATACCGGTCCAGTCCCAAGGGTTGGGGGCCCCTAATTAGTGTCTGTGGCAAGGTACCAAGCTGCCCTTGGACTGGTACCGGTTCGCGGCCTGGAAGTTGGGGACAACTGGTTTAATAGGAACGGCCAGTACTTAAAAAAACGATGAGTTGGGGAGACCCAAAATGTCAAAAAGTGGCGCGAAGTGGGCCCGAACCATTCGTCTATATATGAGTGAGAATGCGTTGGATTGGCTTTCAAGAAACACAAGGAGTCTGGAAAACTTAACTTGGACTGTTCAGTATCAGGTATTTATCTCAAAGTCACAACAGTTGAAATTTTGGCTAAAGATGATCGAGATTGATTTTAGGACAATGATTCAAATTGACCAAAATGAACCCAAATCAACTATGAATCATATTGCTAACCACAAATAATAAGAATAAAATTGTTAAAATGAATCGTTACACCCCTACAAATTAGACTGACCTCCTTCGCATCAACATTTTTCCAAAAGTTTAACTTTTTTGTTTTTGGTAAGCGTATTATCAGCACTTTAAGCACAAAACCTTTCAGAAATGCTAAGCAGAATATAAATATAACTTATATTTGTATGACTTAATGTAGACCTGAAACCTAAACTCAACAAGAAGTGAGGAAAATGCCCGGATTTATGTTAAAGATCTACCAACTTTTTTCATTTTTACATGAACAAGGCTGATTTTTTTAAGGGGCTGAAAATATGATCTGGTTATGCTCAAGCTCCAAAGAGCTTGGACTCTATCCACTCACAGTTTGACAGACTGTGTACAAATGGAAGGTGGTGAAGGACCTCCCTAGAGATGGTTGACCAACAAAGATCAAACCGTGAGCAAGACATATAAGTCAGAGATGAACCCAGGATGACCTCTAAGCACCTCGTTCTTTCAACAGCACAGAAGCTCTGAGCAACGGTAACAGAAAGTGTTATTTCTACTCTAAAAAGTATATTTTTTAATTGTGATCTTATAAGTTGCACTGTTCGCCACTGCGCAAAACATAAAATACATAGATTTTTCAACTTTAAAGATCTAAGCTTTTGTTCTTTATGTCTGTTCTTGCATCATAAACGTCTGCTTTGTTATTGTTCACTCATCAAACACTGTCTTTGTTTCAACTAATCTTTGCCAGATATTTTGCATTAGTTTAGTTCCTCAGCCGTGTTTGTTTTACTGATTAATGTTAATCTTTTGTTTATATTTAAGCTTCTTTTTTGTTGTTTTCCTGAAGGTCTACTATATTAATTCATCAAAAGAGTCAACATTTTGCTCAAATATCCTGCAGTGGTGGGAAAAAAATATATAGAATTGTTTACATAGATCTTCCAAGCGCAGTTTTAATCCATTTATCTGTTTTTAAGAAAATTGCATTGAAGAAGTCGGATTTTTAAATGGTAAAAATCAAAATGTTTGCATTGTTTTAAGGACGAGACATCCTCTGGTCGCTTTGAAGTCACTTTATAAAAGCAAGAAAAATTTGCGGGATATGGGATCAAAGCAAGCTGTTGAAAAATGATCCTGAAGATGGTAATTTGATTTGTGGCTTTTTGGTTTTTTTTTGCTGCGCGCGCGGGAGAATTATTGCTGCATAAACAATCGTTTCTGCTTCCACACAAATAGTGGCAATTTCATAGGATGATTAATTCAATCGTTGGATTCGGCAGAAATCCACGTCATTTGGAAAACGCTGTACTAATAAAGCCAAACCACATCCATATGGACGAAAAAAAGGGGTTGAATTGAAAAGGGAACATCTTCATCACAAGGCAGGTCTGTTATTTGGCTCTGTTCTGGAGCTGTTGGTGATGTGTATCTTCTAATACCTCATCGGAGTCCTCAGAAGATATACAAAAGCTCCACATGTGCCGGCTTCACATGTGCAACATATGAGGTTTTATTCCAAAATCTCTACAGGGAGCGCTGTGGAGCAGCGGCTTATCACGATTTGATCTCCATAAGGAGGACATCTGAAGTGCGCAGAAGTCCGAAGGCGATACCAAATATTTACAAGCACTTTTGTTTTCGTGTGGAAGTGACGGAAGCTCACCTGCGTCCAGAACGCTGGGGAACGTGATGCTGACGAATAACTGCTGCAATATGGACCTGAGAACAAAAGCGTAAAGATTCAACAAAGATGAGCTTGTTAGAAAATCAAACAGTAAAGTCTGTGCAAGTCCAGAAAACATGTGAAAGGCCTAATAGCTGGAATTAAGGGTGTATTCAAACTGGGAAAGTCAGTTGGTTCAGTCCACTTAATCTGATCCGGATTGATTCCTGAAGATTGTGTTTGGTCTGTATTCAGACTACCGTCTGCCAAGGATTTCTGTTTCGCACCAGTCCAGTTTGGCTGACATAGGAAGCGGCAGAATATGAATTCTACCCACACGGCTTCTCCCCTACTCCTACATTTATAGTCCTTCAAATGGAAAGTTATGGGAAAACTAGTGTCATCAAATTCAGACATCACTCCCACTCAATGACATCATCAAAAGTCGCCGGCGAGGTTTAACCCTTAAAAAAACTATTTTGGACAACCCTATCTCTTCAAATACCCCTACAATTGGAGAAGTCATAGGGATAGGGGAAGGATTCGCCCAGTCATAGGGGCAGCGATTTAAAAATCCTTGTCTGGATAGTTAACTTATTCAAACGTTTTTTTCCGATTACCAGTCAGGAAGAGCAATTTTTACTTGTTATTTTGGTACGGTGGAGTTATGCTGCAAGGCAGCTACTGGCAAGAAGACATGTGTGTGCTTTAATTCAGAGGATATTAGCAACTACAGTGCTGCGGAGACGTATGAAGGTATGTTGGTAAGTATGTATGACATATAGATTGGCCGGAAACCAGTGAGAAGCAATGAAGATCATGTTTGAAGTTATTTTTTAGCACCTGCATTCACATGACCAAATTTCAATGAGTTGCTGTGTCTCGTCATTGAACTACAGGGTTGTTCTAGCTACAAGCTAGCTTTCAGGATGGCGTCACAGCAGAGCCAGGCATGTGCCACTTAACTAGACACAGAAAAGCATTTACATTTACAAAAGTTTACATCATGTTATCCCTTGCTATGATGGCCGTTTTAGTCCAGTTATTCTGCTCAAGGATCGAATTGTATTCAGACTGAGAAATGTCAAAGTGAACTGAAGCTCAGTCTGATTGCAAATGAACCGAGACTACCTCAAAAGTTGGGTTACAGTGCGGTTCCTAGTCAGCTTGGGTGTAGTTTGTTGACCCCAATGATCAGAAACAAATTAAAAATTTGATTTTTTTTTCCCGGGTTTTCGGCGTAAACAAACTCTGGTTCACTTTAAGCGAACATAATATGTCCAGTCTGAATACTCACTAATATGTTTTTAAACCCTTTGATAAAATGTACAAAAAGTGTTGCTGTATTATACGTTATCAGATCAAAAAAGCATCAATTATGATACACTAAATTATTTTGTAAGTCCTTGTTCACAAAAAGTTAGCTTAAGATGCTAAAATATGACAAAAAAAACACATTATTTACCCACTTTCTCAAATTTGATCCACACATATTAAACAAAGTGCAACTGTGTTGTAAAGACTCAACTATTAACACATTTTGAATTTTTTCAATACTGAAAGTAGTCATTAAAAAGATGAGTTATTCTCTACAGAAAGTTTTAAAAATTAGTAAAACTTTTCCCGCCAAAAGTTTTCATGGAGGCAGCCATTTTGAAATGAGCAGGAAAAGCCCTGCTACTGCCCCCAGTGGAATGGTGATGAACTACAGGGGAGAAAACATGAATCAAAGTACATATAATGATTTTTTTTAAGTCAAGTTTGGTTCACGTGAATGTATGTCACCAGAACCGCACTATTATTGGCCTTAAATTCCATTTTTAATGACCTTGTTGTAATACAAGTTGTTGATGACATCAAGGCAGTGAGACTGAGCATAAATCAAGGGAAGATTTTCTGGAATTTTAACTGTCAAGGGAACAATTCAGCTATTAAACAGATGCTATAGCCGCCATCCATTCGAAAGGAACAAATCCCTGCCTGCTTTCCATTAGAAACTAGGCTAAATGATTTACAAGGCTAACTTTAATAATGCAAAAATGTGTTCTTTATTGTTTTGGGTGAAAAAAAAAAAGTTGACCGGGATAGGGGAAAAAAATGAAAACTAAAAAAAGACTTACCAAGCTGCGGCTGTCGCCCACCATCCCAAATTCAGAATATCTGCTATTGTGGGCTGAGAAGGTCAAAGAAAAGAAGAATAAGCAGAAAATCACATGTTGAATCGGTGGTTCAACAAATCATCTTGAGCCAGCTGAGCCGGTCTGGACATCCTGTTTGTGTTTACAGTGGCTGCAGACTGATCACTTCGGCCAGGCACAAAAAATAGAAAAATATTTGATTTTCCTTCTTCTGTCCTCTCTTCTCCGAGGAAATTAGAGCACAGCCTTTCTCCACAGACAGTAAATATGTAAACAAAACAGCAGTGAGAAGACAAAGTAGCACACGGTTTGAATAAAAGGCCAAACATGCGGCTTTGATTATGGCTAGCATGCGAGGGCCTTGTTTTGGAGAATCAGCGGCGTATTCTTGCTCTATAGTTGATTGCGGCTTGAGTCATCAAGGAGTTTTAACTGAGCGTGTTAGAGGCATCGCCGTCTGCCTCTTTGATCTGAGGACAACGGCGTCTTTCATCCCACCTCAGTGACTCCGCGTTTTGTACACACCGAAGCTCGACTGGGTAAACCGTGGCGCTCCGTTTGTCTGTCAGCGAGGTAAACTTTATGCAAACGCCGCTGAACACTTTTCTGCAAAGTCAGGAGACATTTATCACAAACTGTAAATATCTGCAGACAATCTCCACCATTGGACTCCAAGTTGCAGCTTTTGTAAGTGATGAAGACCAGTGCGCGTTTTTGCTCATCTCGCTCTTCTTGCACATGAGACCACCTAATCCTGTTGCTGCGACTCCCACTCTAACGCTTTCACCATACCCTCTGCTTTCCTTCTCATCTGCTCCATCCCAGATTTACAGCTCCCGGGGGGCAACGCTCTGTGCGTGTGTGACCGTTTGGAGCAGGTACGACTCTTTGCACTCGGGCAGGCTTAGGCCAGGAACAGAAACAGAATGGCGTGAACACGACCCCGGCGTGCGTGCGGAGCTCACCACGTAGACGGATCGAGTGCCTGCGTCCTTCTTGGGTTCCTGCTTGGGGTCGCACAGAGACTGGTAGTCATAGGTTTTCTTTGAGGTGAACAAGCTCATGTTGACCAGAGCTTCCATGATGGGGGAGTCGATGGTTCCAAAAAATGTCCCAATCTAAGACAAAAAAAAAGGAGAGGTGGAAACAATGGTTTTGGATTGATTGTTGTCAAGCTTTAATAAGGAAGATCTACCTCACTTTCAGGTAATCTGGGCTCTTATGGCACTCACTCTGGACGCCCCTAATCAATGAAGTCTTAACCCTTCCGCTCTCCTAGGCTTCTTTACATTAAAAGTGGGGTCATCTGGACCCCACAAGACAGTGCGCTGAACTTTTTTTTTTTCAATGATTGTCGATCTTTACTGGTGTCCAATGACAGACATGAAGTCTTGTCCACCTTGTCCACCTTTGTCATGGAAGGTCTAACACCTCCATGTAAGGGTGGGGTCATCTGGACCCCATAAGAGAGCAGTTAAACCAATAGAAAAATTCCCGGCCTTTTCTTCTCAGCCAATCATAATTGTGCTTTTAAACTCCTGGACATTAATCTACTGCATTTTATACGGTTTTGCCAACCCTCCTCCACCCCATCCTCTTCCTGGAATAATGGTTTGTCATCGCGTCTAGGCCAAGGGTGTCCAAATCCAGACTATTAGGAACCATTTTCTATAAATCCTACCTCATCTGCCGTTGATCACCTAGATTAGGTGTCTTTGGCCAATAAGGAGCTTCAATGGCAGGTTGATTGGAAAACATGTAGGACACCGGCCCTCGAGGACTGGATTTGGAGAGGTTCTGGGGTTTATTTATCTATGGTCCAAGCTTTTTACCCATTAGTATACAGGACGTTATCTGCCTAGCACTCCTTAATGAAATGAATTCAGGATATTTGAGTTTTAGGGAGCACCTTTGTCAAACCTCACAAATTAGGAGGAATGGGTTTGATCAACAAAGGCCCTCTGAGAAGCAAAATCAACAAATTCTTGCAGGTGACTCCAAGTTTCTTTGGTATTCCTCATAAACGCACGAGCCAGGACAATGAACCGGTGCAAAATGGCAAAAGTCTAACTCTGATCATCTTTTGATCTATTTTAAAAGCGTCCCCAGTGGACTTTTAATTAATTAATATAGCCAAATTTTTTGAAAAAAAAAAAAGTAGTGGGCAGGACTGTTGTTGTAGAGTAAGCCCACACACATACCATATCTGTTTAGAGAGTCCTGCTAGCTTACAAACGGTCACAAATCCAACCCAACGTTAGGTGTGCAACAAAAATCCTGTTTTGTTCCAGATGCCTACATATTAATCCAAAATACACAACACGATGACAAAAGCCAACAACACAACGACAAAAAAAGGAGCATGATGACAAAAGCCACAATTGTGCTTCGGCTTTCGTCATTGTGTTTTGACTTTTGTTGTTGTGCCTCGGCTTTTGTCATCGTGGTTCGGTTTTGTCGTTGTGCTTCAGCTTTTGTTGTGTTGTGGCTTTTATGGTCGTGTTGTGCCTTTCGTTGTCATGTTGTGACTTTTGTCATCGTGTTGTCTGCTTTTGTCGCATGTTGTGGCTTTTGTTGTGCTTCAGCTTTTGCTGTTGGGTTTCCTCTTTTGCCAGCTTTTGTCATCATGTTGTTGGTTTTGTTGTTGTGTTTTGGTTTTGTCGCTGTGCTTCGGCTTTTGTTGGGCTGTAGCTTTTGTGATCGTGTTGGCGACTTTTGTGGCTTTTGTCGCATGTTGTAGCTTTTGTCGTTGTGCTTCGGCTTCTGTCGCCGTGCTTCGGCTTCTGTCGTCGTACTTCGGCTTTTGTCGTCGTGCTTCGGTTTTTGACGTTGTGCTTCGGCTTTTGTTGTGTTGTAGCTTCTGTGATCGTGTTGTCGACTTTTGTGGCTTTTGTCCCATGTTGTAGCTTTTGCCATTGTGCTCCGGCTCTTGTCGTTGTGCTTTGGCTTTTGTTGTCATGTTTCCGCTATTGTCTTCTTGCTTGGCTTTTGTCTTCGTGCTTTGGCTTTTGTCGTCGTGCTTTGGCTTTTGTTGTCGTGCTTCGGCTTTTGTCATCGTGCTTCGCCTTTTGTCTCTGTTCTTTGGTTCTTGTCATCGTTTTTTGGCCTTTTTTCATCATGTTGTCAGCTTTTGTTGTTGTGTTGTAGCTTTTGTCATTATGCTTTGGCTTTTGTCTTCGTGCTTCGGCTTTTGTCATCGTGCTTTGGCTCTTTTCATCGTTTTGTGGCTTTTGTCATTGTGTTGTAGCTTTTGTCGTGTTGTCAGCTTTTGTCGTTGTGTTGTGGCCTTTGTCGTTGTGTTGTGGCTTTAGGAAAACTAAGACATGCATAGAGCTTTGGGCCTGCCGATCGTATTTTTTTATGTCCTAAATACGGTCGTTTTCAAACTGCATTTTTTTTGTCTGCTCCTGATTCACAAGGATTTGAATAAAGATATACTTAAAATTGGAATTTTAAGCAAAATTTTCTGTCTGAAAATGCCACAAGGAGATGTTCAAATCGGCAAAAACACGTTTCCACACCATAAACTTCTGCTCCGAGTAAACGCTTTGTCTCAGCATCTCGGAGGTGTGACATGACCGAGTGCTCGGGGCCGTTTGAGTACTTGTGTCTCCAGGTGGGAGCATGCACGCATGTACAGTAGGTATCACGTTGCACGAGCGCTCGACTGCATGTGTGTGCACTTTAGGAAATGCAAACTATCCTTTTCCTTCCACTTTGTAAGGTCAATGTTAACAAGCGGCCCTCCGCATACCCGTTCCTATTTCTGGCCAAAGGACGTATAAATCTTCCAATCTATAAGGTAAAAAAAAAAAAAGGAGCCTTCTCCTCTTTCCATATGCAGCAACACAAATAATGAATTAACAGTCACAGCCCTGCTGGCTGCAGACTCCCCGAGGGTTTTCGGAGAATGAGCTGGAAAGAGAAAGACGTAAAGGGGGAAGCTTGCAGAGGGAGAGAAACTCTGCTCCTGTAGGAAATATGATTGAGGGCGCGCAGCCTTTTCCAAACAAGGTTCCTGGGTTTTAGTGCGGCTGCCAAACATCAGAGGGCAGCTGATTTATCTAGTGCACACCCAGCGATGATTAGGTAAGAGTCGGAGCTGCATGAAAACACATTTACTGAGACGGCATCGGGGGCCCACTGTTAGCGCACAGAGCAGGACAGGCAGGGGGCATGAACGTTTGCTGTGGTTGGGTTTGTGTGTGCAGGAAATAGGAAATGATGGGTCAAATTGTGCTTAAGAAGCTCCATTAGCTCCATTTTTTGCGAGCTGATATTTCGAAGGGGAAATTGGGAAGGAATGAAGATTTACAACAAACGCAAGGGATGAAAATTAGCCAACAGATCTGAGGTTTGCAATGCAAACCATAAGGGCAGGGTCCTGACGTGCAGGTCGACGCACTGTTTTCTATTTTTATGAGATTTAATTGTAAACTGTTGGAGAAAAGCGTGTACATACTGCAACCTCCAACTTTTTTTTCCTCCCACATGGAACAATCTGTGCTTTCCAAAGTGCCACAATGTTGATCTGTTATAATCAATCTTCATACAGGTCGAAAATGTAATAATAATTGACACAAAAAGCACATTTCCCTCCAAAAATATAGAAGCAGTTAATTCATATCCTCGGGACATTGGAGCAAAAAATATCCAACATTCACATCTGGACTGAGCTGCTTAAGACCAGGCCAACCCTGACTCTCAGTTCATCAGGAATACTTCATCTGTAACCAGAACGAGATCCAAGTTCGGTGAGGGTCCTGCTCCGAGCGCAGAGCTCTGCTGACCTAAAGAGTCTGTCATAGCCGTTACCTCCTCTGAAAGCAAATGCAGAACTTTTCCATTCTCCCCGGTCTATACTTTATCTTCATCACAAAGTTCAGCTGAAGCCAAATTAGATGTTGAAGTGTATTTATTGGATTGGTGTTGCTCTATAGATCACATCTGTAGCGGTATTGAACGGAGTGATGACAAAACAAATGTTCTGTAGGTGTGCTTTATGTCACTTTTTGATTTTGCACGCTCCTAAAAATGGTTTCAGGGTCATTTCACGTTTTGTTCAAGAGAATTCATTAAACAAAAGATGACGCAGCATGATAGCTGATGGTTCTCCCGAACCGAATGACCTTTTATGATGCGGTTTTTCTCCTGTTTTGCCTGTTTATTTTCAAAAGCAAATGGTGTTTAGAGACACAAAAACCTTTTTTTATGTCATTGTAGTCCTACACTGCCACTGCAGTAAAATAAAGTGAAATCTTTTGAGTTTTATGAAAAATAGGAAAAAGTTTACCAAAGTCAGCCCTATTTGAATTCCCAATCTGATAAAAATTGTGCTTTTGGTGTTTTTTTAAATGTTCTTGTAGCTTTTTTCCCTCAAAATGGAGGACATACATGAATAAAGTTAAGCTTAAAATTAAAACTTATAAGTATTTCTTTATTCAACTTGATGTGAATCAGGAGCAGATTAAAAAATCCAGTGGGAAAAAGCTTGTAGGATGACGTAGAACCTACTACGGCAAGCCATAAGGTCCCTACGTCGCTCCATTCACAGGATAGCTGGATAGTTCCAATATTGCATGCCAATTTTTGTTGCAATGGGAATGTTATGGTGGGGGTGTGAGGGGGCTGTAAGCTAGCAGGAGAGAGTGTAAACAAACCCCTAAAAACCTGCGCTCTCAGCACCAGCTCCTCTCAACCCATGAAAACAAGCAGTCTTACAAAATGATGTCAGTAATTGAGAGCAGCCACTTTCAGGAAGAGTCTGCGCTGTCAGCACTGCCCCTAGGCTAACAAAAACACTCAATTTACCCCGAAAGCTAGGGGTGATTAGCCGCTAACTTTACTGCTCAGGTAGCGGTAATCATCAGCTATCTTTGCTGCTCAGCTAGCAGTGATCAGCCGATAACTTCGTTGCAAAGCTAGCAGTGCCCGCCCGTTAACTTTGCCGCAAAGCTAGTGGTGCTCAGCTGCAAACTTTGTTGCCCAGCTAGCAGTGATCAGCCGCTAACTGTGCCGCAAAGCAAGTGGTGCTCAGCTGCTAACTTTACCGCTCAGCTAGCAGTGATCAGCAGCTAACTTTGCCGCTCAGCTAGCACTGACCAGCCGCTGACTGTTTGTAATGCTAGCATTGATCAGCCGCTAACTTTGCCGCTCAGCTAGCAGTGATCAACCGCTAGCTTTGTCGCTCAGCTAGCAGTGATCAACTGCTAACTTTGCCGTACAGCTAGTATTGACCAGCCACTAGCTTTTTGCAAAGCTAGCAGTGATCATCTGCTAACTTTGCCACTTAGCTAGCAGTGATCAGCCGCTGACTTCATCGCAAAGCTAGAAGTGATCAGCCGCTGACTTCATCGCAAAGCTAGCAGTGATCAGCCGCTAACTTTGCCGCTCAGCTAGCAGTGACCAGCCGCTGACTTTGCCGCTCAGCTAGAAGTGACCAGCCGCTGACTTTTTGAAAAGCTATCAGTGATCAGCCGCTAACTTTGCCGCTCAGCTAGCAGTGACCAGCCGCTGACTTTTTGCAAAGCTAGCAGTGATCAGCCGCTAACTTTGCCGCTCAGCTCGCAGTGATCAACCGCTAACTTTGCCGCTCAGCTAGCAGTGAACAGCCACTAACTTTGCCTTCAAGCTAGCAGTGATCAACCGCTAACTTCGTCGTAAAGCTAGCAGTACTCAGCAACTAACTTTGCCATGAAGTGATCAGCTGGTAACGTCGCCACTCAGCTAAGCTCACCCACTGGCCCCGGCCATCGTTACAACCAGTGTAGCAGTTGCTGGGGCTTCTAAAGGCAGATATACAGTGTGCACATCCATCTTTGTCAAAGTTTGGCTGTTGTTTTTGTTGACAAAACGCAAACACAATACCAAGGCTGGCTCTAGGATGATGTCATAAAGTGGACGCCACCCACAAGCAGTAAAAGGCAGTGCCACAGAGATCAAGACATTTTACTTCTTAATAGGAAAACAACTCATTTCTTAAATAATTTGTTCTTTAGTGGTGATATAGTATCATATACTGTATATAAATATAGTTTACTGTGAAGACTTAAGGTGAACATGGTATAGGCCCTTTAAAAAGCAAACAGTGAGTAAATAAACAAATATAATCCATGAACATGTTTTTACTTCTTTAATGTCACCCACGTGTCTTTTGTGAAGCAGCTTAAACACGGAAAGTAAAAGAGGATACTCATAAAAAACAACGATAATCATGAATGAACATGTAAAATCGGCATTTGCATTCCTAAACGGTTTCACAACTGATGTGACAATACCAAGATACATTTTTTTTTTTTATGACTTCCTGATTGAAGGCCTGTTGAAGATAAGGGTAACCACAGTCAGGTGTAGTTCACAGAGTTGGGACTATAGGACTTCCTTTCCAGGTACGTCAGTCACCATTCACTTTAATGTAAATTGAGGAATTCAGGAAATAGAGTTACTTATTCTGGTTTTAAACTAACCTTTTGACAAAAATCTCTAATGGGATCTATTTTTTTTAAAATCCACTAATAAAACCAAAGCACACGTGTCTGGGATACAAAAATAAAAGTTTTACAATAGTTATGGGATGACCACAGAACCTACATACAGCTTGGTGGCTAAGTGTGAAACTTACTGTGTTTCATTTTTTTCACACAATATTAGGAAAATAAAACTCAAGCTAACATCACTAAATAGTTAGTTTTAAGCTGTTCAAACTTTAATTTTTGTGTGTGTAAATTAAACTTTTTGAATTTCATAATTTTTGTACTAACGCACAAAATCCTTTGCATGAGTTACAAATCAAGAATTATGGATTCACAAATAGGGGTGAGTCTATTTTCTCTCCATAAAATTGAAATACACAAATCCTTGACTCAAGCTAAATGAAATGAAATGACATAATATGACCATATGAGGAAAGTGGGCATTGTTAACAATAAAAAACCTCCGTTGCCAAGGAAATCAAAAAATTTACTTTTGCAGATCCTTCTAAAAATTACATAGAGCCGTTTGTCACCCTCAGACGACCAAAAAATAAAATGGTTGCTATGGAGATAAAACCAACAGAAAGGCAGCCATTTTGAAAAAGTGGTTTTTTTTTTTACTATTCGTCACATGTAGATCTAAGCACAGCTGCAGGGAGAGTGGGGGTGGTGTAGCACCTGGTCAGCCAATGAAAGGGGGTCAAAAGGGGGTAACAAGGGCAGAGGCGGGTTGTGCCTGCGGGTCTCACGACGCAACGTTTTAAAGAAAAAAATAATCAACTTTAAAATAAATACAATAAAAAGTTGTTTTTTTTATTTTAAGGAGATGTCCCGTCCTTGGTACTTCAAAATTACTCATGCTTAGATTTGCAAAACCTAAATTGACTAAAACTGGTTTCAGCAATTCTATTCTATTGGCATTAGTGGGTCTGATAAAAAAGTATACTTGAGTTTGATGGGTTGAGGAACGTTATGGATGAGCCTCCTAGATCTTATCGTGGACATTTTTAAAAATATGATGAATCCAAATGCTGAACATACCTTCTCAATGTGACTGTCCTGATTGGACATCACGAGAAACCCGCCATCATCCAGAAGGAAGCAGTCTAATTCCTGAAATCACAGAGAATAACTGAGGCAGAATTTCAAACCAACATGTGGAATCCAAAAAATGAACTTAATGACTTTACATTGTTGTTAATGCTGCAGTCGCACATCTCATCTTTGCACTTCAAACACAGAAAAAAAAGATTAATAAAACACCTCAATATGGATCGCGTTTGTATTTCATGCTGATACAATCTGCTCACATTCATAACGGTTGTGGTGCTGGTGATGCTCTCCATCAAGGCCCTGATGTCCAACTTCACACCGACCACTGGGACACAACACAAAAGCCAGACATCCTCCATCACGCCGGACCCTTCTGTCAACTTTACACTCTGAACTTTGAAAATGTAAACTTGGCTCCAGATCACAGGCAAGGGGACAATGTGATGTTTGGTCTATGTACGGGTGTTGGTGTGCAAATGTCTCGCGGTGAGCGACAAATTGCTAGAAAGGAGGGTCTCTCATTAAATAATAGCCAGACAGTGGAGAAAAATGGAGGATATTAAGGTCACATTATAAAAAAAAAAAAAAAATGCACAGCCTCTTCATTGGTTGAGGTTTGGTCGACAAAAGAATGAGGTAAGCATTTGACTTACCAGCTGGTTTGAGTAACACATTATCGATCTTGAGGTCTACTGCTTTACTCACAAGGATGGAATTTTCTGGAGGAACAAGAAACTCCTTTTTATGTCAGGACGAAAAAAATAAATACAAATAGAAAAAAAAAAATAGTGAGAAATCACCTGAGTCATTTCTGTAGAGTTTGGGAGTGATGATATAAAGACTGTTCTCCAAACTTCTTTTGTAAAAACTCGACTCATACGTTTCTACTTCTTCGTCCCACTCCAGCCCAGCGCTATTAATTCATATAAAATGCAAAGATTTGATGAAATCATAATGAAAATGCTAGGAAATTCAATGTATGCATTTTAACACTATACATTTTAACTTGATGCTCAAAAACACTCAATCCAGTTTGAAATGAAGTCTTTTAGACATCTATTTTACTGTTTTTGGAAAATAAAAACATAAATATCTCAAAAAAACAAAGCATTTATTATGTTTACTTGTTTATTGTGACCCACATTGTGTTTGTTGTGGACTGCATTTGTCCAAAAATCATATTCTCAAAACCTCACCAAAATTTGCACCCACCTAGTACCTGGCAAAAATTAATTTTTGACATGTTGTGGCAAAGCATACAATTTAATTAAATTTTTTTACATTTTAGTCTAGAACCATTACCAAAATTTTTTTGACTTTTGACCTCGGGA
>NC_050534.1:14433723-14436242 GCF_002922805.2 Oryzias melastigma | reverse complement strand
AATAATAAATAAATAAATAAATAAAACAACTTCAGTACTTTACGCAAATTTAAACTCCTCTAAAGGATTTTGATCTGTCGACTTATAACTCCTCAACCATCGTTAGGAAAAAAAAAATTGTAGATTTTTAGCATCGCTAGCATGGCTAGCTTTCAAAAGTTATGTTCATCTACCACTCTCTCACTTTTTTAATTCAATTATTGTGAAAATGTAACATGAATCAAGCTGAACGAAACAATATGACATATGGCATGAACATATTAGGAATGTAAAAATCTCTGTTGGTAAGGAAATCTCAAAATTTACTTTTGCCGATTCTTCTAAAAATCACATTGAAATGTTCGTCCCCCCTAGGCGACCAAAAAATAAAATGGTTGCTATGGAGATAAAACAAATAGAAAAGCCCCCACTTTGAAAATTTAAATTTGTCAGCTCTGACCAGGATGGCAGGGGCAGAGGGGAGAGTGAGGGGAGTGTAGGTCAAAAGGGGGCCGGAAGGGCGGGGCTAATGCAATCCAATCCCGATTGATGCTTTAATTTTGAGCTAAATTGTTATTTATTTTTTGTAGACAGGGGAATAATTGAGGTGTACCCTGCCTTCGCCCAACAGTAGCTGGGATAGGCTCCAGCAACCCTGAAAATAAATGGATGGGTCAGCTTAAAGTTGCAAATGAACTAAAAGATTTAAAAAAAATCTTTAAAAGTCTCTGACCTCTATAAGGTCACGACAACATTAAAAAAACGTCCCCGTCTCAGCAAAATTTCAGCTCTTAAATCATGGAAAGGGCCCCCCTCCCAATAATAAAGAGGCGAAAGAAGATCCTTATGTCAAAACTTTTATATTCATTACAGCAGCATCTGCTCTCCAGATCAAACGCTGCCAATCCAGATTCTGCATGCACGCTGGAATCAAGGCTCTGTTGTCAAAACAGAGGCTCCGTTAGAACTACTACAGGAGAGCAAACATCCTGCTTTGGAAAATACAATCACTTCATCTCTTTGGTTCAAAAGCTTCTCGTGTTTTACTCGCATTAAATTTGAAACAAGGACATTTTATAAACAAGCCCTAACAAGCTTCTACTCATTCTTCTTGGTTCTGCTGTTGACATTTACCTCCAAGCTCTGCTCTGAATGGAATTTATTGTTTTCTTATCTAATGTTTTAAAAATTGTAAAAACAACTAAAGGGCCTCCTTGAGTAACTTGGAACATACCGAGACGCTGATGAAAGGGTCAAAGATTAATTTAATTGTTTAACGATTTAAGAATTACACACATCATTCAATGCTTACTATTCATTATTATTTCATTTCAAGTAATCTCTTAAACTCTAATTAGCCACTTTTTAGATAATTACCTTTTGGGGTACACCCGTGTTATCCCTCCATCAGTGGCAACAAAAATGGCTTTAACTCCATTCCTGTTAAGAAGAATATATTAAGAAATCAGAGAAAAAAGTGACAGAATGCCACTACTAATCACAATAGTGCTCGACTTACGGCAACTCGTTGTCTTTCCAGATCTTGATCAGATCAGCGGTGATGCCAGCATCAAGGAGAAGTCTGTTCATCAGCTCCACGTTGCCTAGGCAACAAAATATGATGCAAGCCTCATTGTTTGAAAACTACTTTAGTGAGTCTATTGTTATCGACTTGAAACCTTGTGATAAGTCCATAATTTTCTAAAGGGTGCTCTAAAATATTTGCTCTACTGCAAAACGAAATATTATTTTTGTCTTGCAAGAAAAGTAATATTATAAAAAATGTTTTCAATAGCAAAACAATCTTAATTAAATAACTAGAAATATTTTCTTTAAAAAAATTCCTAATATGGCTATTTTTCTTACCCCAGTGACAATTTTTTTTGTTGTTATTTAAAGAAAATCTACCAGTGGGGTAAGAATTTTTGACTTAATTCTTGATGGCTGTTTTTGCAGTGTAAGAAAATTCCAGTTTAAAAAAAAAAAAAATGCAGTGAACAGTTTGAAAGAAATCTCCGACCAACACAGAAGAAAGATAAAAAGAATAAACACAGTTTGATTTAAACTACAATCCTCAAAACAAACATTTTAATGAGGAGTCAAGAGGATGCAAAAAAAAAAAAATAAAGAATCGGCCCCAAAATAGAGCCCTGTAGAACCCCATGAGCCAACCAACAAAAACAAATAATTTCTCAAGGTAGACCCCAAAGATGCAAAAAAACCCAAAAAACTATTAAAAATAAAATAAAATAAAAAGAAGAGGAGGTCCAAAAAGTGAGCCCTGTGGAACACCATGAGCCACAAATAGATTTACAACTACCAATGCTCACACATTTAGGTCACTTTTCATTGTATTTAAAGAAATGATGTAAAATACATACCAAAAAATATATTAATAAACTATGGTTATTAATAATATTTTTAAATGTTATTTAAAGCAAAATTTGTCAAGGCGGTAATCATTTTGACTAATTTCTAAGGGGCTTGTTTTTGCAGTGTAAGAAAATCCCAGTGTACAAAAAAAACCTAAAATGAAACAG
>NC_050534.1:14433080-14433274 GCF_002922805.2 Oryzias melastigma | reverse complement strand
GTCCCTTTAAAAAGGATTAAAAAAATATGTTAAAAGACTCCCAAAAAATCATAAATAGATTACGACTATAGCATAGATTTTTTTTTTTTACCTAAAAATGGAAAAACTGACTATTCTATACACTGATGTAAGTGGGAAGGGGGTACACAGGTGCAAAAACCGCTTTTACAGATGCCGACAAGACCGCATGACAG
>NC_050534.1:14431430-14433035 GCF_002922805.2 Oryzias melastigma | reverse complement strand
TTGAACCCTCCGAGCACTCGCTCTAGTCCATTAATGTCCAGGCTCGTCAACCCCCCACCCCCACCTTCGGCAAACTTCTCCGGCCTTTGTGACACACCACACACATCAGAGACGGCAGCTGCTGTAACACTTGAGTCCCCTCCTCACCCACCTTTTCCCCTCTCGGAGCGCTGCTTTTCATTAGGGAATCTTTATTGAGGGCAGCCCAGGAATTCCTAATGTACTTCTTCGCCACTACAGTGGCTTAACCGCGAAACGCGTGTAACGACGCTCGAGCCGCCACACACCTCCACGTTCCCCTCCCCCTCTAGCTTTGGACTTCATTAAACTAGCACCTAATAACGGTGAAAGCAATATTTCAATCAGGTGAAAAGTTTTATTGGATCGATCATGTGGAGATGCTTGATGTGAGCCCTTAAATGCAAACCATCAAATTAAAGCAGGGAACGCAATAAAGGAACCCTTTTATAAATGTCCGGGGAGCCTTTGCTTAGCCCAGAACCCTCAGTGATTCATATCGATGAGTGCGTCTAAGAAATAGTCGGGATGTTAATGCGTTGGTCAGATGTCAGGGAGAAGGTCCGCTGAACCTGGGTTTGTGTTTTATTGCGCTCTTGCCTTGACGTGTCCTGCTCTTTCTCACAAACACACAGTAATTGAACGGGCTTGAGCAGCTATAGGTGGTGGAAGGCGTGTTGCGGGTAAATGCGGTGTGTGTCACATCTAAGCCGCTGTGCTTCACACATGTGCAACCAGGCATGTGATGGTCAGACTTGTGGAGTTAGCATCAAATAAGTAACGCGGACACAGGGGTCCCACATTACAAAAGCTTTGCCCGCTCATGCACACCAGAACCACACTGGAGCGCCGGGAATAGGGCCCGGCTGGCGGTCTTCCATGAAATGTTGAGTGCACACCTTAATGCTCTAAAGCCAGATGGGAGGAATTCATTCGTTTAATGCCGGCTTTCTCACATATACGTTGGAATCAGAGGTGATAATTAGATCCAAGTGTGAGGTTATACTCACACTCGGGGCCGTTTGGAGTCCTTCTGTCGATGTAGTCATTAAACATGGTGAGGAAGACTGTGTTGTTGTCGTACTGGCTGAGCGGCTCCATGTCCTTACAGTACGCCCTGTGGGGAAAGAGCGGTTAGCCTCGTATGTACGTCAGAAGTCCAGCTTAAACGTGTGCACGTCGGCTTACCTCGGTGCAATAAATGTGTAGCCGTATTCATTAAACTTGTCAACCAGGAGCGTTTCAGAAACTGATTATGGATAACAAGAAAGACAACAAATTAGACAAATATATAGAACATTTTATATAGGGGAAAAGGAGGGGGAGAAGACTTTAGAAGGTCACACACAAGAACAGTAGTGTGGAAGGCCATTGCAAATTAAAGGATACATACAACATGTCATTTGAGGAGCTCGAGATTTCATTTAAAACATTGATATTGTTAAGTTTGCAAAGCTGAAAGAAGCTTGTTTTGATGTTTTTGTTATCTTTGACAACAAAGATACTAATATTTAATTAAAAAATGGGGGGAAAATCTTTTTCATTGGGGGCATATGTCCTCCCTTGCCCACCTTTAGTTCCACCCCT
>NC_050534.1:14391050-14430957 GCF_002922805.2 Oryzias melastigma | reverse complement strand
GTGACTCCACTGTGTTCTGAGGATGAAAGTGTGGATGGTTTATTAAAAAAAATTGATTTATTTATGGGTTTTTTTCTGAAAAATTGTTCAACTCCAATGCATTGTGGTCTATATTCACTAATGTAGTGAGCATCAATGTATACGAGTTTTTCACAAAGACTTCTGGGAAATTTCTAGTGCAATCGATTTTAAAAATCGATTAGAAAACAGTAAACTCACTATATATTGTGAGAAGTAAAGGAATTTAGACAGCCAACTTAAAAGTTTTATGTAATTCAAGCAATTTATTTTATTGCTTGTTGTTCATCTCAGCCAAAAATGTGTAAATCTAACAAACTGAAATGAAATCAGAGCTAATTAACCATATTTTTTAAAGAAAACGCGCACTTAAAATCATTTAATTAGTTCAAAAATAGGAAATTAACCTTATAATCTGGTGAACTTTAATTCCGGTTATGCTTATTTATTTCCAATTGATTTTTCTGTGATACTTGGCACATTAAAATCTGTTAAAATGTTACTAGTTAAAATTGTACTTTTATTTTTTATTTATTATGCTAGTAATTTATTTTTTCCTTTAGGATACTTTTTAAAGTATTTTTTTTGTCTTTAAGCCAGTTGCAGAAACTCACTTTAAAGTGCACAAAAATTAAAACCAAAATTTATAATCTGCATTTAATTGTCATGTTTCTTATTTTTACACTTTTTTAATCATTTTTTTTAAACTTGATGGTGCATATTTAGCGTTTTTGTGTGTGGGGAAGGCTTGTTTAGTGCCACTGTGTTATAAATTTGACGTATTACAAAAAGCCTGCCTCCACAATAAAACTACAAAGAAACATTTAGAAAAAAGCGACTAAAAACAGATTTGTGGGTTTAAAATTCAGACTTTAAAAAAAAAAAAAAGAAAGGAAATGGCTACCAGAACAGGGCAGGTTAGACATGTTGAGTAAAGTACTGACAGAAGTCAAGATCAGGAGGAGAAAGATGAAAGCAAAAAAGAAAAAAAAAGTACTTGCCATCCTTCCCTGGAGTAGAAAAATCCCAGAGGAGTGAAGGGAGGGAACACAAGTAATATCCCCCGGGAGGTAAAGACAAGAGGGGAAAGAAAGGGGGGGAAAAGAAAAGACAGGGTAAAACCACAGAGGTCAAAAAGTGACAATATTTTATTCACAGAGCGAGTCCTGAATAGAAATATTGCGTTGTGAACAAAAGGTTTAGTGTCTCTGGATGGAGACGGTGCTGATGGAGAACAGAGAGGACATCTGCATTAGCATCCTTTTGATGCTACGGTAAATCTCTGCAGGGACGATGGGAAAAATGAACCCCGCTGTTATTTAGACTCTCCAAACCACTACAAAACTCCGACTTCTCCGTATCGTCTTTGGTGGGCAGCGTCGGGGAATAATTGCAGCCTTTTTGTTGTCCTTTTACAAAGTGGTCACTCCTCGCTAACCAAACAGTGAAGATTAATAGCGGGGACGAATGGGGAGAGACGGGATCGTTTATTTTGAGCTTTCTGAAAATAGAAGGTAGATTGAAAAGAAAACAAGACTTAACGAATGCATGACAGGAATCTGGACATGATATGTTTTCAGCTTTGTTTGAGATTTTAAATAGACATTTACAATGCAGGCGTCCTTGGAATGAAACAGACGCGAGTTGGGCTTAAGTTTCAGATAAACCGCAGAGCTTCACGAGGTTCTGTGGAGATTTTTGGTTCAGTGCCCGCAAACGAGACGAAACTGATGACAAAGCACACGGGAGGATGGCCGGACGGCCGGCCGGCCTCGGTGTGCTGTCTTTCATTAGGAGTCACTTAACAAGGCTGTAAAAGTGAGTCAAAAAGAGAAAAGTGAACGCATCGACTTGTTTCTTCAGAGCCGCACAGCTTTCTCCTTTATGGCTTCAACTTTGAGTTATGCAAACATCCTGTCCCTCTGCTCGGGAACGAGCCAAAACCACATCTGAGGGTCCGTCTGAGCAGGTGGGGGCATAAATATATGCATGCACTGAATAAGCAGAAGTCTGTGACACACAAGCGTTGCATGCAAAGCGCTGCCCCCTGAGAGCAAATCCGCCTTGATTCACAGTTGTCGTTATTAATCAGCAATGGAGGAAAAACAGGGAATAAAAGCAAAACAATTCTGAGTTTGTGCATCTGTCGCTCAGAAGTGCAGCTTCTGTGAAGGTAAAGGACAGGAAGAGGGGGAATACTTCCCCAGAATTGCTGCAGAGGGTCCAACACAGCAGGGAAAGGTCAGAGGTCAGGGAAGACGAAAAACAAAAAAACAGGATAAAAGCATTAAAAGGAAAAGGAGGGAGCAATATTTTATTCAAATGGACTCTGAATAAGAATATTGCATTTGTAACTAAACGTGGGAAGCACATGTAAATACATTCTACTGAAACCATATCGCTTTAGATTCAGTTTAGAGCAAAACTTGTCGCCCAATAGGTGAAAAAATAATTATAATAAACATAGAAATATAATTTACACAAGACACAAAGATGAAAATGACAAAGCTTGGATTTTTGACGCAGCTTAGCAAACCCAAAGTTTCCCGCTCAAATTTTAAAGCCTTGCAGATAAATACATAAATTAACGTTTTTTTTTTCCTTTTCTGAACTACTATGCGGTTCAAAACTGTACAGCTGCATAGCTCTGATATTTCTCGCTGTTATTTGCTACGCTAATGTCAGCTTGAGCTTGTAAGGTGCTATAAGCTAGCAGGAGAGCATGTAAACAAAGGGTTGATGGGAAATTAGTGAGCCTAACCGTCCCACCAACAACTCAGAGGTGAATCTCTAATAAGCTACCACTGCACTACAGAAAATATGTCTTGATTTTGATATGTTTTTGGCTCAAAACGACATAATCATAAATAAAAGACCACTGGGAACGATTTTACAATAGAGCAAATAAATAGTTGGAGTGGGACTTCAAAGTCATTGTTGAATTTACAAATGGAAAAATGTGGGTTTGTTCCAATTTTGTTACAAAATATTGTAAATTTGTTTCTAAAGAGATATTTTTATTGGGGTTATGGCTAAATAATACAATTTTTGGACCCTTAGCAAGTAGACAAAATGTTTGTAAATTTTATGTTTGTTCTGTAAAACTTGAAATTATAAGAATTTATCTGTATAATTTTCTTTTTTAATGGAACAGGCCAAGCAGTTCAGTGTTTTATTGAATTTTTCTTTGGAAAATTAAAAGAATTTGGTTTAATTTTCTGTGTATTTTGTTGAATATATGCAATTTTTTTTAATTTTCTGAATAAAAAACATAGTTGCATCCTGTTCCTTCAGTGAATCTATGTTTAAAGTATGACATGAAATAAATATTTAAATCTAAATAATATGCTGATGCTTACACATTCCTAATACGAGTTGTAGGGCGTCCGAATTTGACAAATATAGTTATTTGTCATTGGATGATATGAAAAAAACTATAAAGTAATGTAAAAATTCTAAAACAGATAGAACTAAATGATAGAAAAATAAGCAAAACCCCCGAAAAGACGAACCAATTCAAAAATGTATCATAATAAGTTTCAAAAATTATTATATGTAACATAGGTAAAGTCATTTCTTCTTCTGGCAGAAATTATATTTTTTATAATAAAAAAAGCATCACAGTTTTCTGAATGTAAGATTTTTTAAAACTGTATTTTCTTGTGCTTAAAAAATCTTTAATAGATAGGAGAAAAAACCCTGAAATCCATAAAAAAAAATGTTCAAACTGGTCACAAAGGCGCTAAATAAAAAAGGTCTACAAAAAGCTGGTGAAGTCCTCAGCAGCGGACCGCCCTGATCCAAACGGGCTTCATGTCTCTGCCAACTGATTTTGATTTGAGAGCACACGTCCATGCCTAAACGGCATTGTTTTAAAACAGATGCCGAAACACCACAGAGCTCAGGCTGTAAATCCCCCTCAAAGACGAAGTCTGATCGCGGACGGCAAACGTCTTCATACGGAGATGACATCTTTTATTTGAGTCAACAGATGGGGCTAAAAAGAGACGCGAGATGATGATGACAAGCGTGTGGCTGTTCTGATCCGGGAACGCGCTCGCAGGACGAGTCTTTGGGAATTCATAAAGCGTCATGTGTGAAAGCGGATCCTGGAGCCACTCGTGTCTGTCTGCAGCTTTAAACATCTTCAACAATGCGAGTGACAAGCGCTCGCGGCGCTGCGTTTGATCTAAACATTTACATCGGCGGGAGTGATGGAAGAATAGAAAGCATTAAGAGGCTGGAATGGTACTTACATTTCGCCTGCGTGATGGTGTCGCCGATGGTGGCCTTGATGTAATGCTTGCTGTAATCGGGGAGGACCAGGGCCAAACTATGAGAGGACAAACAGCAGAAAATATCTCCTTTAGGTACTGGGGGAGACGTCAATCGAACATTAAGTCCTGCAGAACATGTTTTAATAGAACGTAACAGAACACTTAAGTTGAGAACTCAAGCCTCTCAAGGGTTCAACACTGATCACCTTAAATTGTTTCTGGACTCAACCCTTAAAGTTGGAGCATTCTTAACGGGAACACAGAGCCTTTTTGGCAAATATTTGACAAAGTGTGACAGAGGAAAGTATCTGGCATTCTTCAAATCTAATGGAGGGAAGGAAAACACGATTTTTAGACTGCAAGTCTGTTTCACTAAAGTTAAAGTTTACTGTCACACACCTGGATGTGGGAAATTTGTTTGAGAAATTAAAATTTGAGAGCTGCAAAACCCCTAAAGTTTTAAGTAAGGGGACAAGAAAATATCGATTCATTGAAATATCGCGATACACGAGAGTAACAGCAGTTTTGGTTAGGGATGTAAATAATCGATACGTATTGAAAATTGATCAACAAACTCCAGTATTGTTTGAAAACCACTGATATGAACACGATTATGTTGGTTAGAAGGTATAAAATCAATCAAGAGGTAAATAATAATAATTTTTTCCAATGGTCTTTGTCTTTTTATTTACATGCGATACAAAAACAAAAACATCCAATCATAATCTTGCTTTATCCAAGTCAATACCTGATGAAACTTATTTGTCAAATACCATCCATTATTATTTTTAGCTTTAAATGTCAAATGAACCAAAAATATCTAGATTTTAGCGCTTTTTCGTAAAAGAATTGAACTTTATCATATCACCAAAACATGTTTTGAATTCTTTATGTATCGATTTGTGGACCATCTATCGAGATGTGTATCGAATCGTGTGAGGGGGAAAGATACACACCCCTAATTTATAAGCAAATATGTAGTTCAGCGTCTTACTTCTGTTTTACACTTAAGCCACTAATTGTTTTTTCTAAGTCATAATAAAAAAAGGGAAAATATTGTCTCTAGTACTGTCTTAGGAAATATTAAGATACATATCATATAGTGCCACGTGTATCGCGATACATATTGTATCGCCAACTTCTAGATTCCATATGATTAAAAGTTAGAGGAAAGTCTTCAAAGACCCACTCTAGTGAGAATTGCTTTAACTTGTGGGATTTCTCTCTGGATGGAGGACGTATATGAAGAAAATTGAGATTAAAACTATGTTTCTGAGTATGTTTTCCATCAAATTGTGAATAAAATCCTTTTTCTTTCTACAAACTACAATTGTTTTATGTTGGGGTTGTGAGGGGATCAAAAATGGGAGTAATGAGAAATGTAGGGCAGGCTTACTCCATGCCAACAGTCAAAACAACTCAGAGGGGAATTTTTAATGAACTCCTGCCACTCTGCAGAAACTGTGTCCTATAAAATGCCAAGTTTTTTTGGTCTTGTCTAATTTCCAGAATCCATTTGATTCGATTCACGAGAGCCTAGAGCGATTCGATTAAGATTTTTTCAGTTCTTTTAATCCACTCAAGTTGATTCAATTTAATTTTGCGTTTACACATTTCAACACATTTGTTTGGAAACATATCATTAATCTATACATGTGTTTTGAATATATATAAAGTGTATTAGTGAAATTATTATTATTGTTTCATGGATTGTCAAACTGAAAAGCTCAAACAATTGTTCTGCCTCTCCTGGAGGGTGTTTCAGTTTGGCCACTAGGTGGCGATCGTGTTATAGTGTTACACTTTATTCAAAAAGAAGAAGGAAGAGTAAGAAAAAAATGATCCTTTAGACCAGAAAGAAAGAGTTTTTAAAATTTATGGCTGTGAGTTTAGGTCGACTGAGCATTAGCATTAGACGTACTATGGAAAATTTCATTATACATTAGCATCAAGCTAGCAGACTTTAGCATTATGCTCTAGATCGATCTCTACTTTTATGAATCGATTATTAATATATTAAGCTAAGACCGATTCAGATTGATTAATCAATTTTATCAACCCAGCCCCACTAAAAAGGCATAATCATAATTAAAAGACCACTGCTTTTACAAAGATGATTAGAGTGGGACTTTGAGTTCTAATGAAGGATGTCGGTACAGATGACCTTAACAGCCCTTCTTCTAGTTTTGTAGTCCGTTATAGAAAAATGACACGGCCGGGATTGTTATGCAGGACAAAGCTCCATCACATGCTTGTCAGTGCTCCACCTTTTGGTTTGGCAGGGAAGGCAGCAAAGATGACAAAATAATGAGCCGACTACTCAACAGGCTTTTTAAGAGTCGTGGAGTTCAGTTAAACAGCAGATTTGAGGTGCGGACAGACAACACGCCACTTCTAAGAGCACACATGAGGATGCGGTCGCCGTTTGAGATGGATGAACGGCTGAACTGGTCAGTGTTGTCAATAAGTTGACATGTTTTGTTCCTCGTCAACGTTTGCCTATAAATACTAGATTATAAAGTGAAAATTCTTTCTGTTGTTTAGCTAACATTTAAGTCCTATTGAAAGACAAAGCCCAGTTTTTATGAGATCAAAGTCAGATATGAAGTTATAGTTGAAGATTTTTGCTTAATTTAAAGGGATACAACTTTTGAAATGATCACAAAAGTAGTGAGGTACCTGTAGTCGGTCCCCCTCACCGGTCCAAAAGTGTACGTCCTTCGACCTTGGTCTATGTAGCGCTACGAAAGCAAAAGGTTCTCAGTGCACGTGAACATATAGATGTGACTTCTTTGAAAGGACATTACCTCATCTTGAGATTTCACCAGTGTATCTATTGTGTATTCCCCTTTTACCCCCTCAATCATTTGTGTTCTTATCTGTTTAAAAAGAAAAACAACGTTAGGCAAAAACACTCATTTTTTCTGACTGTAGAGGTAATCAAACTTCTACAAACTTTATTTAAATCGCAGTAATAGTGTTTTAGGAATTAAATCAACATTATGAATCCCTGAAGCAGCCATGTTAATGGACTATTCGAGGTTTGGAGGTCAAATATAAAACTGGAATTTGGTCAAATTAAGTGAATTGATTACATCTGTCACGACGGTTTGGATTTGTTCAGTATAAAAACAAAAAAAACACACACATATATATATATATACACACACATATACACACACCCACAAACATACACACACACATATATATATATATATATATATATATATATATATATATATTAGGGCTGTCAGATTTGTCGTGTTAAAAACGCATTAATCTGACACGTGCTTGACGCTGACAATTTTTTTGACGCATTAATCGCGTATTTTCCATAGACTGTATATAATGGGGGGACCTCATAGCTCGATAGGTCCATTATTTTTTACAGTCAATGGGATTTTCTCATACGTGCCTTTCCATACCGCGCGCGGGCGTCCAGCCGCCCTTTAACTCACCGGCGGGTCTCCAACCACCGAGCTGCGAGCTAAATCCGGCCGGCGCTAGGACCTGGAGAGCTCCTGCACCCTAACCCGGCTCCGGTTCGCGTCCAGTACCACGTCTGGTGGTACCGGCTCGCGTCCGGCGCCGCGTCCCGAGAGCTGCGGACCCCCGACGTTCCGAACAGCAAGCGCACCGGGGGACGTTCTAAATGTTCTGGAGGTTTAAGCGTGATCCATCCCCAGCATAGCGGTCTGTCTGCCGGCATATTCATGGCGTGAGCTCCGCTGGACACGTCGCTGCATCGAGCTGCAGCCAGACAATGCGGCGGCTGTAACAGACTGTCAAACTATCCACAGAGTATCCCGCTTTTCTCAGTCTTTAATGTTTTAAAAAACAAAAGTTAATTGGAAATGATAAATCTCTATTTCATTTATTACTGTAGTTCAGCAGAGAAGGAAAAGATTTGGTCCTGACAAAAAATGAACATGAAAGTGTTATGGAAATTTTATTTTTGATGTTTTTTTAATTTTATTTTACTGAACCTTGATTGAAGTTTTGAATTTAAAATGCCCTTCACTTGCACTTGGGCTTTTGTTAGGCATTTTATGTTACAGCCTTTTATTGTTAAAGTTTATCTCAATACAATGTTACAAAATAAAGTATTTCTGATGAAAACTATTAATATTGTCATTCTTGTTTTCATAATTAATGTAGAACTGCTAAATGCCACGAACCACACATTTTTTTCCTTAAAAAAAGGCCACATGTAAATTTGCGATTAATCGCGAGTTAACTCAAGACAAAACGCGATTAATCGCGATTAAAATTTTTAATCGCCTGACAGCTCTAATATATATATATACACATATACATATATACATATACACATATATACATATATATGTGTGGGGGTGTGTGGGTGTGTGTGTGTGTGTGTAAGATAAGCTAAGGTACTGCGCAGGACCCTCAAGCTCCCAGGTCTCAGGGCAGAGGACATGAGCTTGGCGGAGAAACCACCCGCGGAGGGTGAGAGGGGCGAATTCTTTTTTATATATACATATATTAGGGTCGGGAATCAATACGAGAAAAATTACTTATTAATCGCAAATCTGGAAAAAAATGAATCAATGTTTAACGAACTGTTTTTACAATATAGACACAATGTTTAATATACATATATATATATATATATAAAAACAGCAAAAATAAAATTCATCAACAAACCACTCCACGTGTTTTTGAATGAAAATACAAAAAAATTCAGGCAAAAGTCAGAGGTTCCTTTGAGTCACATATATGAACAGTTTCCGTTGATAGAGGAGCATCATATACCTCACAGCTCCATGATGAGATCTTGCTTATGTGGCTTCAGTCTGGCTGTGTGGATTCAAATATCAGGCAGCCCAAAAAATAAACATTTCTCTCCTAAAAGCTCTACTGTCCATTCGACATTTTTCCTGGAATTCTGTTTTTTTTTTCAACAATTTATTTTTTCTCATAAATTTTCTTTACTGTGTTTGTGAAAAATAAAATAGATTTTTTTGGGGGGGGGGGGAAGTTTTATCCATCTCGATTTCTCGGCTGGAATCTGCTCACAGGTGGGAGCATTCTGAATTGTTCGCCTCCTGCGGCGTCGGCGGGAGGAGAACCGCAGAGTTTCCTCAATTTTTAGACAACGCTGGTGCTTATTATTGTGGAAAATTAATCTCAGTCCCCATCCCAAAATAAAATAAGGATCGGTTTCCTCTTTGGATTTCTCGTAGCAGACAGCTCCGTTTCGCTCCGGACCCCTCCCCCAATAGCAGGTGCGCGCTGCTCCGCACTGCGTCAGATTGACATTCATTCTCCGCCTTATTTATTAAAATACCGGTAGATCACTTTTGTCCAAAAACTAAAAATAAATGCCATATTAATACAATCTCAATCACAGTATTTAAAAAAAGCCTGAAGTTTGTTTTAGACTGAGTTTTATTACGTTGATCTCACAGCTGCACAGCAGGATGCCTGTGGGTGTTAATACATATTAACGCGTCAATCATGTAAGAGATAGTATCATCCTGCTTATACCATGATCATTTACAAAATAAGTAAATATTCAATCAATATTTAGTACTTTATTCTTGTTATTTCTTCAGTTTAGCAAATTTTGTCACAAAAAGTGGACTATTTGATATGTGATGCGGCTTGTGCAGGTTGCATTAGTCTGATTGTGGTACTGAAGGATTTCACTCACATTTAGTAGTGAAATAGCTTTTTAAGATGTTGTCTGAATCCAAAAAGGCAGGATCATGATCAACGGTAAAAGTTATAAACTGGAAGAGCATGAAATAGCTGGACTGACCTAAAACAGTCAAAGTTCCTTGACTTTATGGTCAGACACAGAGGGGAAAAAAAGGTTTATGCATCTTGATCTTAACTGTATGAAAACTTCTGCTTGCTACTGCGCGTAAATCACACCATCAGTTGAGCCTAGGCTGAAGTTAAGAAAACCCATTTTTCAAACCTTCACTTTGATGTCATTCTCCAGCTCTGCATCCAGAAAATCCAGCGTTACAGGCTCATCAAACTTGGCAGTCTGTACAGGAACACAAACAATCAGTTGACATCACACACCATAAATAATCCGGTTTGTCTGGCAGTTGTGTACAGAACGGGAACAAATTACCGTTAAGCATCAGTTATTGATCCTCTGCTCTCAAAAGCAGAACATGGTGTCGTGTTCTCTTAAAGAGCAAGTTAATTATGAACTGTCTGTGGATTTTTAATCATCTGGAATCAATCTTACATGCATTAGAGAGGACGAAACAGAAAAGGATTTAAGAAAAACATTTTACCTCACAAACAAACATTGGTCTGCAACCACAAGGTTGAGATATTTAGAAAGAAACAGAGGAAGATCTTACAATTTGCCAAATGCTACAAACAGTCAGTCAAATCATCCAGTCGGAAAAAAGAGGCTGACAACTCACCAAAGACCAGCCCAGGGCTTAAATTTTTAAGATCCAATAAAAAGGGTGTTTTTAATATGTTCTTCCCACATTTTTCTCAATGGATGAAGGACAAATAAAATTAAGCTTAAAAAATGCATTTTTTAGTATTTCTTTATTTATATTATTCTGAATCAGGTGCAGACGGAAAAAAAAAAACTGTTTGAAACGTAGAAAATACGCTGGGCATCCACTTATAGACAAACAGATCCATGCAAGTCTATGACTGAGAAAAACTTTTTATCATATTTAAAAAAAAAAACACACACACACACTGGAAACACTTTTAAAATAGATCAAAATATGATTGGAGTCAGTCTTAAAAAAAAAAAGAATCTGGGATGATTCTAACAGCAGGATTGTTGTGTTGTGCTATACTATGCTAATGCTAGGCTATGTTATGCTATCTTATCCTATGCTATGTTATCCTATGCTGTTATGTTATGCTATCCTATGTTATGCTATTTCACGCTATATTCTGTTACGCAATACAACGCTACCCTATGCTATGGTACATTCTGTTACGCTATGTAACGCTACGCTACCCTATGCTAAATTATGTTATGTTATGCTATGCTACTCTACGCTCTGTGGCGCTATACAACGCTACCCAATGCTATGGTACATTCTGTTACGCTATGCAAGGCTGAGCTACCCTATGCTACGTTATCCTATGCTATGTTATCCTATGCTATGTTATGTTTTTCTATGTTATGTTATGCTATCCTATGTTATGGTATGTTACTCTATGTTCCATTACGCTATACAACGCTATCCTGTGCTATGTTACATTCTGTTACGCTATGCTACCCTATGCTACGTTATTCTATGCTATCCTCTGCTTTATGCTATGCCACATTTTGTTCTGTTGCGCTACGGAACGCTACCCTAAGCTACGCTTTGTTCCGTTACACAATGCAACGCTACACTACCCTATGCTACCTTACGCTATGCTATTCTATGCTAGGTTCAAAATGCTTCTTTCGCTATTTAATTTCACCTTTAAAGCCCCTAAGAGACTGCTAATACTGAGTCAAAAATTAGGGGGGCACCTTGCCACCCCCTGCCCCCTGTAGCTCCGCCCCTGCTTCAACAAACTTTTTCTATTGTTGCCCAAATTCACGATCTCTTCATACCATTTCACTTTTATTGATCTATAAACTTTGAACAAAAACAAAACTTTTTATTTTCGTAAGACAAATGAAAGAACATATGAATGGCTAATTTAGAAAGCAAATTGATTTATGTTTGGAGCCACCAGGAGAGACGACAATTACTGCTCTCTCCTTGAGAGCAGTAATTGTTTTATAGGATGCTAAAAGTTTATTTATTTCCTCAAAAGAAAAGTTTAACTTCTTAACTTACCAGTGGTTGAAGATTAGGGTGGAGCAACACATATCCATTTGGGTCGATAGCAAAGTAGTAGCCATTTGGTCCAAACTGGAAAAAATATATAAAATAAAAACTTGGAGTAAGCCATGCAAACAACACCTGCCTTAATTGATCAGTTTGTTACGGTAAAACGAGGAGTCAGCCTCTTGATATCTTCCAGGGAAACATCGATAGCCATAACTCCCAAAATGAGTTGGTTTTGAGGTTTCTGGAAGAAAACAGAGGATGGTGATAGAAAAAAAAATGTCTGTTGTCTTTGCTGCATTAGTCGAGCCCAAGGAAAGAAAGAAAAAAAAACATAAATCTGTAGAGCTTAAGTTCTAAAAGCTTTACCGGCAGCACTGAATCACCACGGAGGAATTTGGTTTAAGAAGTCCTTTGAGGCAGACATTTAAAATCACCTTTGCCATTCAATTATTTCTAACTTTGATGTGCTGGATCGTTTCTGTAGGAATTTCTCATTTGATTCTTTTCCTCCTCTAATAGTAGCTCAGGGGGCTCTCAGCATAAAAAAAGAGTGGAAAAGCAGCAAAAAAAAAAAAAATATATATATATATATAAAAAAATCACCACCCTCACAAATAAAGGTACATTTAAAGACTTATTGAGTCTTGTCCAAGCACTTATGGGAGAAACATGCTGCTGTGACATTTTACACATACAGAAAATAAGATTTATGCAAAAAACATTGTTAGAAGAGTCACAGAGATAAAGATTTAAGCTCAACAAGAGAAACAATGAAACACAGTGGTGGGAGTGCTATGATATGGGAGTTGCATGGTTGCTTTTGTAATTGAGGCTGAACTTTATTTATTTTGGTTATATTTGTATAAACCCCTTTGTGAATTAGGATAAACTTTTTTATATTAGTTATATTTGTATAAACTCATTTTTGGCTCAACTTTATTTACATTGGTTATATTTGTATAAACCCCTTTTGTGAATTAGGCTAAATTTTATTCATATTGGTTATATTTGTATAAACCCCTTTTGTGAATCAGGCTAAACTTTTTTTATATTGGTTATATTTGTATAAACCCCTTTTGTGAATCAGGCTAAACTTTTTTTATATTGGTTATATTTGTATAAACCCCTTTTGTGAATTAGGCTAAACTTTTTTTTATATTGGTTATATTTGTATAAACCCCTTTTGTCAATTAGACTAAACTTTTTATATTGGTTATATTTATATAAACTCATTTTGTAGTTTAGGCTAAACTTTATCTCAAATTGGTTATATTTGTATAAACCCCTTTTGTGAATTAGGCTAAACTTTTTTTATATTGGTTATATTTGTATAAACTCATTTTTGGCTGAACTTTATTCAAATTGGTTATATTTGTATAAACCCCTTTTGTGAATTAGGCTAAACTTTTTTTATATTGGTTATATTTGTATAAACCCCTTTTGTGAATTAGGCTAAACTTTTTTATATTGGTTATATTTGTATAAACCCCTTTCGTGAATTAGGCTAAATTTTATTTATATTGGTTATATTTGTATAAACCCCTTTGTGAATTAGACTAAACTTTTTATATTGGTTATATTTATATAAACTCCTTTTGTAGTTTAGGCTAAACTTTATCTCAAATTGGTTATATTTGTATAAACCCCTTTTGTGAATTAGGCTAAACTTTTTTATATTGGTTATATTTGTATAAACCCCTTTCGTGAATTAGGCTAAATTTTATTTATATTGGTTATATTTGTATAAAACCCTTTGTGAATTAGACTAAACTTTTTATATTGGTTATATTTATATAAACTCCTTTTGTAGTTTAGGCTAAACTTTATCTCAAATTGGTTATATCTGTATAAACCCCTTTTGTGAATTAGGCTAAACTTTTATATATTGGTTATATTTGTATAGACCCCTTTTGTAAATTAAGCTTAACTTTTTTTTTAATATTGATTATATTTCTATGAACCCCTTTCATAATCTTGGCTAAAATGTGTTCATATTGGTTATATTTGTATAGACTCCTTCTGTGATTTAGGCTAAACTTTATTTATATTGGTTATATTTGCATTCATTTTTTGTTGGACTGGACAGAGCTACAAAATGCTGGAGGATTATCATCATTACTGTCAGGTGTGAATATTAGTCTAAAGGGGCGTGGCCTATTCACACACGCACTAAAATGTTACAAACATACCTGTAGGCCCTAAAAATCTTCACATAAAAACTTGTCAATAGGTAGACAATACAACTACAGTTCACAAAGTTTTTGTTACCTTCAAGCTGGTGTCAGTCTTGTTAAAGACGGGCAGAGTTCCAGTGATCACCAGACCAAGTTCCTAAAAGATTCAACACACATTTTATCTAAGTTTTCAACTTAAAAGTATGAAATATATTCCAAATGTCTAAGTTTAGTGAGTGTATTGATGCAAAACTTAACAGTGATTCATGTTTTGGTGGCTAACAAGCAGTTGAAGAGCGTCTTACAACATACAAAGACATCTTATCCGTCTGGTTTTTTTATCTGCTGCTGCTGAAAACAAATCTCAACGGAAGCCAAAAACAACAGCAATAAATCTGTTCTCTGGCCAACAGCGCTCATGCTGTGGGCTGAGCAGGATGACATGACAGAAAACTGAACAAAAGTTATCTTGAATTTTTTTCAATGATAAAAAACAGACTTTTTTGCAGCTCAAAATGAGCAGGAGTCAAGAGTGGATGACATCATCATACCAGTGCGTCCAGGTACACGTTGGTCCACTGAACTTGTTTGGCCTTCCTGTCGGCCTTCACCATGGGTCTTCCCAAAACATCCAAGTATTCCTGTTAGACACATAAAAAGAAGATTTTTTTTTTATATATATATATATATATATATATATATATTGGGACCTGCACATGAGCCTTTACGCCACAAGAGGGAGCCAAATGCAAGAAAATCTAAAACAAGAACCCAGTAGAAGTCTTGATTTCACATGATTACCTGAGTGTTTAACCGAATGGCTCCAATAGAGGGGATCTCATAGTAATATCCTAAAGGCAAAGAAACAAATTCATTATGATAAAATACACAGGAATTATTTAATAAAAAAAATAAAGCAGTTTGGTGAAGCGTTTTTTTTTTTTTTACCTTTGATTTTAAATCACCAGAATTGAAAGACACACAGTAGATTTTTACCTTATTTTTTTTCAGTTGCAAACATAAAAAATGGGTAATATGGGTCTATATGACCCTTTGTTAGACTGGAGATGTGCACCAAGACTCTTACTTTTAAATTATTTAAAATAATAAAAAGTAGCAATTAAAAAAAAAGTCAAATTACAAAGAATAAATGTTCATTTTTTTAAAAACAGTATTTAATATAGCGTTTCAATGTTTTAATGATTAAAAAGTTATTTTTTAGATGTAAATAAAAATAAAAAGAAGTTTACAATGCTTTTATTTTAACACCAGAAATTATTTTACTTACAATTAAAAAAATAGTACATAATCAACCATTATAAAAAAAACTATAAAAATGTAAAATGCTACTTTGTACCTTTATTAGCACAAGCCATCCACTGTATTGGGCCTTTGTCATAACTGTGTTGACCTACAGAAAATGTAAAGATGCGCACCTAAAAGGACGACAAATAAATAGGAATAATGGAAAAATAAAAACGTGTATGACAAGTGCACCAATAGAGTCTTACTTCTCGCTTTGGATTGAATTGCTCAAATATTTCCTCAGCCCTTTCCTCCCCTCCGTCAGTGAACAGCATGATCATCTTGTTACAGTTGGCTCTGGATACATTCGTCTGGATAAAACGGGGGAAAAAAAAAAGACCAATTTTTTTCCACAAATGATTTAAATAATGAGTCTTTCAATGTATAATCCTATAGTAACTTTAATGTTAAAAAATTTACAAAAAAATCTAATATATAACTGTTTTACTACTGTCTGGAACAAAAAATAAATCCTTATTTTGGAACAATAATTATGTATTTCAAATCAGTAAACCAGCGTTTAAGAGGTTAAATGGTTAGAAATAATGACACAACTGAAAAATTTACTGAATTACCAGCATTTTTATGAAATATGTGTGTGATGTATGAAGAAAAAAAATAGTTTAAATTAAAGGACAGAAAAAAAGGAAAAAAAACAAATATGACAATATCAAAACCTACCACAGGAGGGCGACATTTCACCAAAAACTCCTTTCAATACATGAACTGTTTTTTTATGGATATAATTCATAGTGTTTCTTTAGAAGCACATTTTAAATGAAAAAAATCCACCTGTGATCATAAATAATTAATAAAAAAAAACTTTTATCCAACATGAAGCTTGAAACAGTGTTTTTACCTGTGCGAGCTGAGCGAACGCCAGCTCAAAACCGCTGGTGTAGTTGGTGATCCCCTCAGCTTTGATCATCTGCACGGCCTCCTTCAAGACTCGCTTGTTCCTCACGTTGGCCTGCACGAGGTGCTCGAAGCACGCGGCAGACCTGGCGCTTTTGTTAAACTGGAGGGAAGAGGGAAGGAGGATTGACGGGAAAGTGGAGGGAAGGCACTCGCACATATTTGCCTTTAAATATGTGGACTTTTTTTTCCCTTCGCTGCAGAGTCATGCAGTGTTCCTTCAACATTTAAGGTAGAAACAAAAAAGAAAAAGACTTTGGAGACGTTTAAATTAAAAAAAAGTACATTTAAATTTTTTTTACTATAAAAAATGAAATTCTGCACAGACCGAAGGGAGCTGCAGGAGCAGAGGAAAGGATTGGAAGTTGTGCAGGAAAGGATGAATGATAGTGGCGTAAGGAGGTAAAACAAACAAATAAAGAAATTGATTATGGAGAATTATTTTTTTTTTAAATCACGTTACAGAGTTTCACATGTGAAGCATCTTCCTGCTAATGCTGGGGGTACGCTTATGCTGCAGGAACAGATGAGGACACACCTGCACCGGCACACTAACCTCACCTGTGGAGGACTGGGACATGGATCATTAGAAAGCAGCATCTGTTTTGACCTGGACTGGATGACATCATTATGACCTCGAACACAAATCATGGGTTCATTCAAAGCATGTGAAAAATACTGATTTTACCCAATTAGCCTTTTAAAAAATTGTTTTATTATACTGTTTATTTTGGAAAGAATGAGTCCAATAGAGGTAAAAATATGATGGTAATAATGTATTTTTTTAAAGAACTTTACTGCACCAAAAAAAAAAAAACTATTTTAAATACAATTTAATAAAAATAAAAAAAAATTTGATCGCATTTTCATTTTTACGTTTCTCTTTAGATTTAAAAGTGTTTAGAAAAATCAAAAAGTACCAAAAAAAGCAAAAAACTTTTGTGCTTCTCACCAGGGGCGGAGCTACATTTTATATGGGGGGATAGGAAGGGGGAAGAAGACAGAAAAGAGGAATAAAAGAATCAAAAATAACACATTTCTCACAGTTCTACTATTATTATTGCTTTAATTTTATTTAAAAATGTCACTTTTGTCATTTTATAAATATACTAGTTCAAAAATTAGGGGGGCACTTTCCCACCCCAGCCCCATTTAGCTCCGCCCCTGCTTCAACACACTTTTTCTATCGTTGCCCAACTTCACGACTTCTTCATACCATTTCGCTGTTATTGATTTAAAAACTTTGAACAAAAACAGAACTTTCTACTTTCCTAAGACAAATGAAAGAACATATGAATGGCTAATTTAGAAAGCAAATTGATTTATGTTTGGAGCCATCAGGAAAGACGCCAAAAAGCCCAAAGAAAAAGCACTTAGGATAAAACAGAGTTTGGACAGACTTGACTCTCGTCCAGTAAGTCATCTGCTTTGTGCCAAGTTAGTGTAGAAGTTCATTTATCTGAGAAGTCAGCCAGAAACAGCCGCTGTATGGAGAAAATCACTCCAGGAAACCATTAATGCTAACATTATTTAAATGTCAAATCAATATTCAATATTTCAACATCTATTTTTATTCTTTTAACTAAATAATTCCCTTCAAAAAAAGAAGGAAACTCTTTGAAAATTAAAAATGCCTTGAAATTAACAATAAAAGTTAATACAATTAGTGATGCCACAAATAATTATTTTAGTAATCGACTGATCACCGATTATTTTTTTCGATTAGTCCACTAATCGTGCAAAGTGGATGTAAAACACACTCTTTACCATCATTAGCTTTAAACTAAATAAAAACTAGATAAATTCACATTAGCATTATCTGAAATAATGCTAATGTGAATGCTGTAAGCTGAATTTCTCCGCTGAAGATGCTGAAATTGGTTGCTAAAAACACTGAAGTTGATTGTGAAAAAGAAAGTGAGAATTAGTTAAATGCTAAATTAGCCACAAAAAAAAAAGCTAGCCAAAATAGCTAGCATGTAGCTGCAATATTACCTAAACTCTAAATTATCCTAAAAAAATGAAAAAAACGAAGTTAGCCAAAACAGCTAGCATGCTGCTAAAAAATTAGCTAAATCCCAAAATAGCAAAAAAAACCTAAATTAGCCAAAATAGCTAGCATGTAGCTGCAATACTAGCTAAACTCTAAATTATCCTAATAAAATGAAAAAACTCACAAGTTAGCCAAAACAGCTAGCATGCTACTAAAATATTAGCTTAATTCCAAAATAGCGAAAAAAAAGCCTAAATTAGCCAAAACAGCTGGCATGCAGCTGCAATATTACCTAAACTCTAAATTATCCTAAAAAAATGAAAAAAAACGAAGTTAGCCAAAACAGCTAGCATGCTACTAAAATATTAGCTAAATTCCAAAATAGCAAAAACAAACCTAAATTAGCCAAAATAGCTAGCATGTAGCTAAAATATTAGCTTAATTCCAAAAGAGCAAAAAAAAGTCTAAATTAGCCAAAATAGCTAGCATGTAGCTGCAATATTAGATAAACTCTAAATTATCCTGAAAAAAAGAAAAAAATCACAAGTTAGCCAAAACAGCTAGCATGCTACTAAAATATTAGCTAAACTCCAAAATAGTGAAAAAAAGCCTAAAATAGCTAGCATGTAGCTGCAATATTAGCTAGACTCTAAAATAGACTAAAAAATCTTAATGCCAAAATTGTCTAAAAAGCTAGCATATGCATTTTTTTCCATAAATCTACATATTTATTCTCTTAAAATTCTGTTTCTTTTCATAAATGTACAACTTTGTTCTCATGAAAATATGACTTTTTCCTCATAAACTTGCAACTTTATTCTCTTAAAATTAAATGTTTTCCCCCATACATTTACAACTTCATTTTTTTGAAATCATAACCTGTTTTCTCATAAATTTACAACTTTATTCTGGCAAAATTACAACTTCTCTCTCATCAGTTTGCGGCTTTATTAAATAAAACTTGCAATATTTTTCCTTTTAAATTTACAACTTTTTTCTTTAAAATAAAAATTTTTTGTTCATAAATTGGCTACTTTTTTCTTTTAAAATTATTTTTTCCATAAATGTATGAATTGTTTCTCATTCATTAAAAAATGTATTATCTTAAAATTACATTTTCTTTTCATAAATGTATAACTTTATTTTGGCAAAATTAAAACTTTCTTGTCATAAATTTACGACCTTATTTCATAAAAATTAAAACTTTTTTCTTTTAAATTTACAACTTCATTCTTTAAAAAACAACTTTTCTCCTCATTAGTTGGCAACGTTTTCATTTTAAAATTATAATTTTAAAATGATGGTGAATTTACACATTTATTCTCTTAAAATACATTTTCTTTTCATAAATTTACAACTTTGTTTTGTAAAATTACAACTTTTTTCTCATAAATTACTGACTATCCTCATAAAATTTTTCTTATAATTTTACCACTTATTTCTTATAAATGTAATTATTTATATGGTGGCCTTAATGCTACGTTGTACCTTTTAAATTTGACCTTCATGGGTTAAATAAAGATTAAAGAAAAAAAAAGAGCCGAACATGCTCTAAAACAAGAAATAAGATCCAGTCTGACTGTCTCCATGTAGTGCAGAAACCCTAAAGCTCCTTCATTACTGAGGAAAATCATCCAATTTTTTTCTTACTATCTACAAATCATGTGGAGGCAGATAAAAATGTTTTAGCCAAGAAAGTCCTGGAGCTTTAAATGATGATAGATTAGGACTCCCTCATTTAAGACGCCAGGAACATGAGTGATTACCAGAGACTTCATTTTGGCAAGAAAAACCGTTCTGAAAGTTGCTTGTCCTTCAGTCGCATTAACTTGGACTCCTCTGTGGTTCTGGAGGATATATATGCACGCGAAAAACTTTTAAAACTCACGACAACTCAAACTCCAAGAGAAAAACACTCACAGAAACCACGTTCACAAAGTCGTCGTCGGAGAGGGTCTCCAGCATCTTGTGGACAGACGTCTTGATGAGTTTCAGGGTGAGACCGGACACGCTTCCACTCCTGCAGCATGGAAACACAGTTTTAAAAAATTCAATTAAAAAAAAAACAGTTGCATTTATAGGATTTTTGGGTTGAATAATTTAGAAAAGTAAAAATAAATAAATAAATTAGAAAATTAGAAAAACAATAATAATGAAGAAATAAAGAAAAAAAAGACTTTGTTTCACAGCATTCGCACAACTAGATATATAGCATTACCTGTGATAATGTTAGTGCGAATGCTGGAAGATGAATGTGCCCGCTAAAGAGGCTTAAATTGATAGCTAAAAATGCTGATAGCTTGCTAAAATACAAGCTAAACTCCAAACTAGCCTATAAAAACGGAAAAAGTCTAAGTTAGCCATAACAGCTAGCGTGTTGGTTAAAAAATTAGCCAAATTCCAAATTAGCCTAAAAACAAAACAAAAAGTCTAAATTAGCCGAAACAGCTAGCATTTAGCTAAAATATTAGCTAAACTCCAAATTAGCCTAAAAAATGGAATAAAGCCCAAATTAGTCAAAACAGCTAGCATGTAGCTGAATTATTAGATAAACTTAAAAAAATAGAATATAAAAACTGAAAAAGTCTAAGTTAGCCATAACAGCTAGCGTGTTGCTGAAACATTAGCTAAACTCCAAATTAGCCTAAAAATAAACAAAAAGTCTTAATTAGCCAAAACAGCTAGCATTTAACTAAAATATTAGCTAAACTCCAAATTAGCCTAAAAACGGAATAAAGACCAAATTAGTCATAAGAGCTAGCATTCAGCTGAAATATTAGATAAACTCCAAAATTAGCCTATAAAAACTGAAAAAAATCTAAATTAGTCATAACAGCTAGCGTGTTGCTGAAAAATTAGATAAACTCCAAATTAGCTTAAAAACAAACACCAAGTCCAAAGTAGCCAAAACAGCTAGCATTTAACTAAAATATTAGCTTAACTCCAAATTAGCCTAAAAAAATGAATAAAGTCCAAATTAGTCAAAAAGCTAGGATGTAGCTGAAATATTAGCTAAACTACAAATTAGTCTAAAACTGGTAAAAAATAAGCCTGAAATAGCCTAAACAAACTAGCATGTAGCCAAAATATTAGCTAAATTTTAATCTGGCCTAAAAGACTGAAAAATTACACCTTTGAACAAAATGTAGGTTATTCCCAATAGAGCTAGCTTTTTGTAGAAATGTTAAAGCTTTTTTCATTTTTTAAACTTCACTGGCAGTTATATTAGCATCCATGCATCCATCATATTACAAGATAATTTAGCTATTTTTACATCTACTAATGTTTTTTTAAGCATTATTTTGGGATTTAGTTGTTTAGGGTTTTTTTTTTAGATTTTTTGGCATTTACTAGGCAAGGGAAGTTTATTTGTAAAGCACAGTTCATGTACAGAGACAATTCAAAGTGCTTTACACAAAACATTAAAAGAAACAAGATAAATAGTAAAGGTGTGATTATTAAAATATGAATGAAAGAAAGTAAAAAGAACTTAATTTAAACCAAACATGGATCAATAGTACATATATATTTGAGTTTGGCTAATATTTCAGCTCCAGGCTAATTTTTTTTGGCTAAATTAAGGATAAAAAATGTAAAAACAATTTGAAATTTTTTCAGATTAGAGACAAGAAATTAAGCATATTTTAATATAAAAATAGGAAAATTAGTGTCTTAATCTGAATAAATCCTGCATTTTCCAGTTTAAAAAAACAATCAGATTAATTTATAACTTATAAATAATAATAATAAAATAAAAATCAATGTTCTGCAAAAAATATGTTTGTATATTTTAATGAATTGCTCACATTCACATTAATCATGGGAGTTTCAGCATATTTTTTTAAACTAATTATGTTTAAAAATTAAAAAAATCTGATCACAAATTAACATTTTCTTTCTATAATCTATAGAAAAAAAAATAAAAAATCAGCTGTTCCAAACTGGAATGACCGACTGAATCCCAGATGGAAACCAGTGGACTGTGAACAGCCATGGCGCCCGGCGCTCTGTCTGCTTCCTGTTAGTCAGTGTGGCGCGGCACAGCAGTGCCCAGCAGGATGAAGCTGTCCAGGGAGTTAGCATCAAGGCCTCCTGGCGCGCAAAACAAAATCAAATCTGGCTGTAATGGATGATTCACGGGGTCATCACTCACGCATCCACCAGGATCAGCATGTCCTTGGGTGACGCCGCGCCCTGAATGTACCTGATGAGTAACGACAAACGCACACATTCAGCACAAACGAGAACACAAAAGACAACAAACATCGTTCATTATGTTTGTTTTCTTGAATAAACTCATTTCTATACATCAGTGTGCTCATTTTTATGATAAATTTACAGTAAGTGGGTCAGTTTTCTGATGTGAATGTTCAAAACAAGAATACAGGGCCGGGTACGGTGGCCCTGAAGTTCAAATCACACCAAAAAAATATTAAAAAGCAACATTAGATTTTAGAAATCATGACTAGATTCTACAAAAAAAAGAATCAGGAAAAGTAGTTTCCAGGAATCACTTACTTACTAAAATTAAATGTTAAAAATGTACAATTTAGTGTTTTTTTATTTACATTTTATTTTAATTCTGCGCTGTAAAAAGTAAAACGTTGGATCAATTAACAAAAGTTCTGTATCTTGTGACATTTAAAATGTTGTTTTTTATCTAAATACACTTTTGAGTTGCATAAATCATCAACTCTAATTTTAATTTAATGACATAAATCATTTTAAATGTAACAAATTAAAGATTTTTTGTTAATTGATCCAACTTTTCACTTTTTACAGTGAGGAAATTACTTTTATTTTGAAACGTTGTAATTTTTTCTTGGAGTTTTAATTTGTGGATTTTTGTGTTAGATATTATGTTTTATTGTTTTGCTTTATCAATTGATTATAACGTGTTTGAGTGACTTAACGGTGGGATTTGCCCTTCAGGGCCACCGTAGTCGGTGGGTGCTGTACTCACCACGGCCGTCTGCGCACGTCGTAGAGGTCGATCTTGTCAGGGGAACTGCTCGTGTCGGTCCAAGGGGATGCTGGGAATTGGAGGAGGTTTTGTTCACGTTACATTAACTTATACCAAGATTAATATGTATAGAACTGCATTACATTTAAAAAATGTTTAAAAATTGACATATGTTTGTGAAGTTCTGCTTCTCACCTGGATAATAACGAGCCAATCCCGTCGCAGAGCCAAACACCTGCCAAAGCAGCGAGGGATCTTCCTCGCGGTTCTTCCGGAAGACGTCCTCCAGGGCGTCGGTCCAGTTCAGCTCGTTTAGAATGATGGTGGCTGCAAGAAGCAGAAGGAAAAGTTGAGTGAACATGACAGAAAATCCAAAAAAAGCCAAAATCTAGGGTCTGTTCTGCACACAAAACAACGCAAACAAGCGTAAAATGAGAAGCTTCTGTGACAAATAACTTGAGGGCCACAAAAAAAGGAATAAATCGAAGCAGAACTATTCATTTTAGCGTTTCTAAGCGAATTTTTTTACCCCAAAATAAGCTTTTTAATAATTTAGCTCCTTATAAACTATCGTAGATAGTAAGGCTGCCAGGATGAGATTTGATTTGATTTATTTGCTCAAAAAAATTCAAATTCTTGTACAATAAACAGAAAAAGGGAGTGACAGATACCCGTCTGGGGTTATAAGATGTTCACATAGTACCTCATTCAAGAAAAATAAAAAAAATATGAAATAATAAAAAACAAAAGTCTCATTATAGGGATTTTTTTTGCTAAAAATTAATAAAAAAGTCTAAAAAATATGTATATTTTAAGCTTTCATGACTGTGAATCAAAGGGGAATTATTAAAGTTGCTGCATTTAATAAAACAAAGGAGTATTTAGTCAATCTGTCTTGTTTTTTATGCTGCCTATAAACAAGTTTCACATATACAAAAGTCCCCATCATCATACTTCCACCTCCGTGCCTCACTGTGACATCCCTAGTATGAATTACACAAACCAAATCTTCCATGAGAACAGACAAATTGACTAAATCTATCATCTGCCGCTCATCACCCAAAGACGTCCAGCCCGTCTCCCGTCTTTCCTGCCTCCTCCTCCTCCTCCAGCTCCTCCGTGAGAATACGGGAGTCGCGTTTCCAGGTCGGTCAAAAGATTCTCAGCAGTGTGAGGGTTCTGTCACGAGGCCTCAGGGAGGCATTCTAGCAGATGTCAAAAACATCTAAATTGGCTCCTCTCAATGTGGAGGAGCAGCGACTCTATTCCAAGCTCCGAGCAGATGGCTTAACTTTGCACCTTGTCTCTAAGGGAGACCCAGCCGTCCTGCAAGGAGAGCTCATTTCTCCTCCTGTGATCTGGAGAGTTTGAGGGTTTGTCGACTGCACGCTCAGGGCTGCACGAAAGCTTTGGATGTATCTTTCTTTACTGCAGAAGCTGTAAGAGTTCAACTTTTTAAAATCTTTGTTTAATCTTGCAATGGATAGGCCACTAGTGCAGAACATAAAGATTCTTCTCTTAAATGATTTATGTTTGGGGCACAAATTAGCATTCTAATTTTTATGTACAAACATTGTGGTCAAATGCTAATTTGTGACCACAAAATACCTAATTAAGCCCATAAAATACTACTTTGTGAGCACATAAATACATGTGTGCAAATTTCAGCACATAAATACTAATAAATGTTAATTTATTACAACAAAATGCTAATTTATGCCAAAAAAAGGATCATCTGTGGACACAAAATGTTAATAAAGTGCTACTTTGTGTCCAGTTTGCCCACAAAATACTAATTGGTGCACATAAAATGCTCATTTGTACACAAAAAAAAAGTTTTTAAATGCTAATTTATACCAACAAAATACTAATTTGTGCCAACAAAATGATAATTGGGGGGAAAAAAAGGTCAATTTGTGCAGAAAATGCTAATAAATGCAAATTTATACCTGGAAAAAATTAATTGGTGCACACAAAATGCTCATTTGTGCACAAAAAAATGTTTTTAAATGCTAGTTTAGACCAACAAAATACTAATTTGGAGACACTAAATATTAGTCCGTGCTAATTTATGCCCACAAAATGTAAATTTATGCCAAAAAAGGCTAATTTCTGCACACAAAATGTCAATAAATATTAGTTTGTGCCAACAAAATGATAATTTGTGCATACAAAAGGGTCAACTTGTGCAGAAAATGCTAATAAATGCAAATTTATACCTGGAAAATATTAATTGGTGCACACAAAATGTTATAAATATTAATTTATGGTTACAAAATACTAATTGGTGCACAAAAAGTTTGTAAATACTAATTTATACCAAGAAAACAGTAGTTGGTGCACACAAAATACTCATTTGTACACACAAAATGTTTATAAATACTAAATTATGCCAACAAAATACAAACTGCACACAAAATGTCAATAAATGCTCATTTTTGCACACAAACTACTAAATTGTGGCTACAAACATTTTACTTTTTGGTCAAATTTTTAATTTGGGGAACAAACATATTCCTTTTTTTTGTAAATGTTAATATTTATATAAATATTTTTTTGGAATAACTTACAATTATAAGTGCTGATAGATGTGATCATGAACTCTCACACTCCTGTGATCATGAACCCCAAAATAATATTGTTTCATCTTAAAATGAAGCAGGTTTCCACTGTAGTTTCTTTTTCTACTGTATTTGATTCTATGTTTCATTTTGCTGCGTATGGAGGATCACATTTTGTTTCATCATTTCTTTTTTGTGTTTGTTTTAAGTCTGTAAAGCTTGTAGCATTACTGCTGTATAAAACGTTCTTTATAAATAAAGTTTGACTTGATTTTATAAGTAAAACACTAAAATTGACGTTTGCAGTCGTCTTTTTTCTGATGTTTCACTAAGGCTCAGTTTCTAGGAACGCGGGATACAGACCGAGTCTCCTCCAGGCCTTAAATGGCTCCCTGAGCTCCTGTGGAGAAAGTGCATCCTAATGATGAGCGGTTGTTCCGACCGGATCTCCCCGCTCCCCGAAGATGCCCGTTAATGGATTAGTCCTGCTGGTTCTGGTGACATCACTAACAAGAAGTCCCTGGTTAACAAGGCCTCACACAAGCAGCAGGTTACAGAAACGCAGACACTAAAAAGTGTATTTGTGAAAACACGAAGAAGAAAAAATAATAATAATAATAATTGACAAAACAACAAACATGTTTTCTCCACTTTCATGGCAGGTGAAGAACCCTTCCTTTGATTCACAATGCAGCAAGAAATCACACTTCCAAACACACCCGGCCGTGAGGTGCTGCGCCCAACGCTCGCTCGAGGTCGTTGTGACGGGAGAAAGAAATGAGAGGTGTCATGAGGAAAACGCAAACTCCGGTCGGCTTCATTTGTCAGCTCTGGCATCATTTCCTGGGGGACTTTACGGGTTAAGACACGCGTGTTTGAATGTTTGCATACTTAGAGCGACAGGCATGGATCAGAGGATCAGAGGAGATCTGCTTCATTGGGTGTTCTGTATTCCTCCTCTGGCAGTTGGAAAAATAAAACTGTTTGTGGTGTTTTGTAGCATTTTTTTCTCAAATTTGAACAAAAGTCGCTACGCTAGCTTTTTGCATAAGCTAAGTTGGACGCCATATTGGATATACAACCAACTTTTCACAATCATTACTGTCAGCTGATAAAGAAGAACTTTTGAGAAAAATCTGACTGGATTTAATCTCAATGATGAACGTTTAGGCTGATCTTGTCAATGGTAGCTTTAGACCTTTTTAGTTTTATAGAGGATGACCGTGATATTTGTATGTGTTAGACCTCAGATCAAACCATCTTTTATGGACATTTTACTAAATCTTGCAGTGTTGTGTCCGAATACCCACCATTAACCCCCAACTACTACAAAACTATATAGTGTCCTGGATTTTAAAGGTAATTTAGGCACGATGCTCACTACTTTTATTTCATTTTTCTAAACACCGGATATGACGTCACCGATTTCACAAAGTGAAAATCCAATAAATACGAACATTTCACGAAGTTTATTTATGACTCCTCTGTGTTCTGATGGTGAAAATGTGGATAGTTTATTCAAATATTACATTTGAACACATTTTTTGTTTGAAATTGTTCAACCGCAATGCATTGTGGTCTACTGTATATTTGCTAATCTAGTTAGCATCAATGCACGCTAGTATTTCGCAAAGACTTCTGGGAAATTTTTGAAATAATAGATTCAGACAGCACTAAAAAATGTTTAATGCACCATATAGCGATTAGGGGAGGAATTCGGACACAACCTCTGTGTTTGCTGCCCTATCCAATATGGCGTCGCTCAATGCTAACAGGCTAGCGTAGCATCTCTAGCCTATATAACTCATTGAGTATTACAGATAGAATGTTCTTTTCTCTCCTTGCTACAAACAAAATGCTAAAAGAAACATTTTTGACTCTTATTGAATATTTTTTTGTGTGTGGAAAACGGGCAACAAGCTAACATCAGACATAGTTTCCAGACATACGGGAATAGAGAGCTCTCAGTGACAGGAAAGAGGGCGGGGTTGATCCACTCCAAGGGTCCCGCCCACAACTCAGAGGCAAATTTCTCTTGAACTACTCCAGAAACTACATCTTAGAAAAATATCTTTTTTTTTAACTATTTTTGGCTAAAAATGATTATATTTAAAGGGTAAACAAACCCCAAATCAACTTTTTTTTGTCATTGACCTCTAGAAATGAGGCTTTAAAAGTGCTGCCTGTTGGTCATTGCCACATTTTTTTTAAATAAACTTGTTTAATTCTTGGAAATGTAGTCAAAAACTATCTGTGTGCTGCCCCCTACAGGTTAAATCGAGATATTACAGTTGGATTTCGTGACTGGTCAAGCCCCACCCCTCTGACTGTGGTGTGGGTGGAGTCAGCCTCCAACTTCCCTGTTTGGTTACTCTTTAAGTAATTTTACAATAATTTTAAAAAAATTGTGAAAATACACAAAAATTACACATATTTTCAGTTTGTGATAAATATCTGCATTTGATGTCCACAAAGTCTGACTCTTAATTTATGAAAAGGTGAATGGGATTGATGCAAAGTAACAGTCTGGGAAGCTCCCTGCATATAAACGTGAAGTCCTTTTAGTTGATTAAAACGTCTGAGGAACACGTCCAACTCCTCACAAGGACGCACGCCGCCGCACACGCAACGACAGCGAGATGAGGACGAGATGGATATGAGTACACCTCAGAGTTTGGCTGCAAGCCTCTGCAGATGAAACGGGACGTGTATGAAGTGACACAAGGGAGCAAATAGGAAAAAAAATCTGTTTAAACGCCGTGGGCCGCGCCAGAGGGACTCTGACTAGAACACATGGACGCGGTGTCACAGTATCTCAGCCCGTCACCGTGTGTGTGTGCGCCCCGGCCTGACAGGTGCCACACAGCATCGACGCAAACGGCCGTCAGAGGGGTCTTGGATCCGCTGCCAACGCTCTCATCTACTCCGGTTGCAACCTAATGAGCGAGAAGGGGTACACGAGGTCTATGTGGCCACTCAAACATTTTCCCGGTCTGACTACCCACACCGGATCCGACTCCCAATCATGGGCTAATATGGAAGAGGGTAAAGAGCAGAGCAGTTAAAGAGGTGGATGAGGCATCTCTCCTTCAGGATTCCTAAAAGATTCGAGGACATCAGCCCCGTCTAGACAAAGTCCTCTAATCTAGTTACAGGAAAAAAAAAAAAAAGAGGAGGTGCACGTCGCCCCTTTCGCTCGCATGTACACGTTGCCGTGGCAACACCGAACACAGAGGCAGCGAAAAGGAGCAGCCAGTCTTTTATGAGGCTGAGCGAGAGCAGCGACACCTGTACGACTCCAGTAACCATAACTCAACACAGACACCGGCTGAGGTAATGAAGAGCGAATCCCACCATGAGGCCATCAATTACATTTTAGTTTTTCAAAATAAAGCTTTAATTTCTTTATATTTTTGTCTCATTTGGAGTAAATTGTATAAATTGAGCTCCAGTGTTTAAGTTCTTTGATTTACTGTAATTTTTTAACTATTCGCTGGATCAATGTGTCTACTAGAATTACAGCTAAAAAGGTTACGTACGTTAAAAATGTTGTGTTTAAGCATCACCGGTGTTAAAAGGTTAAAAAAATACATCTCAATTCCCTTTATTTAACAGATTTACTCCATAACATGAAAAAAATGTACAGTTTTTAATATTGAACCCTATTGTTTTAAAGACCACACCAAGTTTAACTGATAGAAAAAGTTATAGCGATATAGCAAAAAGATTAGCACGCTTTCCACTAGTTTTTATGTTCACTATATTCAAAATGAACTACAATTAGACCATAAAAACTCCAAAAATATCTATGTTTCTGCTTAGAACTAGCAAAAATACATATTATTGGGTTCTATAGTATTCATTTTTAAGTAATTCTATCTATTAGTTAACTTTTTTTTTCTTTTTGAGTGCTTGTACGGAACATCGTATCTCTAGTATTGACATTTTGTGAGATTTCTGAAATAATTTGATACTCAGACAGATCATTTTACTACTTTCAATGTGTTTTCTTGTATTGACTGTATTTTTATTGTATTCTTTATTTGTTACCAACAAGGTTGGGAGTTAGCATAGTCATTAGGGCTGGGTTATAAAAATCTATTAATCGATTTTAGCTTAATAGATCAATAATCAATTTACAAAGCTATCGGTTGAGCACACAAAGCTAAAGTCCGCTAGCTTGATGCTAACGTTAAATAGAATTTCCCATAGGACGGCTAATGCTAACGCTCGGTTGACCAAAAAAATATATTCCTGACTAAATGAACATCTTTATTTACTTACAGGCATTCATTTTTCAAACTCTTCTAAGGAAATATTTTTTAAAGTACTATTTGTGGTCTAAAACTTCGTTTTTACCTCATACTGTTGTCTTCTTCTTGAGTTAAGTGCACTTCTATAGCGCGATCGCCACCTAGTGGCCAAACTGAAACGTCCTCCAGGAGAAGCAGAACTGTTCACAATGTTAATGATCTGAACATTTTTGTAAGAACTTTTGAGAATGCAATACTGTATGCTATTAATAATCTCATTATTTCACTAATGAATTTTAAAATATGTGAACTGCAGCTTAATATAAATATATTTAGATTTAATAACATATTTTTAATGTATATTATAAATGATACCTAGCCCTAAAAGTCATAGTAACATTCATTTTAGCAATATCAGTTTTTTTAAGTGTTGCAAAAAAATTATGCTAACGCGGCTAATGTGTAGCAGTGTCGGACTGCAGGCTATTACTAAGTAGGTAGAGAGTTAGTTAAGTTAACGTTCATTTAGGCGATATCAGTCTCTTTTTTTGAGGTGTTGCAAACACGGAAGTTACAGGTAATGGAAACGTGGCCTAGCATGTTACAAACAAGTTCTAGAGTTACTGTGAATGAAATCTGACAAATTAACGGACATCTTTGACTCTTTTCTCTCACTTAATCCCGATTTTAGTTGTGAAATAATTTAAAAAATAGACCATTCTTTGAGGGTGCGCATTGTAATCCTTATAGTAGTGTGTAAATAATGTTCTTAGAAGTTTAGAAGCTTTTAAGGAAAAAAATTCATCTTGCTTTTTTCCAACAGATTGAGTGCAAAATTAAGCTGTGTGGACAATTTTTCAAGCTAGCTAAACAGGAAATCAATATATTTTAGCTCAATTTGACTAATTGATCAAACCCTACATATAGAATGAGAAAGAAAGCCACCTAGGAGTGTTCACGGTTATCGTTTAGAGTGAAATGCGTCGCCTTAAATCACATCTCTTAAATCAAACCTTGAGAGCAGATTAATACCGACCACTAAAAGGACTAACAAAATGTCCAAACATAAAAGTTATAAAGCCACAAAGACAAAAGAAAGAGTGGAACAAGAGTGAAGGACGGGCGGATGAATCACAACACTTTCATTATCAGAGCTGCAGCTTGTAAAAATACCCGGGCGCATTTGGCCATTTGGCAATGACAGAACGTCTGCACAGTCAGAGGCCTCAGAGGCCCGTCAATGCACATTTCTAATGCGGCTTACGTGCACTCCCCATTACAGTCACGTGACCCAGCCTGCCACATTTAGCCGCCTGTCACCCAAACTGTCAAAATAGAATTGAGCTCATTTGGGCTTAAAAGGAACCTTGTGAACGGCTCTGATGGCGTATTCATTTAATAATGTGTGCGAGCAACAGATGAGCAGTTACTATAAAAGGCTCTGTAGATATTGGCTTTCCTTGACATCAATAGAGATCTGCTGATCTCATCCTAACCTCGTCATCATCTCAGGCTGTGTCTTATTGCTGAATCAATACTATGTGTGTGTGTAAATGTGAATAAGAGTATCCCCAAGGAAGGACATGACTTGTGCTTCATGGTGGGTGACACGCCTGCAACCTACTTCTTTCTTCGTGTGTCCTTGCGCTAATCTGCATCCGAAAATGACAATCTGATTACCCAGAGGATGCACGACGTAACGTGGACGGTCAGTCATCACCGAAAGAAACAAGTACTCCTTATTCACAGATCAGTTGCATACACCAGAATTTTATGGAGCTAAATTGGGGCCAATATTATCTGAAACCCAAATAAGAAAAAAATGAAAAAATAAAATTAAAGTCAACTACTTTTTACACCCATCTTGGGACAACTTCAGACAATATAGCCATTTTCTGACCTTAATTATTCAAGTTCTCAGAGTCAGTGAATGGACCGAAGCTAACGCCCCAATTGATTTTGATTGGTCCTTTGTGTTAGCTCCGCCCCAACGTGTCACAATGGGGCCAAAAGTTGTGAAAATGAAAAAAAAGTTTTAAAATTGAAATTTTGAGACCTAAAAAATGAAACATTTGAAGCTGAAAATAATTACGTTTATTTAAGAAGAGCAAAAATTTTGGGGCACAAACACCAATTTTTTTTATTTGGGTTCATACTTGGCTTGGAAACGTTTTGGGCTTCCACGTTCAAAACTCTTTTCAGGCTCTATGTACAAAACTGCAACTGAAAAGGGGCTTACGTAAGTCAAACCAGTTGACCAATCAGGGACTCAGATATGGGTAGTATCCTTTTTGAAACATGAAAGTGCCAGCCATTTGAAAATAGATCACTGAGGATAAATAAAAAAATGACCAAAATGATAAGACACCAAATTATTCAATCCTTCAAGTGATTGGAACTAAATATTGTCTGGTATCATTCTGCACTTTCTAAAATATAATTTTTAGCTAGAGCAACTGTCCATACACAGAAAGAACTCAACATTTCCTGGAAAAAGGAGAGAAAATGTTCCAACTCACAGCCTTCGTATATGTCCGTGGGGATGTGGACAGCGGTGGTGTTGAAGGAGACTGTCCGCTTGAAGTTCTCGTCTGTCTCATTGGTAAAATCATCTGGAATGAATCTGTTTTTCAACTCATCTCCTTCTTCTCCTTTTTGCTTTTCCTCAAATTCTGTCTTGTTTGTCTATCGGAAACAATAAAAAGCAGAATTTCTCTGAATTCTTTTCAAGATACATCAGTTGCAGTTTCAGAATAATAAAAAAAAAACCTTATACAGTATGCAGAATATTTCTGACAGAAAATATCAGTGATGGTCGTTCAATGAAACGTCATGACAGATAGGGAAAAATCCAGAGAGGCATACATTTTTGGCAGCAAAAGCGCAGACATCCACACGGAATGTCAAGCAAATGCAGAGTGACGCAGTGTGCAGTGACTGTGAGGTTCTCCCTCATTGATACAGATAAAGTTAATATTATGCTGATCCCACTTTATCAGAGGAGACAGGTGATGTCTCAGGGCAGCGAAAGGAATTCCCACAAATAGTCATGGCGTTGTGAGTGTGAGGCTTTAAATATGTATAGGAGCAGCATCCATGGTGACTGTAACTGTTGACTATCAAACCTCAAATAGGTTGGGATTTATTTTAAATACCAATGAAACCTAAAAATTGATATTTCTGCTAAAGAAATCTGCTGGTTAAAGAGATGGACATGCTGACTCCAGTGGATAAAGTTTGTGTGAAATGGTTGAACTTACTCCATCTTTGGCGTTGTAGTAAAAGATTTTATTATCCTGTAGGGAGAAAAAAATAAGAGTAAGTGTCAAAATACAATAATAAGAAGAGAAAACACCAACGCAACAAGTAAAAATCTAACATCATTTTGACCAAACAAGTTAAATGCTAAAGAAAAACACAAAAACATAGTAAAGTGCTTCTGTTAAACTGAATGCTAGGAGTGCTGAAGCTAATTTTCAGGGATAAATTTGTCCAACTTCAACTTCTTAACCTATCCTACACCATGGATTTCCCAATAAACCTTGAACTTGTGTAACAAAACCATCTTTGTGATTGCTCTAGCCGTTTTATTCCACAGACATGTGCTTGACACGGTCAGTGCAGCAAGTGATGCTTTCCACGGCTGAGCTTCCTGTCAGTATTAAGGATAGCAGGGTGCTAATGAGCTAGCTTAGCTGTTGAAAGAAAGATGTCCTGGAGCTACAGAGATGGTTCAGTCACTCCAGCCACCTGGCTTACAACAAAAACACACAGCACTGCTGCCAGTGCTTTATTGATGTCAGCTTAAGGGGTTGTTGTCAACGGCGATTCTGCGAGGACGCACAAAAACAGGCAGAAAAAAATCTGAATTTCTGACTTTTTTCCATCATCTTCCCTCATTCTCTGCACTGGGAGTCACATTAAAAACAAATATTCATTTAACGGAAGCTAGTTCTACAGCAAAACAGGACTTGTTGTGAGTGAAATATTTTCAGGTGTAACAAAGACCTATTACAATTTACACTTAATAATACTTCAAAGAAATAAAAGACCAAATTAAAATTAAATGAATATTATATTATTATATTAGTTTAATGAATATCTATAGAAAATATATTTAAAGATAATCTTATTTTTTTCATAAAATCTTGAAAGAAAAATGGATCAAGTAAGCAATATAAGGAGTACAGTGATGATATTTCTGTAAAATTCAATGTAACTTTTTAGAAAAATATCCCCACTATCTGCAAATAAGTCACTGCAGCATCTCATTTATTTAATTGGTCTTTTTAAAATTAAAAAATTAAATAAATCAAATCTGCACAAATAAAATAAAAAAAAAAGGTTTTATAATAGCTTTGCAGATATCACTTTCATTTTCAAGAGTGCTGAGATGAGCTTTTTGCCAAACACCTTTAATGGCCTAAATTGCTCTTAACAATTAACACAAAACAAGCGATAAAGTTGGAGACTGTGAGTCACACTCTGGCGAATGTTCAAATGTTTACAGGAGACGGCTTTGCTATTATGTCTCTGAATGTCTTTAATTTATAAATGTAAAAACTGTATCAAAACCTAAACCGTATTATATTTTATGACGTCTGCACTTTAATAGAGAAACATTTTGATTCTTCTGGATCCCATTTAGGGTTGTTGTCTGAGCTACCGTTGTCTCTCAGCAACTTCTAAAGTTCTAATGATGACAAAAAATATATAAATATATATATTAAAAAATGATTAAAAAAAATGTTTACTGTTTCAGAAAAACAGGGAAAGTCCAGACAAATTAGATAAAAGTCTAACTTTTTTTTTCCTTTAAATGTCACCACAAGTCTTTGCTCAGTTTAAATAATTTAGTACTAAAATGACTCAAATTTAATTCTGTTAATAGAAAAAAAATCCCTTTTTCCAGGAATCTCTTTGTGTTCATTCAATCACTGAAACACAAAAGTACAGAGAGAAAATAGACTCACTCCAATGTGTGTGTGTGTGTAAGGGGGGTGCATAATTCTTGATTTGTGTGTAACTTGAGATTTTTTTGTGCATAACTCCTGACATATGTGTAACTTTGGATTTGTGTGTGTTTAATTCTTGATTTGTAACTCTTAGAATACATTTTGTGCATAAGTAAAAAAAAATAACTAAATAAAAAAGAATACTCACCTCAGATTTGTGCGTAAATACGATTTTGTGTGTGCTTAACAAGCAATTTGTGCGTAATTTTTAAAGATTTGTGTGTGTAGTTGGTTTCATGCTGTTGTAATTTTACATTGTGCTTGTGTAATTTTTTTTTTATTTTGTAACTTTTATACTTCTGCACAGAATTTATTGTATGAGTTAAAAATGAAGAATTACACACGGACAAATCGGGTGAGTCTATTTTATCTCCATAGCGGTCTCTTTATTAAGTGTCACATTGATTCCTCACAGAACATCTCTCTGGTTTCTCTGTTCAGTTTATCACACATAGGCTGATGTTCACTCACCTCACTTTTTTCCGTCCACTGATGTTCTTTCTGAAACTTTTCTGCTTCTGTTGCCAGCCTCTGAAACAAAACAAAGCAAATGTTAACGAACATTTGATTTTTATTGATTTCTTTCTTGTGAAACTAGACTCATTTAAAAAACTTAAACAACATCTAGATGAATTCATTTAATAATGAAAAAGACAAAATCAAATAAAAACTTCTTATGAATGTATCAGAATTTTAGCTGGAAGCAAAAACAGCTTTTTAAGGAGAAAAAAAATTCTCTAATCCTTTAACTGACTTGATTTGGGACCCGTGATGATAGTGTAGTACTAAAATTAGACTCAGGTCTATTCCATCTTTTCACTGATCCTAATGACTAGGTTAATGGGTTTAGAATGGGCACAGTTGTAATGTGTACCTGGTACAGAAATGCACTGTACTATTAATTTCCCTGGGGAAATATCAGATCCAGCTCTTCTCGTGATGTCAGTGACTCTGAGGGTTTTAAGTCAGGCTGGTGTAAAAAAAAAAAAAAGGAGAAATCAAAAGTAAAATAAAAAAAATGAGAGCAGAGGGAGGTTCATTCAGTGAATTGTTAAATTGAATTTGCTTGAATGCAAACAAAGCAAAGACTAACTGATAATCACAAGTGATGAAGACAGTTGCCAGGTTTGAAATATTAAGCAAAAATGTGGCCCAAAAAAAAGTCAGATTGTTTCTGATTGGTCAGTTTATTTAATAAGTATCTAATGCTGCACAGTTTCGGTTGTTCTGTCCAGAGGAGTTGTTAAACAAACTTCTCTACTGGATCCTAAACCAATGAATTCATGTTTATGTTGAGGTCAACAGTAGTAGTGAGTAGGAAAAAGGAAGAAGGCTCACTAAAGTAGACTACGGTGGCCAACAAGGCTCACATAAATGCAAATTGCAAAACATAAATGCAAAAAACAAAGACTAAAGCTGAAGCAAAACGATAAAAGATGAAGCTCAACAATAAAATCCAAAGCATGATGACAAAGCAAACAACACGACTATAAAAGATGAGGCACGACGACAAAAGCCGAAGCATGAAGACAAAAACAAACAACTTGATTACAAAAGCCAAAGCACAATGACAAAAGCTGAAGCACAATGGCAAGAGCCGAAGAACGATGACAAAAGTCAACAATATAACGACAAAAGCCAAAGCAAAACGACAAAAGCCAAAGTACAACGACAAAAGCTAAGGCACGACAACAAAAGTTGAAGCACGAAAACAAAAGCTGAAGCACGACGACAAAAGCTGAAGCATGACGGCAAAAACCGAATCATGAAGACAAAAGTCAACAATGTAACAACAAAAGCCAAAGCACAACGACAAAAGCCGAAGTACAACGATAAAAGCTAAGGCACGACAACAAAAGCTGAAGCATGACGACAAAAGCCAACAACTTGATTACAAAGCCGAAGCACAGTGATAAAAGCTGAAGCACAATAACAAAAGCGGAAGAACGATAACAAAAGCCAACAACCCAACAAAAGCCGAAGCATGACGACAAAAGCCGCAGCACAACGACGGAAGCCGGAGCACAAGGACAAAAGCCAACAACATGACGACAAAAACAAAGCATGATGACCAAAGCCGACGCACAATGACAAAAGCCGAAGCACAATGACAAAAGCCGAAGCACAATGACAAAAGCCGACGTACAATGACAAAAGCAGAAGCACAATGACAAAAGCCGAAGCACAATGACAAAAGCTGAAGTACAATGACAAAAGCTGAAGTACAATGACAAAAGCCGAAGCATGACGACAAAAGTCGAAGCACAACAACAAAAGGCAACAACTTGACAACAAAAGCCGCAGCACAACAACTGAAGCTGAAGAACAAAGACAAAAGCTGAAGAACAATGACAAAAGCCAACAACACAACCACAAAAGCCGAAGCATGACGACAAAAGTCAAAGCACAACAGCAAAAGGCAACAACATCACGACAAAAGCCGCAGCACAACGACAAAAGCCAACAACATAACGACAAAAGCCAAAGTTCAATGACAAAAGCTGAAGGATGATAACAAAAGCCAAAGCACAACTACAAAACCAAAACACGACGACAAAAGCCAAAGCACAACGTTAAAAGCAACAGCATGATGACAAAAGTCAACAACACAACAAAAGCCAAAGCACGACAAACGACAAAAGCCAGAGCTGTCATGTGTTTCCCTTGGGCTGATTGCCACTCCTCCCTGATGGGTTTCACCTGTGTCTTTTTGTTTTTTCCCTCCCCTTCCTGTATTTAATGGGTTCCTCCCGTCACTTCCTTGCAGGTTTGTCTTGTTTCTATATGCACTAAATCTCGTCTCCCTTGCCAACTTTAGGCTCTTCCTTCCTTTTTAGATTTTTTGTCATTAAAGACACTTTTTTGGAGGTGACTGGTGTCCTGCATTTGTGTCCGCACACCAAAGCCTGACAAAAGCAGGTCAACAAAAGCCGAAGCACGATGACAAAAACCGATGCATGACGACAAAAGCTGAAGCCCAAGGCAGTAGGCTTCTAAAAAGCTCAATTTGTCTGAGTTGCAAAAATATTCCCCTTCCAATAACATTGTGATGGCATTCCTAATACCCAACTATCTTCCTCCCACACTGGTGTTTTAGTGGATCCGTAAATGGGAAATCTTGTGTTTTGACAGACAATTTTTTTCACCTTATTAAGCAATATATATGTTGTTGACAGTTGAGGATGATGGTATTTTTACAGTAATTGTAGACATCCAGTAATGTTGTAGATTTCTGTGCTGACAGTTTGTAAACCGGAAACGGACTTCAGGAAAATAAAAATGACATTTTCCTGTCAAGTCAAGAGAAATCGGATTTTTTTTCATGAACTGTTTTACTCAGTAACATTCACAACTGTACATTTTAACAGATGCAGAGCTAAACCAAGAAAAAAAAAATATTTTGTTGTATGAAAATGAAGAGAACACTAAAAATAAAGGAAATGATGCGTCTTAATCCAATGTTATCTGCTACTAACTGATCTTAAAGGAGACATTTATTAAGATAGTCATGTGACCAACAGGGTTTAGCTGATTTGAAGCCTGTTTTGGAGTCCAGTGTCCACTTGACCACCTCAAACCCATTGGATAAAGCCGCCCACCTCAGATTTCCAGCACCGGAACACACAGGTAACCCACCCGCCCACAACCCCCACCCCCATGTGTGCACAGGGAAGCAGCCGCTCATAAAATGAAGAGATCACAGGCTTATCGAATAACTGGGGGGTCAAAGGTCAGCAGCTGTTGCTTTATTGCTTTGAGTTCACATATAACATATATAAGTGTCAGATAGAAGTAAAAAAAAAATGAATTTTATAAGCAAAAAACATGTTTTTGTACGGAACAGCAACTTAGATTATTTGCTTAAACAAATAAATTGAATGTGACATTTTTCCCCAGAGTAAACCAACAATAACATGACAAAAAAACGTCTTAATTTTGAAGGTCACATGACTGTTTTCCTCCTCTAAATCCCCTCTGTGGATGACACAGACTGTTTACACATGGTGGTGATATTGTAGTGGAAAAATCTAATCACGTCTGTAATCCTGTAAATCCCACACGGCGCTCGCTGGAAGAAAAGGAGGTTTACGTTCCAAGAAAAATGATTTTTGAGTCTATTTTTTTTGCCTTTAACAGTAATAAAACCCAAAATGTGCTGGTGTGAGCTCAACATTTCTATGTCTGGAAAAGACGATTGGTTTTATTTTGAAATACAAACCCCTGTTTCAGTGTTTTCTGTATAGTTCAAAATTGAGGCTTTTAAAGAACTTTAAAAAAATATTTATATATATATATATATATATAATATGTTGGAGTACAGACTCCAAAACTAAATGAGAATTATTTAATTATTTTTTAAATTAAAGCTTTTATGTGTTTTTGTTTTTTCCAACTGCCGCCACGCTAGGCTACCAATTAGCATACCTCTGTGTTAGCTTACTTTTTTTGATGTGGCTTGTTTTTAACTAACCTTAACTTTTGTTTTATGTATACATAGAGTCAACAGGCAACTCTGCTACCACTTTTCGGACTTTTTCCCTCCACTTTCTGGGTCTGAAGTCGTCTGTTGGTGCATGGCTCCTGCTACGGTCACTAGTACAATTTCAAATACCAAATACCACCAAACTTTATGGCTGCCCGAT
>NC_050534.1:14369757-14390660 GCF_002922805.2 Oryzias melastigma | reverse complement strand
TGATGTGGCTTGTTTTTAACTAACCTTAACTTTCATTTTATGTTTACATAGAGTCAACAGGCAACTCTGCTACCACTTTTCAGACTTTTTCCCTCCACTTTCTGGGTCTGAAGTCGTCTGTTGGTGCATGGCTCCTGCTACGGTCACTAGTACAATTTCAAATACCAAATACCACCAAACTTTATGGCTGCCCGATTTTCAGTTTGGAGCCCAGCCCCTTTTTCCCATCACCCATTTGTTTACATAGCTAACAGCCCCTCACAATCCCAACTTAACATTACCAAAGCACCAAAATTGCAAGTAATAATGTAGCTATCCAGTCATACAGTTTTAAGCCCCGCCCCTTCCCATCCCCCATATGTTACAATTTTTTTTATTTAAAAAAATAAAAAAAATTCTCATTAGTGTTTTATTGATGATTATGACGTTTTTAACCAAAATCCCACGACCTAAATGTCTTAAAAAGCCATTTTTCATGTTGATCTGAAACCTCTGTTTCCAAAATATCCTCTGAGGGGGCGTGGCGAAAAAAACCCGAAATGATTTCTTAAAACATTTGTTCTCTTTCATTAGAAAAATGCCACACATGTATGTTAAACACTCAAAAAACAGGATTTTCATCGCAGGGGGACTTTAAAACCTCTGCGTTCACGGTACGACATGTACAAATATGGCTGAGTCAATACTAGTATTACTGACAAAGATTAAGGCTTCTTTAAGCATTGCAAATGTTCAAATGAACATTAAATAAATAAATAAAAAGTTCCAAATACTTTATTTATAATGTCCTGGTCCCGCCCCCACATTTATAAAATTCTAACTCCAGTTTGCTCCTTGGGTTCGGATGCAACGACAGAAACAGGAAGAAGATCGACAAACTGGTGCGGAGATCCGGCTCTGTTCTGGGACGTCCCCTAGAGGCTGTGACTGTGGTGGGTGAGAGGAAGATGTTACAGAGACTGTAATCCATCATGGAAAACTTCATCATCATCCTGAGACCGTGGGAGCGCTGAGGAGCTGCTTCAGTCAGTCGGAGGAAGACGCGCTTTTGTCAACTGTATCACACACAATAGACACTCGACAATAATTATTGTAATTACAGCATTTTTTATCTGCTATCTGTTTATTCTAGTCTCAATAGTACAGAGACCACATGTGTCAAAGTCAAGGCCCGGGGGCCGGATCCGGCCCTCCAGATAGTTCAATCCGGCCCACCAGATCATTTTTTTAAATTGTTATTAAGGGCCTGATGTTATCTTGTATTATTTCTAACTTGTATAATTTTGACAAATATATTTGTATGGAGAATAGAATATTGAAAGTTATTTTAGGGTTTAAGTTCATTTATTCTATAATAATATTCCTGCCTTTTCATGATTCATATTTATGTTAAAAAATTACAGTTTTAAAGTTTAAAAAATTGGGATTCTGCTAGCTTTTTGGACAATTTTTGGTATTTACAAAGACTTTTTTTCAGGCTATTTTGGAGTTTAGCTAATATTTCAGCTACATGCCAACTGTTTTAGCTAATTTAGGCTTTTTTATAGAGGTTTTTAGGCTGTTTTGGAGTTAGGCTAATATTTACATGCTAGCTGTTTTGGCTAATTTAGGCTCTTTTTAAACTTTTTTAGGCTATTTTCAAGTTTAGCTAATATTTCAGCTTCATGCTAACTGTTCAAGCTAATTTAGGCTTTTTTTAAAAAAAGGTTTTTAGGCTGTTTTGAAGTTACACCAATATTTACATGCTAGCTGTTTTAGCTAATTTAGGCTTTTTAAAAAAAAAGGTTTTTAGGCTGTTTTGGAGTTATGCTAATATTTACATGCTAGCTATTTTAGCTAATTTAGGCTTTTTTCAGCTTTTTTAGGATATTTTCAAATTTAGCTAATATTTCATCTACATGCTAGCTAATTTAGGCCTTTTTTAAGGGTTTTTAGGCTGTTTTGGAGTTACACCAATATTTACATGCTAGCTGTTTTAGCTAATTTAGGCTTCTTTTAATTTTTAGGCTATTTTGAAGCTTAGCTAATATGTCAGCTACATGCTAGCTGTTTTAGCTAACCTAACCTTTTTTGTTTGTTTTTTTAGGCTAATTTAGCATTTAGCTAATAATATAGCTGGCCATCAGCTTCAGTGTTTTCAGCTATTAGCTTTAACGGTTTTAGCTATCAATTTCAGCATCTTCAGCTATCATCACTAGCATCTTTAGCGACCAAATTTAGCTTACAGCATTAACACTAGCATTATTACAGGTAATGCTGTATATCTAGTTCATAATTATGTTAAAAAATTACAGTTTTAAAGTTTTAATAATTTAGTTTTAGACTGTTTAACAAATGTTTATCCTGTTCGGCCAGAGGTGTGTTTTGGATTTTGGCCCCTTGTGTGATTGAGTTCGACACCCCTGACCTAGACAATCAAGGAAGTCATTGATTTATCGTCATTTGCAAATTAAATCTCATCTGTAAGTACAAAAGTGTGACCTGTGATCCTACAGTTTGTAGGCCACACAATGAACCGTGTGAACATGTTTTCAGACGATGTGATGCTCGTTCTCTGGCAGCCTGAGTGAAGCTTTCAGTCCTGCCAAGATCGAAAACACACACCTGCCATCACACTGGTGTGTGGGGATCCGCGAGAGAGCAGAGGAAACATGAGCATCTGCTGTTGTGACTGGCAACGCTTTAGTCGGATCTATCCTGCTCAGCCTTTAGGGAGATTGTGATCTGAACTGTAACAACTCTGCCGTCGGTCCGCAGAAGTTCAACATTTTGAGAGGAACGTCCCTTAATGTTAAGGACTTTGAATATTAATTGAATCCTGCTTTCGGTGTGCCAGTTGGCTTCAAGAAAACTCCCCATTTGCCTCCTACGCCCAAATCAGATTTACTGTACGGCTTGTGCCTAAAATGATGTCACTTCCCCGTTTGGCTTTTCGAATCTGTCTCGCAGGATCAGAGCGCTAATTAGCTGGATGGTGTCAGAGCTGAGACGCTGTTTAAGCAACAGCAGAAAGGGAAATGAATCTGCCCGTTTTAGTTGCCGATACTCCAAACGGACAGTAAAGTAGAGTTCTCGGCGGATGCATGTACACCTGGACAGGAGTAAAAGTGACAGCTCAGACTTTTAACGAGCAAGACATCAAATGTGCAGCGCGCCTGATGAGCTTGATGTTGGAAAACAGAGATGACAAACCCAAAGCTGGAGACAGAGGCTGCTGCGACAGCTGGGCAGACGAAAGCAGCCAGACACATTCTGACTGCACCCCCCTCCCCCTTTTGAACTCTTCGTCTCACTCATTAAACATCCACGGCACTGAACACTTACATCTTTCATTGAGAGGGACTAAATACACAACGTTGCAAAAACAAAAGCGTTTTTGTGCTTGATTACAGCCGACCTCGTGCTCCGCTGACTCACAGATGCAGAACAGGAAAGTTCTTAGTTGGACAATGGAGGAAACTTGTGTTTTGAACATGTTCTTGTGGCATTTTTCCCATGATAGGGGACATATATCATGGAAATTAAGCTAGACCCTTATAATGTGTTAGGGTCAAATTGACCCATTTTCAAGAATGAAAATGGGTCAATTTGACCCTAACACATTTATAAAGGGATAAAATTGCCTTTCTGAGTATTTCTTCAAAACCGCCGTTTGAAAAACATCGCATTTGTTTTGTAGAGAATACGACGGGTGGGCTACAAGCTCCCAGGTTCGCTTCATTCTGATGCATCCACTTGTAGATGACCAGATCCATCCACGTCTTAGCTTTCCTCGTCCGAGCTGGTCTCTGGCTCCAAACTGTACGCTCCAAAATTGTATGACATGTTTGCTGCACCGGTAATGTTAGGTTGTGAGGGGCTGTAAGCTAGTGGAAGAGTGTGAAAACATATGGGGGAAGGGGCGGGGCTTAAAACTGATAGCTCCAATATTCTTTGGCATTTTGCTGCACTGGTAATGTTAGGTTTGGGGTGTGAGGGGCTGTAAACTAGTGGAAGAGTGTGTAAGAGATGGGGGTTGGGAAGGGGGGCGGAGCTCCAAACAATACAGATGCAAAGCTCCAATTCTGCTCACCCTTTTCTAGTGCACTGGTAATGTCAGGTTGGAAGGTGTGAGAGACTGTAAGCTAGCGGGACTATGTGTAAAGAAATGGGCGATGGGAAGGGGGGCGGAATTCCAAATTGTGTAGCAAAATAACTCCAATAGTGATTGATATTTTTGCTACAGTGATAACGTTTTGTTGTGGGTGTGAAGGGCTGTAAGCTAGTGGGACAGTGTGTAAACAGATGGGTGATGGGAAGGGGGGCGGGGCTCCAAACTGTACAGATGGATAGCTACAATATTTCTCGCTTTTTATGTGGCACTGGTAATATTAGGTTGTGGTTGTGAGGTGCTGTAAGCTAGTGGAAGAGTGAGTAAACAGATGGGGGATGGGAAGGGGGCGGGGCTCCAAACTGTACGGATGCAAAGCTCCAATTTTGCTCACCCTTTTCTAATCCATCGGTAATGTCAGGTTGGAAGGTGTGGGGGGCTGAAAGCTAGCGGGACATTGTGTAAAGAGATGGGGGATGGGAAGGGGGCAGAGCTTCAAACTGTACGGATGGATAGCTCCAATATTACTCCCCATTTTTGTTGCATTAGGTTGTGGTTGTGAGGGGCTGTAAGCTAGTGGAAGCGTAAGTAAACAGGTGGGGGATAGGGAGGGGGCGGAGCTCCATCCTGTACGGATGGATAGCTCCAATATTACTCCCCATTTTTGTTGCATTAGTAATGTTAGGTTGTGGTTGTGAGGGGCTGTAAGCTAGTGGGACAATCTCGGAAGAGGGGGGCGGGGTTACTCCATTGATCTTGCCCCTCCCACAACTTGGAGGCAAATTTCTAATAAATTCAGAAACTATGTCCCAGTTTTTCTTTTTATTTTAGCTAAAAATGGTTTGAATTTCATAAATATTCAACATTATATTTTTGTTGATGACCTTAATCAGTTAAACTAATTTGATTTTAATTCGACAAATTTTAAGATTTGGCTTTAAAATCATTGAAGAGTTTTGCTCTTATTTAAAAAAAAATAAATAAATGGATTCCATTTACATAAATTACTAGACATTACTACCTTTTACATATGGATTTGAGGATTTATACTTTGTAATAAGTAACTAATGGAAAATACAGAATATTTTTTAGCATAATTTAACATAAAAAAAGCATCACATGAGCTATTTTTTTGTACAGATTCATGTGTGTGGGGATGCTCCGTGATCAAACAGCTGTCTAATGACTCACGGCGTGTCATCCAGTGGCGCTTTAATAACACACATGCAGACACTGGAGATCAGTGACTTCACTGTAATTACACTCCACAAAACACAACACTTAGAAGAGCTCCATTGAAGCGCTCTCGCCCTTCCTAGACGTCTTAATGAACACGGGCGCCGCCAAAGAAGCAATTTTGTGTTAAAGGCGTGCACAGGTTGGAGCTTAAGTGGGAGATCTCTCCGTTTTTACGCTAACTGCTTAATGTGGCAAATGAGGATGTCAGAGAGGATTTTTTTTTTTGTTTATGATGCTATGTAGCTTAGCAACCAGTGTTGTTGTTTCCAGAGTTCATGGCTCTCCTGAGAGCAGAAGCTTCAATATGAGAGGAAATTTGGTGCATAAATGTTCGTCTGCAGCAAAAGATTTGCTTTTTTATGAGCAATTAAGGCTGTAAATACTGATGCCAACTCGTTTAGAAAAAAATAGGAAACTTTTTTAATGGAGAACGAGACCATTTCTGCTTTTTTGTGTATTCATAATGTGCTTGTCTTACAATTTGGCCAAAGTTTTTAGATTCTCCTACCAAATTGATAAAGCAATCTCAGGCATTTCTGCTTCTTTTTTATATATAAAGGAGCTCCTGTTGTCCCATTCTTCATTATTCTTGATTAAAAAAAATGTTAAAGTTAATCTTTTCTTAATAAAAGTAAAAATTCACGAATAATTTGAACACAACAGCTGTATTAAAATAAAAAAAAACAGTCGTATCTCAAACTACAAGTGAATTTTCTAAATATTTTAGGAGTTTTACAGAATGATTACAATTTGTGAAGCATGTTTAATTCATTTTAGTCATTTTTTACTTTTTGTTTTAAGTTTTGCATCCTGTCTTCTCCTCATTTTCTGTCCCAACTCTCCTTTTTTCCTCAATTTTTGATCACACCAAGACTTTTTTTTGCCACAAGAAAAATATACAGAAGTGTCAAAATGATTGATTTCATAGATCATTTTATATTAACTTAATTAGATAGTTAAATTAATAAAAAATGATTTCTTACACCTAACTACAAATTAGTTTGAACTCTGAATTGTTAACCTAAAAAAACTTATATTTCATTTTATTCTTCAAGTCCATTTATCACAGAGAATAAAAATATTTCTGATTTGATTTCGTCATGGAAACTGGTTGTAGGAGGAGCTTAATCCTAAAAGCCAAAGAATTGACAGCTCGAGTGAAATTAAAGAGAGAACGACAAATAAGAAAAGGCATTTAGATATAAAAAAATAAAACTAAAATGGAAAAAGGATCAGGTATAAATGTGGGTGATTTAGTCTGAAGTGAAACGGGGAGCAGGTGTGTGACCAGATCAGGTGATTATTAAGGAACAGAGAACACGTGGGCGGAGCTAAAACTATCAAGATTTATTCCCTTGAATTTTAAAACACCTTAAATTTCCTTCAGTTAACATGTACCTGGCCCTAGAGTATAACTAGAGTATTAATATGGTAAAGAATAGTTGTTATATTATAAATGTCCAGCATGTGAAACGAAACACTAAGAAAGATAAACTGGAATATTAATGAATGTTTAAGACGGCTAGTTTAAGGCAGAAGATGTTAAATTTATTAATTATAGTTTTGATTAGTTTTTTATATATATATATTCATAACTTAAATAAAAAGATAAAAAACAAAAATAATATTTTTGCAATTAAAAAATAATATATTTATTTATTTTTTTGCTAAATGTTGCCACCAAGACTCCACCCACAGCTATGTATCGTTAAAAATATCAAATTATTTTTATTTACCATTAAAAAGATTTAAACATATAAAACCTTTCAGGTATAACAAAGGATGAAAGCTGATAATAAAGTTAATGTTGATTGTGGGACTTAATAGAAAATGCTTTTGATATATATATATATATATATATATATATATATATATATATATATATATATATATATATATATATATAGCAACCCTCTTACCCAAAAATGAATGAATGAATTCGTAGTAAGTAAACAAATAACTAAGTACTGTAGTAAGTAAGTATGGTAGTTAGTAAGTAAGTAAGTACTGCAATAAGTACGTAAATAAATAAGTAAGTAAATATTGTAGTAAGTAAGTATGTACTGTAATAAGTAACTGAATAAAATGTGTAAAAAGTAAGTAAGTACTGCAGTAAGCAAGTATGGCATTAAGTAAGTAAGTATTATTGTAAGTCAGTATTGTAGTAAGTAAGTTCTGCAATAAGTAAGTAAAAAAATAAGCAAGTATGAAAGTAAGTAAGTAAATAAATAGTATGAAAGCACCGTAATAAGAAATTACTGTTTAAGTAAGTACTGTTTAGGTAAGTGGTGTAGTAAATATTGCAGTAAATACTCTTTAAGTAAGTACTATAGTTGGTAAGTAAATAAATAGTATGTAAGTTCTGCAATAAGTAAGAAAAATAATGTAGTAAATACTATTTAAGTAAGTCCTATAGTTAGTAAGTACTGTAGTAAGTAATTAAATAAATAGTAACATCAACCATGTGACTGGGTGCAATTTCTGATCACGTGATCGGATTAGGACATCCCTAGTAGTAAGTACTGCTTAGGTAAGTAGTATGGTTAGCAAGTAAGTACTGTAGTAAGTAAGTACTGTAGTACGTAAGTACATTAATAGTAAGTAAGTACTGTGGAAAGCAAGTAGTGTTTAAGTAAGTACTGTAGTAAGTGAATGAATAGTAAGTAAATATTGTAGTAAATAAGTACTGCAATAAATACTGTAGTAAGTAAGTACTGTTGTATGTAAGTGAATAAATAGTAAGTAAATATTGTAGTAAGTAAGTACTGCAATAAATACTGTAGTAAGTAAATACTGCAATAAGTACTGTAGTAAGTAAGCACTGTATAAAGTAAGTAAATAAATAGTAAATAAATATTGTAGTAGAAATTAAGTAATGTAGTAAGTAAGTACTGTAGTAAGTAGGTACTGTGGGAATTAAATAACAAAAATGAAAACTTCTAAATAATATGACACAACACTAGAGGAAAAAACAGAAAAGGTTCTATTAAAGACTAACTTTACTACTTGAGGAGCGACATTGAGGTGAAGACAAATAGCAGCAGTGTGTATCCTGTTAGAGCATCTTATTTTCACCCTCTACCGCTCCGTCTACCTGTCACTCAGAAATCTCTTCTGTCCGAGTGACCGACGGCGCCGTCAGCCCGTTTAGAGAAAATTGGGTCTTTGGAGCTGAGAAAAAATGGCTATGAATCAAGTGGGAAACAACAGCCTGTTTCTGTGATTTATGGGAAGTCATAGTAAGGAGTCTGAGTCCAGCTGGAGTACAGGAGCCATCAGGGAAGGAGGAAAAACTGAAATGCATTCTGGGTTAAAGGTGATTAAAGGAAGTCATTTATTAACTTTATTCATCCTGATCAAACCAGGAAACACCAACTGAAATTAAAAAATATATATTTGAAAGGAAATTATTTTTATTTTTTAACAATTAAATTATGATATTCTTTTTATTACAAAACAGAAATCATTTTACCACAAACTATGAAAATTTTATTAAAAAAAAGAGAGACAAATAAAAATAAAACAAAACAGAAAAGGATTCAACCACCCTGAACCACTGCGGTTCACCTACACAGGTGACGTTCCCAGCAGGTGGTTTTGGTTGAAGGCCATAAAGCAGCCGGTAGTTTAACATCATTATTCTGCCGCCATTGATTTTTCTGAGCAGTTGTGTTGGTGTCCTAAGGTGCAACACAACACCAAAAACTAATTGTCCCCTCATCCCTTGGCAATAACTGGGAGACATTACCGGATTGATGTGCCAATCAATGTGAATGTAACTATGGCAACAGGCTGTCAGGCCTTAATTGGATATTTCTGGTTTTCTGGGTGGAATTGATCAGGACTGGGATCAGCTGATAAAACTAAGTGACAGAAAAAGGCTGAGCGGATCAGTTTGGAACTTTAAACACATGTTACCAAATGAGATCACATCAGTACAGGAAAGTTTAGAAATATAAACATTAGCAGTAGAATGGGTGGAAATATCGCGTAAAACCCGCATTCCCAAACTGTACATGACTTTAAAGGTCTATATTATTCTTTAGCCTTTAGGAGAAAACTATATCCTTAAACATGATCATATATTACCTTTGTCACACTAAAGAACAAATTATTTATGAAATATTCATTATTTTCCTACATGGAAGTAAGACGCCTCGATCTCTGAGGGCGCCGCCCATTTCATGACGTTATCCAACAGCCGTCCTCATCAGTGTGTCTGTGTTTCATCCTTGAAAACAAACAACATCCGACCTTTTGTAAAGATGAATGTGCTACTGTGTACATGAAATGGAAGCGTTTTCCTCCGCGGAGAAAATTGGGGCGATTGTGTTTGACTGGAGGCGGAGCTAGCTCCGCAGGGGCTGTTCTCACTTGTCTACATCACAGTTTGAGGATTCACTTGTTGTCGGGGGTTGGAAGGGGCTGGTGCTCAGAGCGCAGGTTGTTAGAGGAAGGCCCAGAGATGCATGAATGGTTTAAAATAGCACTTTGGGGATTTTTTCCATGAGGAATTAACATTAAAACATATGGAGCCCCTAAAGGAACAACGAAAAAATAAAAAATGAAGTAAGTAACTGGTTAAAAATTGGTTGCTATCTGGTGTGCACCAGATAATATCTGCTGAGTACCAGATAGTAACTGGTGAGCACCAGACAGTGACTAGAATTTTATTTTATTTTTTTTGCGATGTAGTGAGTACCAGATACTATCTGTTACTCAGAAGATATTATCCGGTGAGTGCCCAATAGTAACTGGTTGGCACCAGACAGTGACCAGAATTTTTTTTTTGGTTACCATCTGATGACTATCAGATACTATCTGGTACTAACTGGTGTGCACCAGACATTGACCAGAATTTTTTTTCTGGTTACTCTCTAGTGAGCACCAGATACTATCTGGTGAGTACTAGATACTAACTGGTGTGCACCAGACATTGACCAGAATGTTTTTTTCTGGTTAGTATCTGGTGAGCACCAGATAGTATCTGTTAATCACCAGATACTAACCGGTGAGTGTCCAATAGCAACTGGTGGGCACCAGACAGTGACCAGAATTTTTGTGACCAAATTTTTTTTTTTTTTTCTGGGTACCATCTGGTGACTACCAGATACTATCAAGTACTAACTGGTGTGCACCAGACATTGACCAGAATTTTTTTCTGGTTAATTTCTGGTGAGCACCAGATGCAATCTGGTGAGTACTAGTACTAATATGTTTTTGTGGAGAGTAAAATATTAGAAGTAATTTAAGGATTAAGTTAATTTATTCCAGAATAATATTCCTGACTTGTTATTCATAGTTACGTTAAAAAGTTACATTTTTTTTTTATTTTAAAAATGTAGCTTTAGTGTTTTCAATAAATGTTTATCTCGTTCAGTCCGCGAACTAAAATGTGTTTTGGATTTTTGCCCCCTGTGGGATTGAGTTTGAATCCTTTGCTTTAGGGGCTTTGCAATAATACACTTAAAGGGGCCACACCATAATTTTCTTCAGCCTTTCAGATTAAACTATATCCATATATATGATCATATATTACCTTTGTAACACTAAAAAAAATAATTATTTATCAAATATGAGTCATTTTTGTGGACCTTTTTAATACCCTGAAGTAAAACAACTTGATCTCTGAAGCTCCGCCTTTCGCCCCTTGTCGGCCCCGCCCATTTCATGAAGTCACCCTTAAACCTGCCAATACACCGTCAATGAGAGTTTCCTCAGCGTGACCAAACTTTGTAAACAAAACCACGATCTCTTCAGTCAATGCTCTCGATTCGTTTCGTATTCAGACTGAGGAATCTCAGAGCAAACAGAAGTTCAGTCCGATTGGAAACGAACCGAGACCGCCTTGAAAGATGGGTCCGAGAGCGGTCCTGGTACATCTGTGGTGCCGAGGTAGTTATCTCCTGCCAGGGTACACATTCTGGCAGGAGATAACTACCTCGGCACCACAGCTATGCGAAGATAGTAGGTGTTTGTTGTAGTCTTGGGGCTTACATCAGCACGTTTCCAACCGCTCGTTTTCGTGGGTATGGGAGGGGCTGCTGCAGACAGAGCAGGTTTTTAGAGGATTACCCTTAAATGCATAAACGGATCAAAGTACCGCTTTGGGGTTCTTTATTGTGAGGAATGATCAGTAAAATACACTTAAAACCTCAAAAAAGTAGAATTTTCATGGTAGGGCCCCTTTAAAAGCTCAAAAAGTTAAGGGTTAGATTTAGGGTAAGTCGTAAAACTTCCACTTCCAACCGATGATGTCATGCGCCAAATTAAAATTAAATTAAATTCCATGAGGTTACATGAAAAATACCTCAACAAAGACAGTATTTAGACAGGTCGTTCAACTTTGGCAGACTATAAAGTCTATTATAGAAGCAACGTAAACACTGATAGGTTTTCTTAAGGGGCTTTTAGCGGGAAGACACTTGTAACACTGAATTAGGTAATGTGTCTGATTATGTCAGACCAGCCTGAAGCTGTGGCTCTGCTCCAGCTTGTGTTGCAACATGTGACACAGACGAGCATATTGTCTCTGTGTCCTTTGCTGGGATGACACAAACAATCCGGATTTGAGTTTTGCTTGTTTCTCTTTCCAACAAGAACAGCCTCTTCTTCGAGAGACGCGATACTAATCCATCTGCCAACCAGCTCATTTCCTAAAAAGCATCAGGACGGTGACATCATACTCACCTTTAAGGCTTGGGAGCGGTTCGCCAGCAGCTTCTCAATGTTCCCTGAAGCTGTATCCACCAGCTGCCTGGCGATGTTGGACTCCACACTGAAGTGAGTTCTGTGTTTGTGATAACTCTGAGAACGTCAAAGAGACATCAGAAACTCATCAAACTTTTACTGATGAACATAAAAAAATCAGACGACACATCACTGATTGAACTGTAGGGTCGGATTATGTAAGAATACTCTACAACAGATATTGTTCAAACACACAAACGACAAAAATAGCAATTATTTTAGCCCCTGAAGGGGTTTTACTGTCCATCATTAGGGCCACAGAACAGCAGAACAAGCCTTCATCCTCCAGCTTTTGAATAGTTTTCTTTTCTTTCAATGCATTTTTTAAATTTGTGTAGATCTCAGATTTTTTTTTTAAATATATTTTCAAAAACTAAAAATGTTTTGACCATATTTGTGTCTCAGTTTTAAGAGATTCCAGGTGCACAAACCAGAATTTGACACCTAATTTTGTCCTAAAATTCCATTTTTTTTGTGTATTTTGTTACAAAAAATAGTCTAATTCTCACTTTTGGTTGCAAATCAATCAACCAACATCCAGAGGAGAAACGGAAATCTATCTATGCCCTAAAAAAGCTGTAGGATCCTTAGTACCAGATGTATTCTGTCAATCACTACACGTCAAGAATACTTCCTGTTCTCTGAAATAAGAACACAACCGTATGAGTGTGTGCACGATCTTTTGTGATCCTGATCGTGTCTGAGTGTGTACACTGTGCTGGCAGAATGAAATGATGCTGCGTTATGCTTAATGACAAGCTACTATATATAGAGGAGTGATGTGTTGTGACAGCTCAAGTCAAGTAGGGAGGGTTAATTAGACGAAGAGACGCACGTGACTCAAAGCTCAGGATTATTTGTCTCTGCTCAACAGATTAAATTAAATCTACGGTCTAAAACAATTTTAAAAATGTGTTCCTAGGTGTTTTTTTTTTATTTTCTTTTTTTTATTTAGCAGATTTTATCGGATTGTTCTCCTGGATTTCATTCATATGGTTTATCCTCGCCGATATGTGTGTATTTCTCAACTGTGTAAATTAAATTAAATTAAATTAGATTAAAAATAAAAATAAATTAAAAAAATAAAAATTAATTAATAAATAAATTAAAATTAAAAATATAACTAAAATCTAAATTAAAATTAAAAATATAACTAAAATCTAAATTCAAATTAAATTAAGTTGAATCAAATTAAATCAAGTTTAAAGTAAGAAATTAAACTAAAATCAAAAATACTGGAATATAAATTAAATTAAATCTAAAAATGCAATTAAAATATAAATCCAAATCAAATTAAATTAAATCAAATTAAAATTAAATATACAATTAAGATATAGATTAAAATTAAATTAATTTAATTTAAATACAATCACATCAAATTAAATTAAAATAAAAGAAGAAAACTAAAATTAAAAATACTGGAATCTAAATGAAATTTAAATAAATTTAAATTAAATTTAAGATTAAAAAACAACCAAAATTATAAATAAAACAAACACTAAAAGTACAATTGAAATATAAATGAAATCAATATTAAATTAAAATCAAATTACAATAAAATCAAAATTAAATAAAAAACAAATTAAATTAAATTAAATTAAAATAAAAATTAAAACTAAAATTAAAAATACTGGAATGTAAATTAAATTTAATTTAAATTAAATTAAAGAATAAAAAAACAAAATTAAAAATAAAACAAAAACTAAAAATACAATTGAAATATAAATTAAATAAATAATAAATTAAAATCAGATTTAAATAAAATCAAAATTAAATAAAAAATTACATTAAATTAAATCAAATTAAATTAAAAGGCCTGAAATATGGACGTCATTTTTGGCTCAAAGTTCAAAGATGGTCTTTAGGGTCTAAAGATCTGAGTTTAAGTGTCTCTTCATGACATTCTGTAAGAAGCAGCAAAATGTATTTATCTGAACTGGAAAATTGAGTTGTTGCTGCTGGTTTCTAAGTTAATTTTCTTTAAAAACTTGTTTTTGAAACATGAAATTAAAAAAATTGAACCCCTGAAATGAAGAAAGAACAAAGCAAAATATAAATAAAAGTTGAATATTTTACTCTTTCAGCAAAATATTTGAAAGTCAAATAGAGATTTACACAAAAGATTCATGTTTTTTTAAACACCAATCATCCCGCTAGCTTATAGCCTCTCACAACCCCGAGCTAACCTTAGCGGTGCAACAAAAATGGCGACCGATATTGGATACCAACTCGGTGAAGGAAAACCAAGACATGATTCAGAATTTGGCTCGTCTGTTGCACTGTGTCACAAAAAAGCTTTTTCAAATGACATTTTTTAGAAATAAACACTTAGAAATTGAGTTTTAATCCTAAATCATTTTATATATTTGTCCTCCATCATGAGAAAAATGCTAAAAAAAAAACGATTTTCATCGGACATTTCATTTCATTTGACACTTTCTCGTGACCCCAGAGAAGTCTTTTACCTGTATTAGACTCTGCAAGCCGCTGGCTGTGTCTGTTAATGAGATCAGATTTGTCTGCATCTGGTCCACCCATTTTTTTACTCTGAAAGACACACAAAGAAAAGAAAAATTTTAATAAGGAATCAGAATGTTTATGCATGTGTTTTCTGGAGCTTCTATTGATTTCATTAAGGTCAGAATATTTCAAATCTATGGTCTTCTGGATCAAGTCAAAATGAATTCATCAGTACTGCCAGTGTTCTCCTGTGACCTCTGAGTGAGGTAAGCATTAGGATGTGTGTCCAGGAGGATTAAAAGTAAACTAAATTTGACTTATTGCAAAAGATTTGACAGAAGTTGTACAAACACTTTCTAAATCATCAAAATTTCAAGCAACCACCCAGTCCAGGCATAAAAAAACATGATTTTCCAGTGGTTAAAACAATTCAAGCTGTTTGAAAAGGACATTAAACTGCAAAACCTTTCATTATCACATTAAAGCTTGAACACACGTTCAAATTATTAAAAATATAACTTCTATTTTTATTTTTCCTTGCTGTAAAAACTGCAAAAAAAGCTTTTTTTATCAATAATTGGAGAGAAATGTCAAAAACGAAGAGTCAAAGGAACTTTTAACTAGTGAAATAATTAACAGCACAACAAAAATCAATTTTACTTCATATTATCATGTTTAACATCAATAAAGAACTCAAGATCCTCATTTTTCTTTATGGTAAAATGTTAAATTTAGAGTGTATTTAGACTGGAAACGTCTCTTGGTCTGCATGAAGTCCCAAAATGTGTGTTTGGTTTGTATTCAGACACCCAGAGATTTCTATTTTGAACTTAAGTCTAAACAAAACAAAAAATCTCTTCAGTCATTGGCATAAAATAAGAGTTACAAGTCACTTTTTCAAACTTTATATTTTACTGACCCATTTTGAAAGTCTATAAAGATCATTTGTCCACATTGGCTTAAGTAGGCTATGCTAGCTAGCCAAACAGTGGACAGCGTAGTGAGCTAGCGATGACCGGCAAAGCTAGCTTGCTATGCTAATAGCTTGCGTAGGTACTCAGTATAGTCGGCTTGCTACGCTAGGCAGCCGCTTGGTGGATGCTAGCCTAGCGAGATAGCTTTGCTAGCCTTTGCTAGCTCACTACACCTTCCACTGGGCGGTTGCCTAGCGTAGCCCACTTCGCTTTTCTGGCTGGGAAGTCGTATTAATGAGCCTGCATTTAACCGACCACATTTCAATGAGTTATGTGTCTCATCATTGCTGTGCTACTCTGTTTACATCCCATAATGCCCCACTACGACGGCCATTTTGGTCTGAGCACGGAGCCTTTTCAGACTGAAGAAATTCAGAGCAAAGCGGAGGTCAGTGTGATTTGAAACTAACTGAGACCACCTTAAAAGCCTGACCAGGGTGCGTTTAGACTGAATATTTGTTTCAGACTATCAGGGGAAATGAAGTCTGATTTTCTTTAAGCTAACCAAATGTTTCCAGTCAGAATACACACTTAATTTTTTTTTTTTTTTTTTTTAATCTAAAGATGTTTACCAACTTTTTGTCTAAAATGACAAAAAATATATAAATATATTAAAAAGCAGTCTTTGTATATTAATAGCAAATATAGTAATTATATTGTAAATGTTTGCCTGATTTTAACTTTTTTTAGTGTGAAATAACAAATAAAGTTGAAATTAGTGTTTACTTTAATAAGATTTCCTTTTTCATTAATAAACATGCATTCCGCCTGTAGTTAATGCTTTATTTCGAACAATACATATAAAATACATGGTAAAAAACAAGAAAACAACTTTTTTTTTAATATAAAAGGTATTACACCTCAATTATGTAGTTCAAAATAGAGTACAAAGAAGTTTAAAAACTTTCCAGATCTCAAATATTGTGACTTGTTGTGTCTGTTTACCTCACAAAAACTAATAAACTCAAACTTATTGTCCTTTAAATTGTACAGACATAAATATAAACACATTCCTTTCCGTTCATGAACTCTTTACTGAAAGCAGAGTCGTATAAAAGAATCTACCCTCAGGTGAATGTACACACAATCTACCTGCCAACCTCTTGCTGTAATTGTTATCCCTCTTGCTTTAATTACACAGGCACTCACACAGTAAATATTTCTAAACTGTATGAATGCCTCCATGAGTGCAGGAATTACCTCCCGTCCACTCTGCAGAGAGGCCTTTGACATACGAGCGCCGCGTAGATTATCTGATTTAGAAAATACAGTGTAATGTGAGCCGGGTTATCTCATAGCAGCCACATAATATATTTAGCCGTCTAAAAGACAGCTGCGAGCGGCCGAGGGCAGATATAGGATGAACTTACTGTCACTGTGTTAGTTGGTACAGCTTCTGAAATATAACCAAAAATCCCAGTGACCCATTCCACGTTTGATGGGAAAATGGGGCAATTTACTCCAGCAAACAGACCCTTGGTGTGTGTGGTTTTTTTTTTCTTTTTGGAGCTACTTTTCCACTGGGCCTCATTTAGTTCAACCAAAGTAAGGGGAAGCACAACAGGTGCCTGATGGGAAAACTACGACTATATGTGAGGATTATACTCCAAGGCGTACTTTCATTATTTATTTATTGTCCAAAACATGCTCACAATGCCGTTGCACTAACAAATTTATAGTTTGTGTGGATACAAAATGAAAAGTAATTTGAAAAAAGAAGAAAACCAAACAACTATATATAACTATAATAATATTTACCACAAAAACATGTAAATCCCACTTAAAGATATGATACTAATACTTTAAAATAGCAAAAAACACATTTCCCAGTCCTAATTAGAGACTCAATTAACAATTTAGATGACTTCCAAAACCAAAAAAAAACAATTAGAAAGGACGTTTTGTTATTCATTTGTTTGTATTAACCAGAATTAAAGCCAAATATAGATAAAAGTTTTAAAGGGTTTAACGAACCCATTTCCTGGGTTACTCAAAGTCACAAAAAAATAAAATTATATATATATATATGTGTGTGCATTTGACATGCTAAATGGGCCTTCTTGAGTGCGTTCAAGCACATGGTGTTCACAATGGACAGGCAGGGAGGGGCTTCCTCTTCTATCTCAACTGTTTATTCGCACATATTCGCCACCCAAAGCTAGAAGAGGCTCGGTGCGAAATGTGGCGAAATTTCACAAATTTCTTTCTTTCACAGCTCTATTCCAATATATCAGGGGTGTTGAACTCAATCGCACAGGGGGCCAAAATCCAAAACACACATCGGGCCATGGGCCATTTATTGAACACATAAGAAACAGAATTTTAAAACTTAAAAAATGTAACTTTTTAAACATAAATATGAATACAAACAAGCATGAATATTATTCCAGAATATATAAACTTAAACCTTAAATAACTTTCAATATTTAACTCTCCATAATAATAGTTTCTGGTTAATAGTTAATAGTTAACATAAGAATTTTTTATTTCTGTTGTAAACTTAAACAACCCATATCATGCTAATCTATTTTATTTATTTAAATTAGTTTCAAACATATTTATAAAAAAATATGAGATATATTGCTTGTATTTTACCATTAACATGTTTAAAACTAGTTTTAATCAATTAAATTAATTTTAAAAAATTTCCACTAGACAAAGATGTATCTATTAAATATCTATATCATGGCTATATATATATATATATATATATATATATATATATATATAGATAGATATTATAGATGTATAATATGCATCTGATAGACATAATTCATAGTGGTCTGCTGTATATTGCGGTTTGAATTTCTAGCAGACGACTCTCCCACAGATAATTGCATTGCAATCCCAGCATGCCTTGCATGTTGTAAACATGTTTTTTGTGAGGAATGTATCACATAATATACTTAAAGCTTAAAAAAAGTTGATATTTTATGACGTAAGCCCTTTAAAATCCTATATATTGGAATTATGGGGCTTGTCTCGCCTAGTTTAAGAACCCCTAGTGGTTTATTTGGCAAACTACACCCAGCTTCTGTTCATTTTGTTTCAATCTGAGGGTCAAAGTGTTGCTTTTTGCTCAGAAAGCACATCTAAAAGCCTAAGAAATTAAGGAAATCTCAAAGTTTGATGAGTTTATTTTTACATGGACACAAAAGTGTGCAATCTGGCTTAAATTATGACTTGAATCAATTAGTAGAAGTGATATTTTTGGGAAATTTACCAAAATAAATGTGCTAGGAAACTTTTAGATTTAAAACATGATTACAGCAAGGTTTTAAAAAAGTAAAATTTAGGATGTTTTGGCTCAAAGACTCACAGCTCCTCTGAGCTGAAACGCTCATTTTGTAAATAAAACCCTCTCCTTATAAATCTAAATTATAATGAGATCTTTCGGCCAACAACAAAAAGATAAAACGTCTAATTTTCTCTTATACAAAGAAAAATGTCACATTAGCAAAACCAGGAACAAGGAGTGCTTTTACATGGGCAGAAATATTAATAAAGAGAAATCGGAGCAGTATGCGGAGAATTTAGACCTCAGGACTTTAAGATCGGGGGATTTTCATTCTAATTGTAATAGACTTAAAGTGTGTCAGTTTTAAAGAGAGTTTAGTACATTGTTTGGTAATGAAACTCCGTGTGCATCCAATTCTGTTCCATCTCATCGAGTCTGATGACAATAAACGTCACACCAGCAGGCGTAATCACATTCTAACACAAAAGCTACACAACCACCGTGCAATCTTTCATTTTTCTATGATCATAGAATTAAAGGCACTCATTCTATAATAGTATTTAGTAGGTACCCATCAAGTTTAAAAACTGTCCATCTTTGAGACAGGGGCAATTTGACATTGAACATTTTTGTAACAATTTACAAATATATATTTTTATTTTATTTCTGGAAATATCCCTCTAGTTCAAAAACAGCGTGTTTTGAGAAAAGGGCAAGTACACGTAAAAGATTTTTGAAACAAACGTGTGCATGGCCGCCATCTTTACAAATGGCCGCCATTTTGATTTTTTTTTCTGAAATTACCTTGCTAGCATAGGTACATAGTAACAAGTTATTTTTAAATGCATACAATACAAATAATAGCATTCTGTAGGAACCCCTCTAGTTTTACAACTGCATATTTTTTTAGACATTAAAATTTTTTTAAACAATTTAGAGCATGGCCGCCATCTTTACAAATGGCCGCCATTTTTTTCGTTAATTTTTTTTGTATTACCTTGCTAGTATAGGACATGGTAACAAGGCATTTACTATATGCATGTGATACAAATAATAGTGTTTAGTAGGTACCCATCTAGTTTAAAAACTCCCCATTTGGAGATGGGGCAAGTAGAGATTGAACATTTTTGTAACAATTTACAAATGAACAACATAATATTTATATTTTTTTTTCCGGGAAATTACCCCTCTATTTTAAAAACTGTGTATTTTGAGAAAGGGTAAAGTAGAAGTTAAAGATTTTTTTAAAACAAATGTGTGCATGGCTAACATTTTTACAAATAGCTGCCATTTTGATTTTTTTATTTTTTGGGGGGGGAAATTACCTTGCTACCATAAGATATGGTAACAAGGCATTTACCATAGGCATTTTTATACAAATAATAGTATTCTGTAGGTACCCCTCTAGTTTTATAGCTGCATATGTTTTAAAAAAAGGGACATTAAAAATGTTTGAAATAATTGAGTGTATGGCCGCCATCTTTACTAATGGCCGCCATTTTTTCTTTTTAATTACCATGTTACCAGAGGTCTACCAAAACAGCAGATAAACAGTAAATATGACTAAAAACACAACTGAAAACAATTATTATTGTCCAGTATGTGAATGTATTTGTAAACCCAAGTATTAAACTGAAGAAAATGGTTACAAATACTTGATTCTTTTGCATTTTATTGTAATCCAGAGATTAAGTGGTGAGTTCAAATACCTGAAAGAAGTATCAAAAAAATGTGATTTCATTTATTGCCTCCTTAAGTGCATTGTTATACTCTTTAAAAGTCAAACAATACAATGAACAAAGTGCTAGAATAAACCAGAAAACAAATGTTTAAAAAATTTTCAAAATAAGACACTGGAAAAGAAATGTACAATGGGACATCAGTGATTGAATTAAGAACAGAGAAAGCAGAAATATGTTTTTCCAAAACTATGTGGTAAAGAGTTAAATGAGCTATTGCTATTGGAAATATCATCAATAGGAAGATATTGCCATGTATAGTAAGTTCAAGTTAAAAAATGAACAAACATCCTATCAGTGATTTCCAGTGTTGGAACTAACGCCATTTAAGTATAACGGCGTTACTAACGGCGTTATAAATCAAGTAATTTAGTAATCTAACTAATTACTTTCATCCTCACTGTAACGCCGTT
>NC_050534.1:14368533-14368766 GCF_002922805.2 Oryzias melastigma | reverse complement strand
TTAAAAGTCAAACAATACAATGAACAAAGTGCTAGAGTAAACCAGAAAACAAATGTTTTAAAAAATGATAAAATAAGAAACTGGAAAATAAATGTACTATGAGACATCACTGATTGGATTAAGACCAGAGAAAGCAGAAATATGTTTTTTCCTAAACTATGTGGTAAAGAGTTAAATGTGCCATTGTCATACTTTTGAAGTGGAAATATCATCAATTGGAAGATATTGCCATA
>NC_050534.1:14366350-14368368 GCF_002922805.2 Oryzias melastigma | reverse complement strand
CTGAAATTTAGCTTTGATTTCTACAATTTACTCTTTTTTGTAATATTTGTTTTGCTTTTATAATTTTCATTGTGATCTTTATTTTTTCCACATCAAGTATGTTGATGTGAAACTACTTAATTTACTAAGTAGTGAGACTTCCTTCTGGTCCTCGGTCCCTCTGTGTAAACTAGTCCAAGTTTTGTCCTGCTTTGGCGGTACAGAATTATGATTTCTTGCCATGCAGCCACTTTTTCTCTGATGGATTAATTCATTTAGATGAAAAGCCCCAAAGGAGATGCATAAATCTACAATCAATACTTTTTTCCTTTGATTTGCATGCCACTCACGCAGACCACAATTCAGATGCTTTACTTTTAGCCGTTTTTGTCTTGACCACAAATGTTGCTGCTTTTCTGCAACCATCAATATTAGGCTAATCCAAAATTGTAGCAATGTTGTCTCTAAAGGAGTTAGATTTTCCATATTTTTCCACACATACCATACCAATAATTAATTTAAACTAAAATTCCCAATAACAAAAACTAAATGTGTTTTAATTTTTTATATGTTTATGTACAAGGACAAAATGCCAAACAATTTGCCTTCCGTGCCTTTATTTGAACGGAAATATGTCATTTTAATAATTATTTCAAGTTTAAAGGGCTAGGAGTAGTGAAAATTAAGTGGGAATTGTACGATTTTAAAACAAATTTTTGCTCAAGTTTGTAAAAATGTTAACTACATATTATTTAAAAATCCTCATCAATTTCAGTTTCTGCTTTAGAAAGAATGACTAGAGGGCTCCTACACTAAATTGGACATTAATATTTCATCCAGTTCTTTAAATGTATTCAAAAGATACTAAGCAAAAGCCACTGAGCTAAATGCAGTGATATTTATTGCAAGTTGATAATGTCTTGTCCAGTGGTCTTTTAATTGTGATTTTGCTGTTTTTAACACAAAACAAAGAATCTGTGTTGCTTTCTAGAACATAGTTTCTGCAGAGCGGATTTAATTCATCTGAAATTTGCCTCTGAGTTGTGGGCGGGACTGTTGGCGAGGGAGGAGCACTTCGCCACTACTTCCTGTCACCCATCTGATTACACCTTCTCACACCCCCAACCCAACATTACTGGTACAACAAAATGGCGAGCAATATTGGAGCTATTCAGTTTTACAGTTTGGCGTTTTTTGTCTGCTCCTGATTCAGTTTGAATAAAGAAATGCTCAGAAATAATGTAAAGTGACAGATTAGAATGAATGGCCTAAAAGTATAATGTCCTATTAAAGCATTTTTTTTTTACAGTATGCGGCTTCCCAAGATGGACTTAAATTTGTAATACACCCAAAAAGCTGCGCTAAAACGCTTCCAATAAGGCGATTACACAACAAATAATGGTTGTATGACGAGACCAGAAGGCTGTGTGTTGAAGAAACGATATTAAAACTAGATTACCTAACATTAACATTACCTGTGATAATGCAAGTGTGCTGTAAGCTAAATTTGGGTGCTAAAGATGCTAGTGCTGATAGCTAAATATGCTAAAATTGATAGCAAAAAAGGCTGAAGCTGATAGCTGAAAACACTATGGTTGATTACTGAAATATTAGCTAAATCCCAAATTAGAGTAAAAAAAACTGGTAAAGTCTTTAATTTAGCCAAAACAGCTAGCATATAGCTAAAATATTAGCTAAAAGCCAAAATAGCCTTAAAATAAAAAAGCTTTAAGTACCCAAAACAACTAGCGTGTAGCTGAAGTATTATTTAAACTCCAAATTAGCCTAAAAAAAATGGAAAATAGTCTAAATTAGCCAAAAAAAGCTCAAATGCAAAAATTAGCTAATCTCTAAAATAGCCCCAAAACAAAAAAAGAGCCTAAATCAGCCAAAAAGCTAGCATGTAGCTAAAAAATTAGCTAAACTCCAAAATAGCCCAAAAAAACAAAATGAGCCTAAATTAGCCAAAGAGCTAGCATGTAGCTGAAATATTAGCTAAACTCCAAAATAGCCCCCCCTCCAAAAAAAGAGCCAAAATT
>NC_050534.1:14359976-14361519 GCF_002922805.2 Oryzias melastigma | reverse complement strand
TATATATATATATATATATATATATATATATATATATATATATATATATATATATATATAGATATATAATATGCATCTGATAGACGTTTTTTAGTTGACGACTTTTCCACAGATAATTGCATTGTAATCCCAGCATGCCTTGCATGTTGTAAACATGTTTTTTGAGAGGACTTCATAAAGCTTAAAAAAGTTGATTTTGCATGATGTAAGCCCTTTAAAATCCTATATATTGGAATTATGGGGCTTGTCTCGCCTAGTTTAAGAACCCCTAGTGGTTTATTTGGCAAACTACACCCAGCTTCTGTTAGTTTTGTTTCAATCTGAAGGTCACAGTGTTGCCTTTTGCTCAGAAAACCCTAAGAAATTAAGGAAATCTTTAATGTTTGATGAGTTTATTTTTACATGGACACAAAAGTGTGCAATCTGGCTTAAATTATGACTTGAATCAATTAGTAGAAGTGATATTTTTGGGAAATTTACCAAAATAAATGTGCTAGGAAACTTTTAGATTTAAAACATGATTACAGCAAGGTTTTAAAAAAGTAAAATTTAGGATGTTTTGGCTCAAAGACTCACAGCTCCTCTGAGCTGAAACGCTCATTTTGTAAATAAAACCCTCTCCCTATAAATCTAAGTTAGAATGAGATCTTTCGGCCAACAACAAAAAGATAAAACGTCTAATTTTCTCTTATACAAAGAAAAATGTCACATTAGCAAAACCAGGAACAAGGAGTGCTTTTACATGGTCAGAAATATTAATAAAGAGAAATCGGAGCAGTAGGCGGAGAATTTAGACTTCATTTCATTCTAATTGTAATAGACTTAAAGTGCGTCAGTTTTAAAGAGAGTTTAGTACATTGTTTGGTAATGAAACTCCGTGTGCATCCAATTCGGTTCCATCTCATCGAGTCTGATGGCAATAAACATCACACCAGCAGGCAGAACCATCGCAATTACATTCCAACACAAAAGCCACACAACCACTGTGCAATCTTTTAGATTCATTTTTCTATGATCACAGAATTAAAGGCACTCATTCTCCACACCAAACCCAGGTCGCTAATTACAGTGAGTCATCGTGGCCTCAGATGATCATCATGTGTCCCAAACAGAAAGATTACAGAGTTTTGTGTTCCTGATAGATCACCTACATCACAGAAGCTGTGGCCACAATAGTGGAGCCGGTTATTGAAATAATTGTGGCATTTGTGATACAAGCACCAAATTTGGCAAGGATGTACTTTAGGATCCCATCTTTAAGAAAAGCATGTTTTCCATGAAAAAAACCCCACAAGATTTTAATGTATTGTATTTATAATACACATAATAGTATTCAGTAGGTACCCCTCTAGTTTAAAAACTGACCATCTTTGAGACGGGGGCAAGTTAACATTGAACAATGAATTTACAAATGGCTAACATATATTTTTTTTTTTTTTCGGAATTGACCATCTAGTTTAAAAAAACGGCGTATTTTGAGAAATGGGAAAGTAGACGTTAAGATTTTTGAAACAAATGCGTGCATGGCCGCCATCTTTGCAAA
>NC_050534.1:14352868-14359752 GCF_002922805.2 Oryzias melastigma | reverse complement strand
AAACTGCCCATTTTTGAGATGGGGCAAGTAGAGATTGAACATTTTTGTAGCAATTTACAAATGGACAACATATTTTTTTTTTTTCCGGAAATAACCCTCTAGTTTAAAAACAGTATATTTTGAGAAAGGGGCAAGTAGACGTTAAAGATTTTTTTAGAACAAATGTGTGCATGGCGGCCATTTGTAAAAATGGCTGCCATTTTTACAAATGGCCCCCATTTTGATTTTTTTAGGTTTTTTTGGGATAAATTACCTTGCTAGCATAAGACATTTACTATAAGCATATTTATACAAAAAATAGTATTCTGTAGGTACCCCTCTAGTTTTATAACTGCACACTTTTTGAGACTGGGACATTGAAAATGTTTGTAATAATTGAGTGTATGGCCGCCATCTTTACTAATGGACGCCATTTTTTTATTATTTTGTTTTAAATTACCTAGTTACCAGAAGTCTACCAAAAACAACAGATAAACAGTAAATATGACTAAAAACACACCTGAAATATTCAATTACAATTATTATTGTCCAATATGTGAATGTATTTGTAAACCCAAGAATTAAATTTAAAACGTTTGTTACAAACTGCAATATTTTGCATTTATTGTAATCCATGGGTTAAGTGATGAGTTCAAATTCCTGACAGAAGTATCAAAAAAATGTGATTTCATTTATAATTCCTGCATTTTTTTTTCATTTTTCGGAATTATTTACACTTTCTGAAAATACTTTTTTTTGTTTCTTTTTTTAAATTATGTTTTCGTTTCTAAAATTTTGCTTTGATCTCTACAATTTACTCTTTTTTGTAATATTTGTTTTGCTTTTTTAATTGTCATTGTGATCTTTATTTTTTCCTCTATTTAATTTACTAAGTAGTGAGATTTCCTTCTGGTCCTCGGTCCCTCTGCGTCAACTAGTCCAAGTTTTGTCCTGCTTTGGCGGTACAGAATTATGATTTCTTGCCATGCAGCTCAGAGCCAAACCACTTTTTCTCTGATGGATTAATTCATTTAGATGAAAAGCCCCAAAGGAGATGCATAAATCTACAATTAATACTTTTTTTTCCCTTCGATTTGCATGCCACTCAAGCAGACCACAATTCAGTTGCTTTACTTTTAGCCGTTTTTGTCTTGACCACAAATGTTGCTGCTTTTCTGCAACCATCAATATTAAGCCAATGCAAAATTGTAGCAATGTTGTGTCTCTAAAGGAGTTAGATTTTCCATATTTTTCCATACATTTCTTTATTAACTTAGACTCCTTGCAGTGGTTTGATGGCACCAATAATTGATCAAAATAGCAGAATCTACTACCTAAAATCACACCAAAATCTCACAGCCCGACTCATGTTTTACTTTTGTGTGACAGGACTTTTTTTTTGGTGGTTATAAGTTGGTGAAAGTGTTAGACAGCGAAAGTGTTATTGTTTTTTTTAAAGAAAAATGTGGTTATACAAAACCTATACTACAATGTTGACAAAATGTTCAAAAAATATCTTAAAAAAACTAATAACAAAAACTAAATGTGTTTTAATTTTTTTTATGTTTATGTACAAGGAGAAAATGCCAAACATTACACCTTTCGTGCCTTTATTTGAACAGAAATATTTAATTTTAATAATTATTTTGTCAAGTTTAAAGGGCTAGGAGTAGTGAAAATTAAGTGAGAATTGCACAATTTTAAAACATATTTTTGCTCAAGTTTGTAAAAATGGTAACTACATATTATTTAAAACTCCTTATCAATTTCAGTTCTGCTTTAGAAAGAATGACATGAGGACTCCTACACAAAATGGACATTAATATTTCATCCAGTTCTTTAAATGTATTTAAAAGATACCAAGCAAAAGCCACTGAGCTAAATGCAGTTATATTTATTGCATGTTTATCATGTCTTGAATTATAACAAGAATGACTCTTAAAATCAAACTCAGATCATCTTTTGACCTATGTTTAGAGCAATTCCAGTGGCCTTTTAAATTGTGATTTTGCTGTTTTTAACCAAAAACAAAGAATCTTTGTCGTTTTCTAGGACATAGTTTCTGCAGAGCGGGATTTAATTCATCCGAAATTTGCCTCTGAGTTGTGGGCGGGACTGTTGGTGAGGACCACTTCCCACTTCTTTTACAGTTTGGAGTTTTTTGTCTGCTTCTGATTTGAATGGTGTAATGTAAGGTGACAGGTTAGAATGAATGGCCTGAAATGTATAATGTCCTATTTAAAGCATTTTTTTTAAGTATGCGGCTTCCCAATATGGACTTAAATATGTAATACACCCAAAAAGCTGCGCTAAAACGCTTCCAGTAAGGCGATTACAGAACAAATAATGGTTGTATGACGAGACCAGAAGGCTGTGTGTTGAAGAAAGGATATTAAAACTAGATTACCCAACATTAACATTACGTGTGATAATGCAAGTGTGCTGTAAGCTAAATTTGGGTGCTAAAGATGCTAGTGCTGATAGCTAAATATGCTAAAATTGATAGCAAAAAAGGCTGAAGCTGATAGCTGAAAACACTATGGTTGATTGCTGAAATATTAGCTAAATCCCAAATTAGAGTAAAAAAAACTGGTAAAGTCTTTAATTTAGCCAAAACAGTTAGCATATAGCTAAAAAAATTGGCTAAAAGCCAAAATAGCCTTAAAAATAAAAAAAGCTTTAAGTACTCAAAACAACTAGCATGTAGCTGAAATATTATTTAAACTCCAAATTAGCCTAAAAAAACAGAAAAAAGTCTAAATTAGCCAAAAGAAAGCTCAAATGCAAAAATTAGCTAATCTCTAAAATAGCCCCCAAAACAAAAAAGAGCCTAAATTAGCCAAAAAGCTAGCATGTAGCTAAAAAATTAGCTAGACTCCAAAATAGCCCCAAAAACAAAAAAGAGCCTAAATTAGCCAAAAAGCTAGCATGTAGCTGAAATATTAGCTAAACTCCAAAATAGCCTCCCCCCAAAAAAGTGCCTAAATTAGCCAAAGAAGCTAGCATGTAGCAGAAAACTTAGCTAAACTCCAAAATACCCCCCCCCCCCAAAAAAAGGGCCTGAATTAGTAAAAGAAGCTAGCATGTAGCTCAAAAATTAGCTAAACTCTAAAAAATAGCCCAAAAAACAAAAAAGATCCTAAATTAGCCAAAGAAGCTAGCATGTAGCTGAAATATTAGCTAAACTCCACCCAAAAAACAAACAAAAAAAGAGACTAAATTAGCCAAAAAGCTAGCATGTAGCTGAAAAATTAGCTAAACTCCACCCAAAAAACAAAAAAAAAGAGACTAAATTAGCCAAAATGCTATCATGTAGCTAAAAAATATTAGCTAAACTCCACCCAAAAAACAAAAAAAAGAGACTAAATTAGCCAAAATGCTATCATATAGCTGAAAAATTAGCTAAACTCCACCCAAAAAACAAAAAAAGAGACTAAATTAGCCAAAATACTAGCATGTAGCTGAAAAATTAGCTAAACTCTAAAATAGCCCAAAAAACTAAAAAGAGCCTAAATTAGCCAAAGAAGCTAGCATGTAGCTGAAATATTAGCTAAACTCCAAAATAGCCCAAAAAAACAAAAAGGGGGCCTGAATTAGTAAAAGAAGCTAGCATTCAGCTGAAATGTTAGCTAAACTTACAAATAAACTCAAATACAAATTGTATTGTTTGAATACAGAGCTCTTCAGAGAACATGACTGCATTGATCCGCCTCAGTTAAACTTTTAACTACATTTGGGCCTGAAAACATTTCAAAGTGACACAGCAGCACCAATCAATAGCAGTCAACCATGTTAGTTTAAGGTTGATCGGTCTCTCTTCTTTTAAAATAAATAAACCTTATTTGACATTATGGGTGAAAGAACACAGTTCATTACTGAAACGAATACATTTCTACATTTTTCACAAATATTGATTTTTTTTTTAGTTTTATGCAAGATGCGCCACAGGGAACAATAAGTTGGAGCAACACCACCATCCTGGCTTAACAGATCAATACAAATGCTAGTCATGTTAATACCACTGATGCATGAAAACAACATGAAGCTCTTTCACAATTGTCACATTTTGTTGCTATTTTCTTGACTAATTTAATTTAATTTTGAAAATACTGCATATTACTGTCAATTGGTAACTTCAATGATTACAAATAGATTTAAGGTGCTGGAAGTTGCATATTTTCACCTTTTTTTACAAAGAGTTTCTTTTTTGTGTGTTTTATGTTCTTTTTTATATATATTTTTAAACTACAATGTATCAAAACATCCAAAACTGAACCCAATAAATCAATAAATTAACTCACTTTGTCCTTTGTTTCTTGCAAAAACGATATTTTTATCTCAACAGAAAACAGTCAACAAACGAAACTTAGTTTTTCTACAACTTCTTGTTTCATTTTTGTAGAATTTTGTGAACTTGTGTCTCGATTCCCAAAGGTCTGACTCACACTTTACACAAACTTAATAAAGTCCAAATCATTTCGCTCAGCCATGGAGGTCCCAAGGGTGAACGTGGAAAAGTGGACGCAGTCCCAGAATAGGGAGAATGACTCAGCACAAGAGTGCTGTCGTCTCATTTCTCACCACATGAACTCTTCCAACTTAGACGACTGTGACCCTGCAGGCAGTGGTTAAAATCCCCCTCATTCCAAAACCAAAACCTTTGAAGCAATCACCTGCTGTATTATTGTTAATACATGTCCATCAGTCAAATGTCTTCATAAATATGGGGATTTTTTATTTGTTTAGTAACAGCTACATTTCTTAGACTATTTCTATGCTTAAATCAGACATATTTTGCACCAGTTGATACTCAAGCTTTAACACAGCTGTTGGTAAAAGTTGCAATTTTTTTAAAACCCCTTTAAATTAAAGTATCTCTTGTATGGAATTAGCTGGGACCTCTTCATCCACAACAGACCCTCCGAATAGAAGTTTTTGTCAGCAATGGAATTTGGTATCTTTAACAAAAAACATCGTCTCGTTTTCTCTACAAGATATTTTTTAATTATAGTCACATAAAGTAACAAAATACATGTTAAATATAAAGATCTGAAGGTTTAAAGTATGAATTTACTTCCTCACAAACACACTGACTCCAAAAGCTTCAATATAATTTTCCGTTTTCCAACATGGACGAACAAGGACCCCTAAGGTGTCCATCAATTTGCCTGAAAAAATTACCATACAAGTCTATCAATTTTGGGGAACAGTTTGTATTTCAGCAGTTTTCTTTTTGGCTGAACGCTTGGATGTAAGTATTGACTTTACACAGGATATACGGGAATCAATTTGGAGAGTTTTTAAAATGTTTAATTTTCAAATTTTTTTTTAAATAAATTGATTTTGAAAGAAGTACTCTACTTTTTAAGATTTATAAATCTACTTAATTAAATTATTCAGTTTATTAAAGTTATTTTGGGGTGTATTCAGACACATTTGGTTAGCTTAAACTGAACTAGAGTTCGTTTCCTCCGATAATCCAAGACAAATTTTCAGTCTGAATACATGCAAGCGGCCCCAGGACCAGGAACTCTTAGACCCGTCTTTCGAGGTGGTTTCAGTTTATTTCCAATTGGACTAAACTTTAGTTCGCTCTGAAATACCTTTAGCCTCGTTTAAACTGAACAGTCCAGTACGGTACAGTCCAGTTCGATCCGGTTTGACACATTAAACAATTTTCGACCTGTATCTTATGAGGCCCTTATCCGTTGTAGAGCGGGACGGTCGGGGCGGAGTCGCTGCTGCCACCCACTGATTTCTAGAAAAAGTGATGACGACGTTACAAAGCACCAATATAGCGCTAAGCTAGCATTTCTGTTTTCCTCTTTACTGCGTTATTCTTCTTAGCCGCCCACAATCTTCTTTCAAACAACATCAAATTCCTGTTGTACACTATGTACAAAAAGTAAAGCAAGACAAGAATAGCAGCTGGATGACCTCCATTGTTGTTGCAATGACATGCTAGCGGTCGACACCACGCATGCGACATGAAAATCCAAAATCCAAAGGACACCTTAGGTCGCCTTAACGTTTTAATATAATTATGAATTCGATATACTGCATTACCTGCGATAATGCTAGTGTGAATGCTGTAAGCTGAATGGCCGCTGAGGATGCTAGTGCTGATAGCTGAAGATGCTGAAGCTAATAGCTGAAAACGCTGAGGCTGATGGCCAGCTAAAATATTAGCTAAATGCAGAATTAGCCTAAAAAACGAGAAAAAAACTAGGTTAGCCAAAAGAGCTAACATGTAGGTGAAAAAAACTAAACTTCAAAATAGCCTAAAAAAACGAAAAAATCCTAAATTAGCCAAAACACCTAGCATGTAAATATTAGCCTAATTCCAAATCTGTCTAAAACACCTAAAAAGTCCTAAATTAGCCAAAACAGCTAGCATGGAGCAGAAATATTAGCTAAACTTTAAAATAGCCTAAAAAATCTTAGTAAATACCGAAATAGTCCAAAAAGCTAGCAGAATGCTAATTTGTAAAACTTTAAAACTGCAACTTTTTAACATAATTATGAATAATAAAAAGGCAGGAATATTATTCTAGAATAAATAAACTTAAACCTAAAATAACTTTAAATATTTTACTCTCTATAAAAATATATTTTGTCAAAGTTATAAAAATTAGAAGTGAGATAACAAGATAACATCGGACAATTAATAACAATAAAATAAAATGATCTGGAGGGCCAAATATAATGACCCAGAGGGCCGGATCTGGCCCCCGGGCCTTGAATCAAATTAAAATTTGAGTAAATGGTTTACTCAAACTAAAAAAAAAGATTTGATAAAAAAAACTAATATTTTTAAATGTAACTTACAGAGCTTTTGTTAATTGATCTAACTTTTTTTTTTTTTAACAGTGTAGGACAAAGTGGCTCATTTTCTTCTGTGATCC
>NC_050534.1:14318148-14352727 GCF_002922805.2 Oryzias melastigma | reverse complement strand
CATTAAGATCCATGTATTATTAGCTAGAATTAGAGAAACAAATATAAAATTTCCCAAAACAATCATTAAATATGACTCACAACTCAAAATAAATCCATCTGGGATTTAAAAATCAAGAGTGGTTAAAAAACGATTTAACACCTTCCGATTGTGCATATAAAGCTAATCTAATCATATTTTTGGGCCGTGCCTGAAATGATAAAGGGGAAATCTACTTATGTACGATTTGTCAACAGCGGACGATAGATAAATAAACCCTAACCATGTAAACACTCTGAACAAACTAATAGTCTGAATCACTAACCCGGATATCAATTCAGTTGTTTGCAACATCTTAAGTGAAGAATCAGTCAAGCAGTCACACTGTGACAGGAAATGACAACATGTGTAGAATAAAATAAGAAAAACCAATTTGGATGGTTTTTCATCTCTTTTTCTTTTTCTTTCCTTGTGTTTAATCTGAATCCGTCCCTCATTCAGAAACAATGAGCTGCACAAACGCTCAAGAGCTGGAGGCCATTTCAAGAAATAAAACGCTCTAATTACAGTAATTAACTTCTGATATGTTCTTAGAGAGAAACAAGCCTGACGCCATTGAGGAACCAGGGATGGAAAAGGAAAATAAAAAGATAAGGATGTTTGGGAACGTTGGCATGGATATAATCGAACGACTTGACAAAAGCAAATAGGAACTCCGACTTTGAGGCAACAGAGCTCATAAGCCGAGAGCCGAGGATTGTAAAAAGGTAAACCGTCTCTTTAGTACCTGCTGTCTCCCTTACACTCTTTCATATATATCTGAGGCTTCCATGATATTCAGTAACCTTTCAATATTTTGATTCATTTCACTTAAAGAGTCATCTTTTGATCTATTTTAAAAGCATTCATTCAAATTTTACCGCTTAGTTGTGGAATTACCTTGATCGTGTTAGCAGTTGAAAAGTTACCACGTGTTTTCTTGTGTTTAAGCGTCACCGACAACACCTTAGATGCTAAAGGGTTAACGACGTTTCTACGGAACAACTTTAAAACACTGTATTTGTAAGAAAATAAAATAACGTCAATAAATGAAAACGTTTTGTCAAAATGGATGGAACCAATCAACTGTAAAGCATGCAGTAGAGGTATCATTGTTGACAATTTTGTTAGGACACGAGGGCAGAATTTCATCCTATATTTAAAAAAGACTTTTTATGGATTTATGCTTAGATGGGGATTTCCAGATCCACCCCGCCACACAATATACGCAGAATCAGAGAGACGAGGACCCGGAAAAGGGTGGAGCTTTCCCCGCAACGAGGAAGAGTCTGCAAGAACAAACGTGAGTCAAATTTTGATAAATGATGACATTTTTTTAAATTTTAAAAACCAATTTATCATATTTTGTTATTAAGTATTCATCATGAGAATGTGGCTTATAGAAGACCATTGCAAATAAAATAAATGCACTGAGCTAGCTTAATTCACCAGGATACTCTCTTTTATTTAAATATACTAACCAAACATCCTTTAATTCCACTCGGTTTCTTGCAAATGTATCTCTGTCTGATTCAAAGATACAGTAAACTGACAAAAACATGTGATTGTTTCGTGGTTGCAGGTCTAAAGACTGCAGATACAAGTAGAGCGTGAGGGACCTGCTGCTCTAGATCTTCATTTATTCATCCAGAGATCAATTCTTCAGTGGTGGGAAAATCCCCATGGGAACATCATAGACGCTGTGAACTTGGATTTATGTTTCTCTCTGTTGCCACGTTTGACCTCACACTCTGGCCCAACGATTAACTGGGACAGACTCACTGTCCCTCTAACGCGCCGTCTGTATTCATTTAAAACGACATACATGTCCTTGCAGAACTAACAGCTCCCGGTGTATCACCTCTCTGCAGGAGTCTGAGCAGATAAAACGGAGCAAAACCTGCAGCTGTCTGTGGCTTCTCTGGCTGACAAAAGTCCGGTTTAATACTAAAGCAACCGACTAGTGCTGCCACAAACGGTTATTTTAATAGTCACCGATTATTTCGTCCGATTTGTCGACTAATCGGGTCATGAGCAAAGGGGATGTAAAACACACATCTTAACCATCATTAGCTTTAAACTAAAGATTAAAAGCCTTCTGCAGACGGAAAATGGCGACGCAATTGACTTTAATTGCTGCAGGGATTTATTGAAAATGCAGAAGCTACTTGCAAAATGTTAAATTTGCTAAAAGACTGGCAATTTTGTTAAAGAACTATAGAAAAGCGCTTAAGTTGACCTAAAGTTATTCAAATTTTGTAGTAAAGTCCATAATGCATGACAATTTTGCAAAAATATTTAGTGTGTTGCTTAAATATGAGCTAAACTCCAAAAGCCTAAAATTCCTCAGTAATCTAACTTAGTCAAAAACGTTAGCATGTTGCTAAAGTAGAAGCTAAACATTAAATTAGCCTATAAAACCTAGGTAGATTACAAATTAGCCAAAAACGTTAGCATGTTGCTAAAATAGAAGCTAAACTCCATATTAGCATAAAAAACCTCAGTAGATGCCAAATTAGCTAAAAAGCTAGCATATTGCTTGTACTAGCTAAACTCCAAAATAGCCTAAAATTCCTCAGTAGACTAAATTAGTCAAAAACATTAGCATGTTGCTAAAGTAGATGCCAAACTCTAAATTAGCCTAAAAAAATCCCAGTACTTAACAAATTAGCCGAAAACATTAGCATGTTGCTAAAATAGAAGCTAAACTCCATATTAGCATAAAAAACCTCAGTAGATGCCAAATTAGCCAAAAAGCTAGCACATTGCTTAGTTACTAGCTAAACTCCAAAATAGCCTAAAGTTCCTCAGTAAACTAAATTAGTCAAAAACGTTAGCATGTTGCTAAAGTAGAAGCTAAACCCTATATTAGTCTATAAAACATGAGTAGAAAAGAAATTAACCAAAAACATTAGCATGTTGCTAAAATAGAAGCCAAACTCCATATTAGCTTAAAAAACCTCAGTAGATGCTAAATTAGCCAAAAAGCTAGCACATTGCTTAGTTACTAGCTAAACTCCAAAATAGCCTAAAATTCCTCAGTAAACTAAATTAGTCAAAAACGTTAGCCTGTTGCTAAAGTAGAAGCTAAACAGTAAATTAACCTATAAAACCTGAGTAGAAAACAAATTAGCCAAAAACATTAGCAGGTTCCCAAAGTAGCTAAAAAGTAAATTAGCCTATAAAACCTGAGTAGATAAAAAATTAGCCAAAAACGTTAGCATGTTGCTAAAATAGAAGCTAAACTCCATAGTAGCATAAAAAACCTCAGTAGATGACAAATTAGCCAAAAAGCTAGCACATTGCTTAGTTACTAGCTAAACTCCAACATAGCCTAAAGTTCCTCAGTAAACTAAATTAGTCCAAAACGTTAGCCTGTTGCTAAAGTAGAAGCTAAACAGTAAATTAACCTATAAAACCTGAGTAGAAAACAAATTAGCTAAAAACATTAGCAGGTTCCCAAAGTAGCTAAAAAGTAAATTAGCCTATAAAACCTGAGTAGATAACAAATTAGCCAAAAACGTTAGCATGTTGCTAAAATAGAAGCTAAACTCCATATTAGCATAAAAAACCTCAGTAGATGACAAATTAGCCAAAAAGCTAGCACATTGCTTAGTTACTAGCTAAACTCCAAAATAGCATAAAATTCCTCAGTAAACTAAATTAGTCAAAAACTGTTAGCATGTTGCTAAAGTAGAAGCTAAACCCTATATTAGCCTATAAAACATGAGTAGAAAACAAATTAACCAAAAACATTAGCATATTGCTAAAATAGAAGCTAAACTCCATATTAGCTTAAAAAACCTCAGTAGATGCTAAATTAGCCAAAAAGCTAGCACATTGCTTAGTTACTAGCTAAACTCCAAAATAGCCTAAAGTTCCTCCAGTAAACTAAATTAGCCAAAAACGTTAGCATTTTGCTAAAATATTAGCTAAACTCCAAATTTTTGGAAAATTACTATAAAAGATTAAAACAAAGCCCATAAATATATTTCAAGACTTGTTGCTAATCTAGTTAAAATTTTGAAATTAATTTCCTATGGAGCATATTTTGCTCAATAGTTCAAAAACTATAAAGTTTCTGAATACCAAAAATACTAGCACTATTGTCCTGATTCGGCTGAAAGCTTTGATGCCAAGATTGCTGAAACCGCTTAAAGTTTGATTAAGTTTATACTTGCCAAAAAACGAGATTAAGCCCTCTCCTCCTTGTCACACGAACAAACTCTACCAATCTATACATCACTGCTCCCCTGCATGTATACTGTCAAAGTACTACCTCCCACCCAACACACACCGTCGGCCAATTAAAGCCAATCTGGTCGCCAATTCCGTGCGACGGAGTGCTTCACACTGTGTCCAGTGTAGTGAACACTGGCATTAACAGCTCTTATGTCTCAGCGCCGTCCATTAACGGACTCGAGAGATGTCATCAAAGGCCATTATGGATTTACTTTGTATGAGCTTCTTTCAAAATAAAGCACAAAAGAAGGCATGTGGTGTTCCGAAAGAGAAAATGTATGGCTTTAAAACCTCAAAATTAGAATTATAAGCTTTTTTAAGTAATAGTTGAACAGATATGTTTCTTTTTTATAAATCTGTATTGTGTGTGTGTATGTATGCACTCTTGAGATTTTAAGTATCAAGAAACATTCAAAGCTTTAACTGGTGTTATTTTTGTAATAACATTTTTACATAGGGTATTTTCTTCAAAGTAAGGTACATTTAGAAGCTGTGAATGCATTTAATTAAGAATGAAAATCTATTTTCAATATAAAATGCTGCTACAAAAAATTAATTAAAAAAAAGCCTGAAAAATTCCATAAATGAAACATTACATGTTCTCCACCCCCTTTTTATGGGGTGGGGAACATATGATCCACAGATCTACAGATCACAGATCTTCATTCTCCATTAAATGTTTGGTGCTGGCTAAACTAAAACTAGAGAAAGATTTTCCCTTTAGCGTCAAAATGGAGGCTAACAAATGTGAATCCACTGTGTCTCCAACTTTATTATCTGCATGTGTAAAACAGTCGATAGTTTTAGACAGAGCTGCTTTTGTTATATCATGAGAACAACTGTCTCAATACTTCCGTATGTCGAGAAAGACTCTCGGTTTTGTCTATGAACGGCAGATTTATTGTTCTTTGACGTCGGTTTTCTCAATGGCTCTTTTTCTATGAAGAAATTTTTCAAATACTTTTTATTGTTTGGTTTTTGTATTTAACTTTGAGCTACTAGCTTAGCAATCTAAATAGCCATGCTAGTTAGCTGCTTTGAGACACGGGACCCATATGAATGCTGTGAACATAATCCAGAAGTCTTAAAATAAAACTTGCTAATAAAAATAAACTAAACTAAAATATTCTAAGTTAGCGCATTTATTTATTTTTTTCTGTCTAGACAGACCAATGCCGGTCTGCGGCCCGAGATTGGGGACTACTGGTGTAGACTGCTAACGTGTCTTTGCGTCACTGTAGTGCAATGACTAGAAAAGATTTTAAAAACTAGATATATAGCGTTACCTGCGATAGATGCTGAAGTTGAAGATGCTTAAATTGAAGAACACTGAAGCTGATAGCTGAAAACGCTGAAACTGATAGCTGAAAAAGCTAAAACTGATAGCCAGCTAAAATATTAGCTAAGTGCCAAATTAGCCGAAAAAACGAAAAAATGTCTAAATTAACCAAAACAGCTAGTATTTAGCTGAAAAATTAGCTAAACTTCAAATTAGCCTAAAAACTGAAACAATTTCTAATTTAGACAAACATTTACCATAAAGCTAAAATATGATCTAAACTCCAAAGTAGCCTAAAACATTTTTTAAAAAAGCCTTAATTAAACAAAACAGCTAACATGTAGCTGAAATATAAGATAAATGTCAAATTAGCCTAAAAAACTGGAAAACACCCGACATTAGCCAAAACAGCTAGCATGTAGCTGAAATATTAGCTAAATTAGCCTAAATACTGGAAAAAATGTCTAATTTAGCCAAAACAGCTAGCATATATGTAATATATTATCTAAACTCTCAATTAGCCTAAAGAATTGAAAAAAATGCTAAATTACCAAAACAGCTAGCATGTAGCTGAAATATTAGCTAAATTAGCCTAAATACTGGAAAAAATGTCTCATTTAGCCAAAACAGCTAGCATATATGTAATATATTATCTAAACTCTCAATTAGCCTAAAGAATTGAAAAAAATTCTAAATTACCAAAATAGCTAGCATGTAGCTAAAATATTAGCTAAATGCTAAATTAGCCTAAAAACTGGAAAAATGTCTAATTTAGCCAAAACAGCAAACATAAGGCTAAAATATTTTCTAAACTCCAAAGTAGCCGAAAAAAATTAAAAACACCCTAAATTAGCAAAAACAGCTAGCATGTAGCTGAAATATTAGCTAAATTTGTCTTAAAACTTAATACATGTCTAATTTAGACAAAACATCTACCATAAAGCTAAAATATGATCTAAACTCCAAAGTAGCCTAAAAAAATTAAAAAAGCCTAAATTAGCCAAAACAGCTAACATGTAGCTGAAATATAAGATAAATGTCAAATTAGCCTAAAAAACTGGAAAACACCCTAAATTAGCCAAAACAGCTAGCATGCAGCTGACATGTTAGCTAAATTAGCCTAAAAACTGGAAAAGAAAATGTCTAATTTAGATAAAACAGCTACCATAAAGCTAAAATATTATCTAAACTCCAAATTAGCCTAAAAAACAGAAAAAATTCTAAATTAGCAAAAACAGCTAGTATGTAGCTGACATAGCTAAATGCTAAATTAGCCTAAAAAACTGGGGAAATGTCTAATTTAGCCACAACAGCTAGCGTATAGCTAAAATATTATCTAAATTCCAAATTACCCCCCCAAAAAAAAGCGAAAAAAAAAAATCTAAATTTGCCAAAACAGCGAGCATGTAGCTGAAATATTAGCTAAATGCCAAATTAGCCTAAAAAAAAACTGGAAAAATGTCAATTTTAGCCACAAAAGTTCGGGGCCGGCCAAATGAAGAGGTTGGCCGGATTTGGCCCGCAGGCCGTAGTTTTGGGACTCCTTTCCTAAAACAACAATAATCCATAAAACCAATAGGGATTTACGACACAGCGAACAAATTAAATAAAGCAAGTTTCTGACCCCGTCTGCTTGCCATAACCAATCACTTTCTGTCTGCTTAGCTGGAGGTGAGCAAACAGGAACCACTTCAACCACATGATTGGAGCTACTTAATGACCAACTGGTGCAGCACTCGGTGTATAGAAAGAACCCCAGCTGTGTAGTAGCAGTGTGTGCTCATTAATGCACAGCAACAATCTTTGTTTTAACTTTGTTTGTGGACGGCGTGCTGAGTTGAAAACTGCTTTCCATCTATTGCTTTGTATTCAAACTAGAAGCTTTTTGACTGTACATCGTTTTTAAAACAAATGAGAATTGCTTTAAGTCTAGCAGTCATTTATACTAAGGAATATTCTAATAAGACCACTTTTATTATATTTTTCTATACTTTTTTTTCTCTCCAGAGGATGTGCTACATGTGTTTCCTGGGTCCCAACTAAACAGCTGGTAACTATTCCCAAGGCTTCCAGGAAAACGGTGCAATGGAAAATTCTTGAGAATTTCCATGTGGCAAAGGGACTCGGGGAGCAAAAATGCCATTCCTGCATCTTTATCACTTTAAAGACTTTAACGGGAAACCTAAACTAAAGACTAAAGCTACCCTCGCTAGCAAGGAACAGACCAATCCCATGATGGAGTGGAGGGGCAGATTTATGGAAGCCGCTTGCCATGCAACATTCCTCTGTCATGTAGCCTTTCCTGCATGTGACTCAGGACACTCGATGCCCTTTCCCAAAGACAGAGGTCTAAAAATAGCCAGTTAGGAATCGGGAAAAGGGGAATGAGTTGACCGAAGTACATAAGAAGGAGTAAAAAGGACAGCGGAGGGAAAAAAAAGCAAACAATAAGAGTGGACGAAAGCATATAAGGAGCGATTTTGGCTATTCCAGAGTCAGTGGTTTGCAACTCTAGCATATGACACAGATATGGTACAACCAGTCAGCTGAAACACACCTGTTTGCATCAACGAAGGTTACAGATCACCACCAAAGAAACCCCAATCAGCCTTGGGGGTGATGATTTCCATCTGTTTCCCATTATCTTTGAGTCATTCTGCCTAAATCCGCCTGCTTTAGCGGCACTAACTCTGTCTATGGACGTAAAGCAAAAGGGAAATCCAATTTTCTGAAACCTTTTGTTTGTTTTTATGAGAAACATCCCTCATTCTCTGCCAAACACGCGGTGATTCACCCACGAACCACAGCCTGCTGGTGCCTTTTTAGATTTACCAAAAATAATAATGCACCACCACAGTAAGAGGGGCAAGCATTATTTTCCAGGAATGTGGACAATTTTTCTGGTTCAAATCTTCCTGTACAATGATTACATAAAACAAATGCAAATGTGAAAGCATTAACAAGTTTTTTTTTGCTGCAAGCCAACTTTGAAATAATGACTCAAGCACTTAGTTCCGAGACTGCCGCATGGCAGATTAAAGTCATTATCATCTGCACATTTGAATTTCTGTTTGTTACATCATCTCACGTTTTATGATGAAACAATTCAGCTGTGGTTAGACCAATTATGTCAGATCCAGAGGAAATCTGGCCATAAAAAGAAATGGAAAACAGTAGATATTACAACGAGAATCCTTGGGAAAAAAAGAAATCCAAGAAGTATTTCTGAAGATGTCGGGTCAGGAGGTCACTGTAATCCACTATGTAGTAACAAATATGAGCTGGGAGATAAAAAAGGAAGTTGCAGCCTTAGAACTAACAAGATTAAAGCTTCTACAAAACTGTAGAGGCAGCATCATGATGTGGGATCCCCTTGCTAAATGACGGATAATTACGAAATCCTTCATAGGAAACTAAATAAAAACAATAAAACTTTTGATTGATCATTAAAGACTGACTTCCAGGAAAACTATGTTTTTTTTGTATTTTCCTAATGATAGGGGTCATATACTAAGAAAATTGAGTATTTCTTTTTTTCAAATCATTGTGAATAAGGAGAAGGCAAAAAAATGATATTTGAGAAAAAAGAAAAAGCATATTTATTATGGAAAAAATAAACAAGACAGGCTATGAGTTCTCCATTCTAATATATTTCTTACAAAAATGTTTAGTTTTTCTTCATTCAAGCTGACATCTGGTTCAATGATAGTAGAGGTGTTGGAGAAAATCGATAAGTGGATATATCTCAATATTTCATGTTGGTGATAAATATTTTGTTATCGACTGTTCCCTATAAAAACACATATTTCTTAATTTACCAAAAGAAAAAAACAATTAATTTGCTTGGGTAAAAGCAACTTATATGTGTCATACAGTTGCAGTTCTTAACATTGTAATCGTTAAATAAAATGAATTTTACAATTTTATTACAATAAAAGGTAAAGTTTTCTACTAAGTCATACTCTATCAAAAAAATTATAAAACCATTTACTGGAACAGAGTTGGGATGTACCGCGATACATATTGTATCAAGAGAGGCGTATCGCGATACGTATTGTATCGTGAGAAGCGTATCACGATACATATTGTATCAAGAGAGGCGTATTGCGACACATATTGTATCGAGAGAGGCGTATCGCGATACATATTGTATCGAGAGAGGCGTATCGCGATACGTATTGTATCGCCAGACTCCTGCCTCTAAAGGGGCATTCCCACCAAACGCGATTTGCACGGCGGAGGCGGACAGTTTTAATGTTAAGTCAATCGGAAACAGACGGGACATGAGGACTTGCCAGCAACTCAATTTCAGCGACGGGGTGGTAATCGGGTGGCGCCACGTCGCATCTGCCAATCAGGAACTCAGCTTTGGGCACGTGACATTTTCAGTGAAACAATCAGCCTTCAAGCTCACAGAGACACAGAAACACTGCAGGAGCGGCTGTCATTCAGACACAGCCCCCTGTACCGTAATAATCATATAAACCCAAACATGGAGACATGATTACCAATGTTTTTGTAGTACTAGCTCATTTGGCTAATTTGGCATCTACTGAGGTTTTTTATGCTAAATTGGAGTTCAGATAATATCTTTGCAATATGCTAACAGCTTCTATTTTAGCAACATGCTAATGTTTTTGGCTAATTTGACATCTATTGGGGGGTTTTTGTGCTTATTTAGAATTTAGCTTCTATTTTAGCAACATGCTAACGTTTTGGCTAATTTGACATGTGAGGGATTTTATGCTAATATAGAGTTTAGCTAATATCTTTACAACATGCTAACGTTTTTGGCTAATTTGACATATACTGGGGTTTTTTATGCTAATTTAGAATTTAGCTTCTATTTTAGCAACATGCTAACGTTTTGGCTAATTTGACATGTGAGGGATTTTATGCTAATTTAGAGTTTAGCTAATATCTTTACAACATGCTAACATTTATGGCTAATTTGACATTTACTGAGGTTTTGGTGGCTACTTTGGAGTTTAGCAAATGTCCTTGCAACAGGCTAACGTTTTTGGTTAATCTGACATCTACTTGGTTTTTTTTTTAGCTAATTTAGAGTTCAGCTTCTATTTTAGCAACATTCTAACATTTTTTCCTTATTTGTCATCTACTGGGGTTTTTAAGGCTAATAAGCTTCTATTTAAGCAACAGGCTAACATTTTTGATTAATTTAGTTCACTGATGAATTTTAGGTTTTTTGGCACTTTAAGCAATTTAAGCAACATGCTAGCTTTTTTTTAATTTTTTCTTTAGCTAATTTTGCATCTACTAAGGTTTGTGGGCCAAATATAGAGTTAAACTCATATTTAAGTAACACATTAAATACTTTTGTAAAATTGGCATGGATTATTAAGTGATTTTACTACAAATTTTTCAGAAATTTAGGTCAACCTTAGTGCTCTTTCATAGCTCTATAACGAAATTTTCAGTCTTTTGCAATTTCTGTCACCATTTTTAGAAAAAAGCTTTAGCATCTTCAGCAATTATTTTTAAGAAGCATTCACACTGGCATTATCACAGGTAATGCAACTTTTGGAGCTCCTTTTGTTTTCTACCATCAAGAACGACCTCACACTGCTACACATGGCACGCTCTGTCCTGGGGAAGAACCTCCCAACATTATGCCTACTTACTGCCAGAGATGAGGCCGCAAACACAAGAAGCACAACCCTCAAGCTGGTTAAGCATGAAATCTAGTTAGCTAAAAAGAGCAAGTGGGAGAAACAGAGCAGAGAGTGGCAGGAACCGAGGGACGAGGAAACCGTCAGATGTAATGTATATCTGTGGTTGATCCAGGTCGAGACAATGGCTCAGGTGGCTGAAGTTAGCCCCAATACGAACATTTTTTTATGAATTTTACAAAATTTAGATGCCATTTCTTTATTTTTCTCTATTGTGTTTGTCATCTCCTCTGATCTTTGCGAGTGCTGGATGGATCTCTGGAGAGGTCTCTGACATCAGACTTCATATTTTGGATTTGATGATGTTAATCATCTGCCTTTGGGCAACAAAGAAGAAGAGAGATAAAGAGACACATGGAAGCGGGATGGAAATAAGATGGACAGGCGGATGAGGGAGAGGCTGAGGCGGAGAAGGGGGATGGGGATGAGGTCTAAGAGGAGGATGTGAGGAGCTGGAGCAGACAGATGCTGGCATGAGAGGTTAGAGAAGAAGTCTAGATACAATCACTCTTCAAGCGATTGGATTGGGGAAGGAAAAGAAAGAGAAGTACAGGTCAGTCTCTTCAGCCTCGCTTCTTAGATTCTCTTTTCCTTGACATTCACCTTGAGGAGTCGATGCTGATCTTGTCACGCAAGATTACAATCAGTCTAAGAGTACTACTAAAACAAAACAATGAATAAAACAAAAACATGTTTTTCCTGGCACAAGAACTAAAGTCTTTTAAAATAATTTCTATTAAACACTCCAAAGCCTCAGGGTGTGCCATCTGCTGTGTAAATAACATGTACACAACCCACAGATCAATCCACTTAGTGCCCATGAAATATAGGCAGTGGGCAGGCCTTTCTGCTAGTCTGACATCATTGTGCTCGGCCATTAGGCTAAGTGCCATCATGGCTCACTGCTTCTCTAGGAACCAGACTTGGGCTGCATTCAGATTTAAACCCCTCCAGCCTTGGCTCCGTTTGATTCTGAACAAGTATTTCAAACCTGTTAATTAAGATCAACAGGAACATTTATTATTTTATTTGGAAAATAAAAAAGACTTTCCTGCAGTTCTGGGTGTGTCATGTGCTACCTCTGCTACCGAAGAGGACCAGAGTCAAAATTAGACCGAGCAACTGCACCAGCCCTACTTTAGAGAAGAAGGGGGGCTCATATCCCAAATTAACATCCTGCAGTGCAAGCAAATGCCCTACAAAGACCCCTGGAATGAGTGACAGAGTGAACCCTTACAGCATGTTCAAAATCACAGAAACTTTAAATGGTGGCAAGTTAAAGCACACTTTCGAAAAAGTTCATTTTTTTTAATTTAGCTTCTATGTTTTAACAGTATGTTACACAAAGTAAATCTAAACTGACACTCTACTGTGCTGCTAAAGTCAATTTATAATATCCTTATGAGTACAACATATGTATAACCACCACTGGTCTCGCGAAAAAATCTCACTCTGGCTCGTGTCAGGTTCCTTTCTAAAAGAATTTGTCTTAGCAGAAATAAACAAATCTATAAAAGAAAAAGGATTAAAAATATGGAGATGATCATCTTGTGACCTACTCTAAAAGCGTTCCCAGTGGTCTTTTAATAATTATGATTATGCTGTTTTTAAGCCAAAATAAAAAAAATAAATAAAAAAAACGGTCGTACATATTTCTGCAGAGCGGTAGTTGTAGTTTTGAAATTCCCCTATGAGTTGTGGGCGGGACTGTTGGTGCAGAGTAAGTCCGCCACTATCCCATCAGCCATCTGTTAACGTGTTCTCACACTAGCTTACAGCCTTCACACAAAAATGGCGAGCAACGTCCATCTTAGTTGAAGAAAACGACAATGCAGATCTGCAAGCGGCTTGTCCATTGACTGTAAATAGGAACTGGACAGAGTGACCCCTCCTCCCTTGCATTCCAAACTTATCTGCTGGCTCCAATAAGTCAAAATCCCATTAACTTCTATTGAGAAATAAACATCTATTACTCAGTAATTCAAGTTATAAAGTGACCAATCAGATTCCCCAGTGAAAGCATGTACGGGCCCGCAGCTTGAACATTTGAATGAAAAGCTGCTTTCAGTGGAAGGGGTGTGGTCTTTGAACAAGCTAACTCATGATTGGTTAAAGTAGTTTCCCTGGAAACATGACTCGCACGGACTCGGACCAATCACTGTCAACTGGCTCCAAATGGCAACGTCTGTATCGCAAAAAATTGTGACTTAATTAGCTTTTTTTGTCCTGGAGCCACTCTGTCCAGCTCCTATGTACAGTCAATGGGCTTTCCATAGTTACTTGTATGTCACACTTTACAAACTTTTTCTAACAGCATTTTTGTGTCTACTCTTAATTCACAACATTCATTCATTCATTCATTTTTTTAAACCTGTTTTGTCCCCGTCGGGGCCACAAGGGGCTAAAATAAAAAAAACACCTTAGGTCACGGGCCAAACAGGATAAATTTTTTTAAACTTTAAAAACACAACTTTTTAACATTACTATGAATAAAATATTATATTATTCCAGAATAAATAAACCTTAAATAACTTTAAAAATTTTAATCTCTGTAAAAATGTGTCTTGTCAAAGTTATACAAGTTATAAATAAGTGCAAGATAACATCGGGCCATTAAACCCTTCCGCTCTCCTCGGCTTGTTTACATTAAAAGTGGGGTCATCTGGACCCAACAAAACTTTTCTTTTTCAATGATTGTCAATCTTTACTGGAGTCCAATGACAGACATGAAGTCTTGTCCACGTTTGTCATGGAAGGGCTAACACCTCAATGTAAGGGTGGGGTCATCTGGACCCCATAAGAGAGCACGAGGGTTAATAACAATAAAATAAAATGATCTGGAGGGCCGGATATAATTACATGTTAAAAAACGCCAAACCGGCGAGTTGGCCGTAAAAGTCAACTTTTGGCGTATTGGGCTTGCCATACCTCTAAGAAACTGTAAATAAACTGCGTTCTTACGCCATAATTTGCACCAGTTTGGGTTCCATAATTCATCCGAGTTGTCTCATTAGAGAGAAAAAAAGTGATTGTTTCAGTTGTGAAAAAGTTATTTTTTTTTATTACTTTTGCGTGATACATGTGACGGTAAACCACATGTCACGAAGCTGCAGACAGGATGACAGCAAAATGACACCAGCTTCATAAAGTCAAAAAAGTAAAAAGTATCCACTAGTATCCACATTGGAAACATCAACAGGCTGTTTTTGGGATCCGTATACTCACATCTCCTGAGTGGGGAATTCAGCCGACGCAGACGAGACGGTTGTCAAGAGAAAGAGCACACAGACCGAGTAATCCATATTGTTAAAAGTCCCCTAAAAACGCCGTCCTGGATGGGAAAAGAGGTCAAAAAACAAAAAGAAATCCACCGCGAAACGCCTCACACCGCCATCGGTGCGCGTTTGGAAACCAATCTCATCCAGCTGCTGTCCCCCCTCCCCACCCCGACCGGTGGAGTTGGGGAGTGGGCTTTCTTTTTTTGGTGTCAGTGTGCGTGTTGTGTGGAACTGCGATCGGCTATTAGAGCATGTCACAAAAAGAAGCGGAGGGAAGGAGGGCGCGTTTATGTTTAGCAGGAATGCCGATCCGCACACTGCTAAAAGAAAGCTTCCATATTTATTTTTTCCACAAGAAAATGTATAGTTGTTTTCCCCCAATATAATGAAACAATTTCACTAGATATATTCTCTTTAAATTGCGATTTTCAAGGAAATTATCGAGAAAAGTTTTCTAAAACTGCTTAATTGTATCGCAATAAGCTTTCTGTATCGACATTTTTTACAGCGTTTGTTTTCATGTTCGTGTTTTTGACTTGAAATCGAGTTTCCGGCACTCTCCTCTCTCCAGGAAGCAACAATTAGCCCGAGAACAAATCTTTTACAGTTTACGTCCACCAATTTAAACTAATGGAATTACTACAAATTATTATATATTTTTTATTTTAATTGAGTCAAACTTCTACTTCAGTGGAAACATTGCGTTTATGTCCTTAAAGTACCCCATGACACGTTTTTTCTATTAAAAAAAAAAAAAAAATAGGGCTGGGTATCGATTATAATTTCCAGCAACGAATCGATTCCCAAAAGACTGAATCGAGTCGATTCCGATTTTTTTTTAGATTCTTTCAATTCTTCAATTCAATTTTAAATGTACACATTTATGCACAATTATTTAGAAATACAATAATAATCTACTCTATGATTTAAATATATAGTTATATTAGAGTTCACATACTGTAAAATGTATGATTGAAATGAGATTGTTAATATCATACAGAATTACATGGTTTTTCTAAAGGAGAAGTTCTAACAAAAATCTTTAGATCATTAACATTATAAACATTGTTCCGCTACTCCTGGAGAACGTTTTAGTTTGGCCACTAGGTGGCGATCGCGCTATAACATTACACCCTATTCTAGACGAAGAAGAAAGTATGAGCAAAAACAATGTTTAGACCACAAATAGCTACTTTAAAAAATATTTCCTTATAAGAGTTTGGAAAACTCATGTCTGTGAGTTTATAAAGATGTTCATTTTGTATATTTAGGTCGACCGAGCGTTAGCATTAGCTGTCCTCTGGGAAATTTCATTAAACATTTGCAACAAATTAGCAGACTTTAGCTTTATGCGCTAAATCTTTTTATTTTTTATGAATCGATTATTGATCTGTTAAGTTTAAATCCATTTTATTAATACAGCCCTAAAACAATGTTCCCAGTAGGGTTTTAATTATGATTATTAAGTTTTTAAGCAAAATCCCACAATCTAAATGTCTTAAAAAGCCATTTTCATGTTGATTTGACGCCTCTGTTTCCAAAATCTCATCTGAGGGGGGCGTGTCTTTTGAAAATGAGTTGAGTAGCCCCAACCTTAATCCTTCCTTACCTGATTATTATTGCTATGTGTCTCGCTAGCTTTAATCTTCACTGCTGCTACATAAAATATCAAGCAGCATCAGTAATGTCCAGCCGTATGGTTTTGATGTCAGCTCGGACGAGGAAGTTATTCAGTTCAGTTCACATATACAGTCAAAATCTACATTTGAATTAAAGTAAACATTTTCACAGAAATTGTTCAAACACAATGCATTGTGGTCTATATTTGCTAGTCTAGTGAGAATCCCTGGGGGAGCAGTAAGCTGCAGACACAGCCATGCTCCAGAACCATCTGATGGTTTAACCCCCCAGTCTAGGCCCTTGGTGCTGATTGTCAAGCAGGGAGGCACTGGTCCCATTTTGTCACGACCCGGCCTGGATTTGAACTGACAACCTTCCAATGTCAGGGCGGACACTCTTCCACAAGGCCACTTAGCTGGGTAAGGAACTCTGGCACTAAGGAGAGGATTGGAGCTCAATTGATACTCTTTCACATTAAGAAAGGTGGCTTGAGCGTGTCCTCTGGATGCCTCCTGAATATCCTCTTGAGGCATTCCAGTCATGTCCAACTTGGAAGAGACTCTGATGAAGACCCAGAGACAATGTCTTTCTATTCACCTGGAAGTACTTTGGAGAGAACTGCAGGAATCTACGTAGCGAGGGAGGTCTGGACTTTTTGTTTAGACTGCTGACCCTACACACCAGCTTTGGATAAGCAGTAGAGGATGTGAGGGAGGTTTCTTGTTCAATTAATAATTGTGTCAACGGTTGAAGAGTTAAGGCATTCAAAAACAATGTAAAGACTAGGGCTAAAGCTCTGGTTTAAAAGGTTAAAGAGGAAAGTCCTAGAGCAGTGTTAAGATATCTAGTGTCCACCTAAAACTCCAATATTGTTCTTCCGTAGCCGGTTCTTGGGTCTAAAAACCAATGAGCCCAAAGTAAGAAAAGTGACAAAGTCTTTAATAAAATAAAACAGAACATTATGTAAAGTTTAGTGTGAAACATTTACGTAAAAATGAGTAAAAATTATGTTAATTTAGACTAAGGGACAACAGCTGGCAGTCGATTCCCTCTGCTGTAACTCTCATGGGTCTAGATTTTTATTGATGGACTGAAAAAATTTAGATTGTCTATCATCGTTATTATCCACATCAGCTCTGAGGTTCTGTTCTCTATTCTCATTTACTTCACCTCTCCTCTATTCTTTATTATTTATTCTATTTAGTTCTCCATGCTTCTGTTTGGTGTAGTATGATTCACATGTTCCTCTTTCTCACTCCCCTCCAGGAGAGGTTCTTGGTGGATCGCCCGTGCTCCCGTTTTTGGCCGTGGACCTTGCCTCTGGCTTGTCTTGGCTATGGACCACTTGTCCCCCAGTCCTATCTGGCTGAACTCTATTCAAATATGTAGTTGTAAGCTAATATAAGCTAATTCCTCTTTAATAGTCCTGGTAAATTGCCTGTCCGTTTAGGAAGAGGATCTCTCCTTCATGTAGGCATCCTTAAGGTTTCTTCTTTTTTCCTGAACCAGGTTTTTTTTTTTTTAGGAATTTTCATTACCGTGAAGGAAGGTCTTACATACAAAGATAATCAGTTTAGTCTGTTTAGTTATTAGCTATTGTTTATATTTTATGACTGACCAACTGCTTCTGTACAATTACTGGTCCAATTTTTTTTTTTTTTGTGAATTTGGGCTATATAAATAAAAGTGAATTGAAAATTGAATTGAATTGCAAACCATTATTGTATTATATGGCTTTAGGTTATATTATCATGGAAAACTATTCTCTTAGAGGAAAAAAAATGATACTTTCTTCTAATTTTCCTCACATCCAGTTTATGATGAGGCAAATATTAGACAAAAACTTAGCAGTTGTTCAAATAAGGGGTTATGAGATGACTTCTTTAGTATCCCTGACAAAGGGAACACACCACAACTTGAGTAAATCAAGTTCTCATGTGTATTTTTGACCATAACAGCCTTCCGTATCACATTCAGTCAAGCATCTAAAGAAAGCCCCAAAATTCATATTTATTAATAGATTGCTCTTATTATGGTTACCATAATGAGCTTCATTCTCAATGGCGGTGTCTCTGTGTATACAGAAGTGTTATAACTAATTCTGTTTGCTGGAAGCTTTAAATCAAACTGAATATGAAGTGACATTGCCATTCGATGCCAATCACTAAGGTAATATACCATAAGAGTGAACTTAAGCTTCTTCGAAATACCAGTTTCCTCAAAATCTCAGCAGTTAGAGCTAAATCCCAAAGAAGAACTCCTCGTTTGTCTATTTGGGCTCGTGCGAGCCGATAGATAAGTGCAGCCGCTAATGAGGGCTGCGGCGGGGACGCCAGACAAAGTGCTGCTCACTTGCAATTATATGAATCATACAAATAACACAATTGGTCAAATGGCTGTTTACGTGCCCTCACTCAGGTTTCGCTGTAAGTCATTAAAGTGGATCCTCTGGGACCTCTTGCAAGGCAAGGATGGAGTGGGGGGGTTGGTTGAAGGGGGTATTTACAGAGCAACAGTTATGAGGAGCTGTAGCTTAAAATAGACCCTCAACCATACAGGGAGATGCTAAATTTAAAGCCCCAACTCACCCAAAAGAAATAATAAATAAGGACGCAACAAGAAAAAAAAATCTAATGTATGAATTTAAAGAGAAGGCAAATGCAATTCTCTTCCAAAGGGGATTATGTAAGGATTTTATTAGGGATTAGTAATTTTATTGAAGCCTCTCAAAAAAGCTAATTCAGTTTGACTAAAGACATCCTGTTTTTACGAATGATCAGATTCCTAATGGTGTTCTTATGTGGGAGGCCATCGTTTGCAGCTGCTGCGTTCATGTTTCCTTTGTACTAACGGATGAATAGATCCTGTGATTTCATTTAGGTTTCACCCACATCCACAAACTCGTAGCTCACAGCATTTATTTTTGTGCATTTATCTGAACTAGGCCTACAGTATCTTAAAATAAATAAATAAATAAATAAATTAAATAAAGAAAAAAATTGAAAATTAAAAAAAAATTAAATAATTTTTATATATTTTTAATTTTTAATTTAATTTTATTTTATTTTATCTTGTTTTTTTATATATATTTTTTTAATTGCATTAATTAAAATTAAATTATTTGATTGTTGCATTTTATGAAGAAAAAAAACGTGTTTTTCTATACTTTTGTGCAGGCTGCACTAATGTCATGCTAAATACATGCATATAAATAAAAATTAGCTTTCCAGCATGTGTCAAATGTTGCATATTTTCAATTATTTACTGTAGTTTCATTTCCGTTTCCTCTAACCTGTTATTAAAAATATAGCTGGTGCAGGACACACCCCCACCACGACCAGAACCAGAGGTAAAATGATGTGTCTGTGTGGTGGAGTAGCGGTTCTGTCTGTGTGTGTGTCAGGCAGCAGGTGTGGCCCTCCATGTTCAGCCACGGACCCCACCCACCTGTCCGGGGAATAGCCTGACTGTTGTTGCTTGGCAACCCAGTGGCTGTCTTCGCTCTGATTTCTCACAAGACTCTGGTTTCCGAAACCAGGGAGAAAATAATATAAGCGTTTGTGTTTGCTCTAGAGGGGAGCATTGTGGGAAAGTATCAACAACTAAAGTGAAACTTGTATATGATTTTTTTTCTGCTTTATTATGGATTTATTTGTGACTATAAGTTCTGCAACTTATTGTCTGAAAAATATGGTATTTTTAAGTAGTTTCTTTGGACTTAATAAAATGAAGAATCAGTGAAATCCACCACATTAACATTTTCAAGTGGTCACATTTTGATGCACGGTTAAGGTCCCCTCTGCGTCACTTTTGGATGTTTTGGGTGTCCCTAACTCGTTGTTTTTTGACATGCTGGATGTTCCAATTAAATCAAGGCTCCCCAATCTCTGGGCCGTAAACCGGACCGTACCGGTACCCCAACCTTAACCCAGTACCAGACGTGGATTGGTTCCAATACTAGACATGGTTACGGACGCGGTTCCTGACGTGGCTAGGGTACCAGTACCGGCCATGTCCAGAGGTTCAATCCATGTTCGGTACAGTGTCCAACAAAACAATCGGACCCCTGATTTAATCGGAACAGCCAGGAAATCAATAAATTATGAGTTGGGGACACCCAAAACGTCAAAAAGAGGGGGCCTTAACCAAACGCCAATATGTGACGACTTGGGAATGAGAATGTGTAGCCAAATCTAACTCTTATATCTGAAGATTTCAATTGTTCCTTAAACATAAAGACAATTGTTTTTCCACTTTCAAAGAGAAACTTTCTCAAAAGTCCTGTGATGCATATCATACACACAAACACAGAGTCCACTTTTCTTTTTGCCTCCATCCACCCTTCCTTCCCCTACAGGCAGTCATTTCTCTTCTTAATTCAGCAAGGTGAATGAGTAACCGTGGCAACAAATGATTCCAAGTTTAAATTTTAATCACCATCACCTACGCACAGTGTCTTCTTGGCAAAGATGAAGGGACATGTGTTACGTCTCCACATAGGCCGACACAGATGTAGCATTCATTGATCATTCTCAATGTGAAGGAGGAATGACGGGGGGTAAAAAACGCAAACCAGAAATTAGAATAGAAACAAAAAAGTAAAAGTTAAGCAACTTTAGACAAGAACATATATTCTTAGAAGTGTTATCACATCTAGTCAATCAGAGTGATCTTTTTTCATACTAAATGAAGCAGAGAGCAGGAAAGATCCTTAAAAGAACAGATGGATCATATAACTATTAATGGGATTAAGGAGAGGTGAGACACTTATAGGATCAGCTTCTTAATTGTATGCTTTTTCCATTACTAGAACCGTTTGGACCCAGTAGTGGTATATTACAGGAGTCCTGATGGCTGTCCTGTCCTTGCCACAGGAGCAACGAAGGAAGAAACTCATTTGTACTGCACCAAATGTTTGACCATCAAAGCACTTGAGTAGAATGGAACTTATTGCTTTAGTTTGGAGTCTATGACCCTTGTGCTATCCTAGGTATGGTGACGTTAGGAGAGGGGTCATCTGGACCTCACAAGACAGCGCACTGGACTTCTTTTTCAAGGATTTTTGATTGTCACTGGTGTCTATGGCAGACATGAATCCTGTCCACATTTGTGATGGGAGAGATACCACGTCAATGTAAGGGTAGGGTCATCTGGACCCCATAGGAAAGAAAATTGGCTGTCTTGTGTCTCAGTCCTTTGATAGGACTCCGTTCTTTTACTTACTGATCACTCGTCAACTCTTCCCATTGAAGAGTAACAGCCTGAAATACTCCAATTACTATGATCATCCCTTTCCTTCATCTTCTGCATGTTTCCTAATCGGCCTTTGATAGTTCTTCAGGTTTTTATGGTCTCTAGTCTTCTCTTGGGATTGCTACATCTATCACAGTCGTTTGTCCATCCCTTTGTTTAGCCATCATATCGTGTGAAGGAAACATGATCTTGCCATGTTCATAGACTTTGGGACCTCCAACCATATCGTGACTGGTATGCTTCTTTACACTTTGCCACTGTACCAGAACATCCTACACTCCACTATTATGTACTGTCTTGTCTCAAGGGCATCTTTGCTCAACTTGCGTGGTGAAGTACATTTCAGCCTCCATTGATCTTGTGCTTAGGGCTGGTTCCTAATCAATGCTTCTGTGCTCTTAAGACAACCTTAAGGGCTAGTTATGACTCCTCTAATAAAATCGTTCAAAAAGGACTGATTTATAACTTTCGTGGCAATCACTACAACCAGGTGATTTCTTATACGTGCTATCCTAGGTATGTTGAAGTTAGGAGTGGGGTCATATGGACCCCACTAGACGTTTTTTTCTTATTATTATTTAATAATACTACAAATATTACAAATCAGTCAAGCTAGCTAAATGATCACAGATTCAGACTTCCGGGATCAATAACTTTTAAAAATGCTTTAAATTGACAGCAGGTGTCTCTTTTGGTTTGTCCTAACACAAACAACAATGTCTAAAGGCATTTCAACAGAAAAGGACAGAGTTGTTTTTTTTTTTAATGTAAATCTCTTAACGCTGCTGACAGACAGACAGATAAACAGCAGTTGCTAACTGCTACATGCTATTTATTTAACTCCTTAGGACCTGAGCTGTCCTTTGATATGCCTGTTTTATTTATCTGACAGAGAAATAGCAGTTAAGAAAATTAACTACTGTGGTAATAAAACCAAAAATGTAAGAACTTAAAAAGAAGCACATCCAAAAAAAAAAACCAAAAAAAAAAACGAATAAATGAAAATTAACAATGAGATGAGCTAGTCATGAACTCTCATCAAATTTTATGCTAAAACAAAGTCATAATTTATTTTTAAGAATTTTAAATGAGGACAGTAATCACATTTGGTTGAAAATGTTTAATAGCTCTAAAGATGTTAAAGATAAAGTCACTAAACTTTCTCACACGACTAATTATCACTTGTATAACAAGAAAATTTTATTTTTTTTCCTAGTTTATATTTTCTGTATTTTTACTTGTTTATTAAATCTACTTCATAGAAGTGTTCTATTGAAGTTTTTAATGATAAAAGAAAGTTAATGAAATATAAATAAGGGACAACACTAATCTGTTTCTTCAATTTATTAATGTTTCAAATGTCTTATAAAACTATCAGATCGGGACTTGGTATCGGCAGATACAGAAAATCAAATGACTCGGAATCGGATCGGGCCCAAAAAAAACTGATCGGGACATCCCTAATTGAAATCTTAAAAAAAAACTAAAATTTAAGTATTGGTTTGTAGAACTAAAAACACAAACAAAGCAGAAAATAATAGAAATGCTTCTTTTTCTGACTAACATTTTGTAAAAACAGTTATTTTATAAATTAACCATTTTTTATATTCAGTTCATGACATTTGTAGGTCATCACAGAATAAAAGAAAATAAATCTGTTTTCTTGCTGCACTGTCATCTTCTGGCAGATGCTCAACACAGTTACACCTTGTTGACTCAGAGACAGAGAGTGAACGTGAAAGAGTGTGATATGATGTCTCGCTAAGGACTGTGGCAGCTTTGGCTCCCTCTGTGCGCTGACTGATCACATTACTCTGAGAAAAAGTTATTTTGTCAGGAGGGGAAGTTGAGGCACAGACGGGAACAGGCACAGGGAGACACAAGCATCCAGAGACAGGAACCTATCTTCAGGGGTGATCTTATGTTATTTCATGTGAAAGGCCTCAGCTGTCGAGTTCCTTCATGCACAGATACCGTATGTAGGTTACATTACAGTATAAATAAAGGCTGATTCATTTTGTGATAAAATTAGATTAAAGCGATGAGCTCACTAGAAAAAAAGACAAAATCCTGACCACCTTTATCCATCTTTGTCATGGGAGGGATCACACATCAATATAAAGGTGGGGTCATCTGGACCCCATAAGATGGCATAAGGGTTAAACCAGGAAGTTGGAGGCTGACTCCACCCACTGTCGAAATGTGAAAATCTACTCAGAGGGGCGGGGCTTAGGGGCAGGACTGTTATCATTACTGTAGTTGCAGATCATAATGTCAGACTTCTGAAACTTAATCACAAAATTCAGCTGTAATACCTCGATTCAGCCTGTAGGGGGAAGCACACAGATGTTTTAGACTATATTTTCAAGAATTAAACAGTTTTATTTCAATTTGTCCAAAATTTGGCTATGACCAACAGACACCACTTTTAAAGCCCCATTTATAGATGTCAACAGCCAAAAAAAGTTAATTTGGGGTTTGGTTACCCTTTAAGAACCCCTCCGTGTCAAACATTTACGTTTTGGGTGTCCCCAACTTGTCCTTCTTTGACATGGTGTCTGTTCCCATTAAATCACAGGTCCCCGACCTCCAGGCCACGAACCGGAACCAGTCTAGTACAGGTACCCTTACCCAGTAGTGCTTCGTGTTCGGTACCGCATCTAGTAGGGTACTGGTACCGGGTTTGGGTACCAGTACTGGACGCTTCCCGAGAACCAGTACCGTGTCCTGAAGGTTGCAGACCCTTGATTTTACAAACATTCACCACATCAAAAAAAGGACGACTTGTGGACACCCAAAACGTCCATTTATGACCCGGATGGATCCTTAACCAAACATCAGTATGTGACGAGTTCATTAAAATTTCATTAAACTCTGAAATTATGCTGTAGAAACCATGACAACCAAATTGAAAGTGAATTCTCAAAGCTTTTGTGATCATTTTTCTGTGAAAAGTTCATGGAGTTCCAACCTCTGTCCAGCCTCAGACAAGACGATGCATTCAGGGACATTGCGTGATCCGGCTCCCCTGGATCTCTGTCGTTTTGATCAGCCTCACTGCTCGGTGACTCACAGGAGGCTGGCTCGTTTTGAGGCCCCCTCGTTTGATGCGGGCGGTCACTTTGATGGCAAACGAGGGGAACAAACACATCTTTAGAGTTAAAAGATCTGAAGGATCCATCGCAAAATGAGAGGCAGGAAGCAGGACAGGAGTTACAGAGAGGCAGACCGAAGCACAGGGAGCAGGAACATGAGGGATCTGGCTGCATCCTTTGATCACATTGTATGCAAGAGACAAGGGGTTTAGCTTTTCATCACACTTGTTCTTAAATATCAAATTAATTGACATAGACAAACGTTCACTCTGAGAGTTATTCAAATAAATAGGGAGTTTCTTGCTTCAGATATGTCAAAAAATCTAGTCAGCAAACAGTTTGACGTTCTTTAGTACAATACCTCAGGGATAACAGGTCTGACACTCGATCCTATGATGTACAGACTAAAATATTCAGTTTGAGCTTTCAAGTCTTCTGGTCCTATAACTCGGATTAATAGTTCAAAAATGGTTGGAATAGATGTAGGAAAACCTACAAGTTGGTGATTAATGGACAATTTTTTAATATTTAGCTTTAATTAGATGTTTTTGCACAGATCATGCTGAGTGGGAGAAGAAAAAAGTACCTGGTTTCAGTTTTGAAACTATGTTAACATCAATCCCTAGCTTTGAAGAAAAAAAAAAGTAATTAAAAAATGTCAATTTTTCCTAGAAAGCTCAGATTTATTCCCTTTAGGCCGAGATCACCTAGTTGACTGGCAGCTGTTCCATTTAATGCAAAATGTAGTTTCATTTATTGAAATACAAAACTTTAGAACATATTGTATTATTTTAACCATTTTTCATTACTACACAGTGGTGTAGCGGTTAGCAGTTTTGCCTCAAAGCTAGAGGGTCCCCGGTTCAAGTCCTGGCTGGGGCCAACAGGGGACATTTCTGTGTGGAGTCTGCATGCTCTCCCCGTACATGCGTGGGTTTTCTTCCTCCCACCATCCAATAACATGCTTTGTAGGTTAATCAGATTCTCTAAATTTTCCCTGGGTGTGTGATTGAGGCCTTACAGTGTACCCAATTGGCCCATCAGTACCCGGGACTCAATAAGGGACAAAACAGTTAAGAAGAAGAAAAAAATTTTGTTTTTTACCAGTGTTTTAGAATTTTATTAGGCTATAATCTGGCATATTTACATTTGTTTTAATGTTCATTAATATGCATTGTCTCTTTCTCAATAAAGTTGTTGGAAACAAACTTGAAATTCCTGTTTTGGGGACACAACCAAATTTGACGAAACCTCAATTTCATTTCAAAATGCTTCTTTGGATTTTGCACTTTTATTTAATTTGTCTTTATTTAAAGCATTCAAAACGACATGAACCTGTTAAAAGTGAAAGACTTGCATTCAAAAAGACTGCATTGATGTGACCCAAGCGGGAATAAAAAAATATTTAAAAAAAAATAAAAAAATAAACGCACATAATTCCTCAGATTCAAGCTTCTAAATGTGCTATTTTTTAATATTATGCCAACTTTTTCAATTGAACTAGATTTATGACTACCTCCTTATGGTAAACACGTCAATAGCTTTTTTAGTTTGTAAAACCAAATGTCACATCCAGCTCCTTTCAAACTGTTTCAGTTAAATTAAACATATTTGACATATTCACAAATACGGAATATTGTAAAGGCAAGTTTAAACACGCTGACCTGATCATTAGTGGAGAGTTCTGATGACAGGAGAGCAGAAAACAATCTGTTTCTGAAAAAAAAAAATCACTTGTGATTGAAACTCATACAATTTGTTGTATTTTAAGCTAAAAGGGAAAAAAAACTGAAACTAGTAATCAGCATTTGGCATCTCGTCACTTAAAAAGCAGCAATAACCTGTCACTTTCTGCTTGCAGATCCTCATTTCATCTATTTTAGCTGTCAACTTTTACAAATTCACCATGGACCATTGGAATAAAAGACAAAAAAACCTGCAGAGGCACCTGGTGTTGATTAAAATCTGGAGCCAAGCTGTCAGCAAAGGCCATCTGCACCCTCCCACACATCATGAGGAGCCGACTAACCAGCAGAAATAAGTGAAAACACCTGTGTCAAAGGATGTTGCCACAAATACCTCTTAAAAAGGCGGTACGGTGCCACCATCTGGCTGCTTTTGGTACTTCAGCTTTTGGGAGGACAGCAATAAAACTTCAATCCCACAGAAGTGTCAAAGAAAAGGCGAAACGTCTTTACTTTATACTGATATTTAATATTTAGACATGGGCCAACAGCCATTTTTACAGCACATTTTTGCATAATTCATCAATACCTCCTTGTATACAATCACAAAAACCATGACAATAAATCAATTTTTCTGTTTACTTTACAAGTGGAAAACCAGACAGGTTTTACGAGCATATTCTTTGTACAGTCAGCATACATCATCAGTAGTTATAGCTTTGCTTTAAATACCACCCCGCCCCCTTTCCCCATCTATGATATTTTTACTCTAAAACTTTCTCTAGTTCCTTCTCGGCTTATTTTATTTTTCTGCAATAATATCTGGACACAAAAATAGTATGAACCACCAACAAAACATGCAACATCCAGTGTGAGCACGAGTAAATTCTCTTGTTCCGAGGAGCGTTCGGCTCCGGTTTGGTGTAAAGGGTCGGGCAAATTTTGAGACGGACTTCCTTTTGGTCCATCTGCTGTACAGCAATCAAGAGGAAAATCAGTCTCCTCTTGTGATTCATCCAACACATTTTGATTAATATTAATATGTTTTTATGTCTGCTAAAAGACCTATTGCTCCCCCAAATCCCAGTTTTTAAAAAAAGCCCATGTATTTACAAACTTGAAAACAGATTGGTGGCATCAGTGTGTGTTTTTGTGTGTTACGACACATTTTTAGACAGCACTTTAATGAAGACGTAGAGAAAATGTGGACACACACACATATGAGCACAGGTGTACAAACGTAACTAAAACCCAACAGAAACACTCAGAATTACTATCATTTCAGTTCGAATCTTATTCGATTTCAGTGTCATTAAAGTGGGGAGTGTGCACAACTACTTTTTTTTTACTTTGATGTAATATTTTTGTGTGTTCAAACACAAAAAACATGAAATGTTTGAGTTTCAAGCCATTTAAATGTTGTAAACAACCAATAAATGTGTATAAAAAGAAAGCTGTACACGTGTACTGTAAACAAATATGATACAACACATGAAATAGTCTGGCAGGCTTAAACAATAAAAAATAATGTTAAAACTAGGGGCGGAGCTTGAACATTTCATATGGGGGAGGGGTATAAAAATATAGTTTCATAATTATTATTGTTTTTATATAATTTAAAAATACAGTGTTCCCCCCTCTTTTTTTGCGGAGGTTATGGAGGAATCCGCGGATCCGCGGAATCCGCGAAATCCGCGAATCTGCGAATATGGAGAACCTCCCTCCCCCGCGTCTAAAGGATGTCAGTTACTGATCTATACTCAGCAAAAACACTTCTAATTATGCTTTGTAAAACATTTATTAAAGAAAATTGAAGTATGGCTTAAAATAGAATTAGTTTTTTTTTTTAATTCAGAACAAAATACTGTACCACAGTGTAGTTTATGACATAGATATGTGTCAGTCTGTCCCTTAAAATCAGGAGTTCCTCCTAAATCAAATAATAAACACCTGCTGCGGAGGGAAATTATTCTCTGCGGTTAACTTCTTCAATATATCCACAGTTTTTATTTGTTATTTTTAGCCACCTCTGAGTCCGCTGATGCCATTTCTCTATGCAGGGCCATGGAGATGGAAGCAACGCTTCTTCCGCGCTCCAGAGAGGGGTTTGGGGGTTTGCTGCGCGGAGATACACCTCCACAGCGCAGCACCTCCTTCAGAAGCAAAAATTTCACTTGAGTTGTCCGAGTTTTTCTAACAGACCAAAGAGCGAAAAAAAAAAAAGGCGAATGAACAGGAGAACACTGTATTTTTTAAGTTATTTTTGTAGTTCTTAAAGAAGCTTTTTTTGATAATTTCTTAATATTTTTTGAAAATGATACTAATCTTGACAAGTGCGAGGCAAAGCTTTTTGCTGCCCCTCCCCCGTAGCTCCGCCCCTAGTTCAAACCTTTTAGTGGAGGACACAAAAACAAACTCGATGTTTCCCTTCACATTCCCTGGTTGAGTCAAGATTCAGTTTGTACCTCTGAGCAGTGGAGGTTGCATAGAAACCACTCAAATGTTTTGAGTACGACAATTTATCGTTTGAATTGAAACTATCGAACGAACCAGCAGCACTGTCTCTTGACTCCTCCCCCAAAAAAACGCCCCTTTTCTGAAGATACACGAGATTTCAAAGACAAAGAAAATAAACAGTTGTGTAACAGCAGTTTTGTATCTACAGGTGACGATGCGCGGTTTCCTCGCGGATGGCACATTTTGTCTTGTTCGCTGCCACACCTAGACGTTGCCGTGGTTTCACCTCCCAACCCCCCTCTCCCTCCATCCCCCAAAGCTGAACAAAAGTCTCCACTTTGAGCGGTTTTTACATTCTAAGCGGGAAAAAAGTGCAAAAAATACCACAGTAGCGCGCGTTGTTCAGTCGTTAAGTGAGGCTGCATCTCACCAAAGACAAGAGTGGAAATCTCACATGCTCTCACATTCTACGGGGGGCGCCATGAAAGGAAGAAAACTTCTATGCCACAATCATCAAGACTCGATTGTCTGTGATAAAGATATCTATTTATACTCTATCTATGACACTTCACTATTTACAAAGTGAACCACGAAGGTCTTTTATTGTGCAGAGCAGATATGTGCACAAAGTATCGTATAATATCCAATTTAAAATTTCTCTCCTCTTTATTGATTTCATCAAATAGTATTTCTTATTAGGTAAATCAAAATATTTCTAAAGAAAGCTGATAAAATCAAAAGATATTTTTCACTTTTAAACTGGAATGCTAGGTAGTGTATTAGAAAATATGCTTCCTTTAAGGGATTTTTTTTTCAAAGGGTTTAAGTAGGTGAACAGAAAAGAAACAATACATATATTATAATACAAAAATAAATAGAAAGTCTCTATGGCAGAAGCCGACACATCCTCAAAAATGCTTTGTAAATCAAGAGTTCTGCAGTGACGAAATCATTATCAGCTGAGCTAATGGGTTAGAAAGTACGAGTGTTCCCTGTATCTTTTGGAATGACAGTTCCTTCTGTGTGTGAGTGTGAAGTGTGTGTGAGTTAAAGCGTGTAATACCTGGTTGATTTTGATCCTCTGACCTCAGCACTTGTGTTCTCATGAGGCCTGCCTCCTGTAAACATGAGTCCTTGGAATCACTCTAGACTTCCTGAAAGGCTGAAAAATAAGCCCAAACGTCCAGTTCCCGAATCCCGCCCGATTCCTGTCCGTTCAAATCCCTGCATCACCCTCGCTCCCTCTCTAGGAGTGGATCTGGGCGGTGCTGGCGAGCAGCTTGTGCCAGCTCACCACGCGCTTGCGTAGGTCGATTTTATCCAGCCACACGTAGGCCTCTCCGATGAGAGTCTTCTTGACAAACTTGCCGCCGTTTGACACCAAGAAGAGCTAACAAGAAAAAGGAGATGATTGGAACGGCAGCGAACTTCAACAAAACCTTCCAAGCGGGTGTGGAAGTACCTGCAGCGAGTGTCCGGTCGGGTTCATACAGAAGCGGAACGTTTCGTTGAAGGATGGCTCCCGGTCGTGACGACACACCCTGGTCTTCTTCTTGATGATCCTCTTCTGGGTGGCGATGTTCACCACATACAGCTTCACGTAGAGATCTAAAGGCACAAATGAAAGAGGAAAAATAAGCTTAAAACCGACAGTTTAGATCAGAGGTCGGCAACCGGATCAAAACCTAGAAGGAGCCGCATGGTCTTACTTTAGCATTTAGGGAATTTGGATTTGGAATCATGGCCATCTTTTTTTTTTTAATAAATATGAATTATGTCTATTTTTTAGCACAAACAAAAGCAAAAATATATTAAAAAACTAGCATTTCTCAAAATGGGATTTTTTTTTAAACGTTTTTACCTTTCATCTTTAGTACAGGCTAAATTAGTGAAAAAGCTAGCTTGTTGCCTAATTACAAGCTGAACTCCAAATTAGCATAAAATTCCTCGGTAAATTGAATCAGCCAAAAATATTAGCATAATGCTAAAATAAAAACTAAACTCTAAATTAACCTAAAAACTCAAGTAGATAACAAATTAGCCAAAATGTTAGCATGACAAGTTAGCCAAAATGTTAGCATGACATATTAGCCAAAAATGTTAGCAAATTGCTAAAATAAAAGCTAAACTCTAAATTAGCCTAATAACTCAAGTAGATAACAATTAGCCAAAATGTTAGCATGAAAAATTGCTAAAATGTTAGCAAATTGCTAAAATAAAAGCTTAACTCCAAATTAGCATAAAACATTTCATCAGAGGCCAAATTAGCCATAAAAAAAAGCTAGCTTGTTGCTCAATTACTATCTGAACTCCTAAAAGGCCTATTATTTCTTAGTAAACTAAATTACTCAAAAAGTCAGCTTGGTTCCAAAATAGAAGCTAAATTCTAAATTATCCCCAAAAAACTTCAGTAGATAACAAATTAGTCAAAAACATCTGCATGTTGCTAAATTATTAGCTATACCTCAAATTAGCATAAAACTCCTCAGTAAACTAAATTAGCCAAAAATGTTGGTCTGTTGCTAAAATAGAAGCTAAACTCTAAATTAGCCTAAAAACCCCAGTAGATAACGAATTAACCAAAAATGTTAGCATGTTGCTAAAATAATAGCTTATCTCCAAATTTTTGAGATTGTGTTTTTTTAAATGGAAGCTATACAGTTAAAGCACATGTAAAGGAAATAAAACATATCTTTAAAGAGATGTAGGTCTCTGTGAGCACAGGCAGCATAATCCTCCCAGATTACTGTCAGAAGACACAAACCAGGTGCTGCACAGAAACTTTTTTGATTGTTTGTGGAAATAAAACTTTAACTGTGGGTCCCATCTGGAAGTAAATGCAAATTAGACAGCTTGAGCGTTAGCACGTACATTTCAAATCACAAGGCAAGGCGCTATTGGGCCGCAATCTGTCATTTTTTGGGAGCGTTTCTGTGCACCATTTTGAGATTTAAACCGTATAACCGTCGATACATGATAGTATTTTATGCGAGTGGTTTTTGCAGGCATTTTGATAAGTCCCAGTGGTGGTTTTAGTCCTGCAAAAGTACAGTTTGCTCTATTTTATGGTAGAAAATTTCACAAAACAATTGGCAGAGACATATAATGACAACACGTGAAATTCTAAAACATGGATGTGAGATAAGTATTTTTTGTGTGTGTGTTTTTAGTTTTATATTTACCAGGCAGGTGGTCTGGAGTCTTAAACTTGTAGGTGATGTTACGGCATTGAAGGATCTCGAGGATCAGGTGCTCCCCCTCTGTCTTCATCTCCTTTTTCAGGGCAATCTTGATCTCCCCCATTACCTGAGTTTTACCTAAAAATAAAACAAAAGCTTGAGCAAAAATAAAGAAAATTTGGGGTAATTTACTGTAATTAATGTCATCAGTTCTATAAAATGCACCATCTGATCTATGGGATTTGTTGCCCTCTAGTGGAAATTAGCAGTACTGTCATGGAAACGTCCTTCATCGCCATTTATTTGTTTCAAATGAATAAGTTATGACGCCTTGGCCTCTAGTTGCCCTAGCAACAAAGAGGACACGACAGCTGGGAGAGCTGGGTCAACGTATGCTGGCAAGCAACAAATTTGGTTCATGTCTATTTTTGTGCGTGGATTAAAATAATTAATTTTGAGGGGATACAAGCTACAAAAATAGGTTTGCCATTTAAAAAAAAAATCATAGATACACATTTATACAATAAAAATATTGATTTCTTGTTTTATTTCAAGCAATTTCAGCAACAAAAACAAAGAAAAAACAGAATAAGAAAAAAATAATCAAAGATATTAATTCATAAATTGATTAGAAGATATATAAAAAAAAAACATTGAATATGTCTTTTTGACATTATTATTTTTATTAATCATAAATAGACCTGTTATATTTTACTTCACTTTTCATTACATATATAATTCAGTACCTAGAGTTATTAATACATTTTTCAGTCTACTGAGAGACCAAAATAACAAAAATGTTTCACAATAAAAAGTAGGAAAATAGCTACATTACAATAGCTGGGTAAATTACACTCCAGTCTGAGGCTCAAAACAACATTTTGTACATTTGTTTCAGGCAAGAATTAAGATTCTCAAAGTCATATAGAAATGTTAAAAATAGACATATGAAAATGAAAAATAATCAGTGTGAGCTTGGTGACCTACTTAAAAAAAATTGATTTAGGTCAGAGTCAAAGTTAAACATAATGCAGCGTGTTCACTATGTTCATAAATGAATCGGCTTCGAAATGAACACAAACATCTCAGCAGATGTTTGACTAACCTTCAATGTCACTGTGTACTGTTGATGAGGACATCACATCTGTTCCATTTGGGATTTTTCCTCTAAAAAGACAGAAAAAAAAGTTTATTCAAAAAGGAACTGGAGCATTTCAAATCTGCATTTATTTTTTTATTTTTTTTACTGTAATCAAACCCTAATACTACAAAGTCTATTTTTGAACTTTCTTTATTACCAACCAATAAAACCTTCTTAATTTACTTAACCCTAAAAATACAGTCAAATGATAAAGTGGCATCAAAAAAAAAAAAAAAAACAAAATAAAAAATGAAAAAAAAAAAACTAGTTCAAATAAATTAGCCTTATCTAACCACTTTAATATTAAAAACACGCTTTTCTAACAAGTCATTAGATTGATCCAAATTTTCATATAATTTGGGCCATGATTTCAGCCCTGTAGTGCATTTTCCTTCCACTGGGGGCTTTTCCTGCTCATTTCAAAATGGCTGCTCCCATAAAGACTTTTGGCGGGAAAACTTTTAGCTAATTTTCTGAACTTTAAAGTGAGAATAACACATTTATTGCTATTTATTTTTATAAATGACTAGTTGCTGTATTGAAAAATACAAAATTTTTTGATAATTAACTATTTTTTAAACAGTTCCCATGTTAAAAATATATGTATCAAATTTAAGACAGTGGGTAACTAAGGTGCTTTCTTTATATGTGAATATTTTTGCATCCTTAACTAAAATTGTTTGAGCAAAATCTCATTAAATAACCCAAATTATATAATTGTTGCTATAAATATCCCATAAAAATATATATTTTTGTGGATTTCTTGAAAGAATAATACAAAATATAAAATAAAAAATTGTAAATTATTTGATGAAACCTGTTTTTCCACAATTTTTAGGGCAAGTTTAAAGACCTGTAAAGTTTCCTTGATTTTATATTGATTTTAAAGCATTTATTTATGCATTTCATAATTTTTTTGTGCTTTAAATTAGACAAATTTGATGAAAAGTACTAAAATAATAAAGTTGACAAAGAGACTGCGACTCACAGTCGGGGCACGTGGAAGATGGCGCTGTCCACCTCGTTTGCCTCTTCCTCTTCATCCAGTAGACTGTAGGCGCTTCCACTCAGCCCGCTGTCCAGCGAGGCCGCCGTCACCGGGGCGTCCCCGGACCTGTAGCTGGAGCGCACTGCACACACAACCAACACCCAAAACAGAGAGGAGGGGGAAAGTTTGGCCTCTGCCGAGCGCTTTCATTTAAAAAATAATAATAAAATAAAAAGCTTGGCAATGAATCACACACAAACTGGCACAAAGACAGAAACACGTCACATGTTGATGCAGAGGCAGAAAAAACATCGTTAGTGATCGGAATGATTTTACAATTGTGCTACCTCAAGATAAACTTAGTTTTAAAAGTAAAAAAATGGTGCAAAAATGTTGCTTTTTATTATTTTTTTAAATGAGGCTGCATGAATGATGTGAGATGTGTGGATGTGAAGCCGAACAGGATCCACGCCGACACGGCTTTCTGTCTCCACACTCGCCGGCTGCTCTTAAAGTTTCAGTGGGCGGAGTCAGGACTGGTTTCTTAATGTTTGTGAGAGAGGTGGTTTTACTGCAGGTGTGCGTTAGTATCAATGCATCATTTCTTTCGTTCACTCTCTCCATCTCACACGACAGAGGGGTGGGGGTGTTTGG
>NC_050534.1:14295576-14317515 GCF_002922805.2 Oryzias melastigma | reverse complement strand
ATGAAGGAAGTAAATCAGTTTCTGACATTTTTATTAATTTTGTGTTGTTGGGGCTTTAAAAAATGTTTCAAAAATTCACTTTTATGCTTTAAAAATTTAATTTCTCTTAAAATTTATTATAATATATTTTAGTGCCATCACTTTCCATGGCTTCTATCAAGAGTTAAATGTGTTTTTTACTCATCTTTAGGTTGTGTGAGGATGTGATTCAATCCAAAAGTTCAGGGATCGTTGGTTGACTCGCAGGATACAATAAGGGTGGATTGTAAAAGAAAAACAAAAGGAAAAAAAACGAACAGAAGGCAGAACAGATGAGTGCGAGGAGGCCATGCTGCGTGGGCTTCATTTGCGTCTTGGTTTACTTGGTTGGAGGCGTTGTGGTGGTGGCTGCTGCTGCTGAGACTGCTGTTGGGCTTCACCCGTTGCTATGGCAGCGCCTCCATTGCTGCTGTCCGGATGGTGTTGCCGTGACGCGCTCTTGCTGGAGCGTGAAGTGGCGTGTGAGCGCGAGTGTTGGCTGTGTCCGTGGCTTTGGCTCTCGGACGAGGAAGGCTTGGCCGTGCCAGGACTACTGTGAGATTTCTCGATAGTGGGCACCTGTGTGTCTAAAACAACCAGATTCACCAAATTACCAAACAAACCTGCAGCAAACTCACAGGCTCTGCGGTTGAAAAGTTTTGCCAAATCTGTGATGATTTTTCGTTTAATTTGATGTCATTTTTTTCCCCTAATTTCAAAGCCTTCCACATCCCTCTACAGCATAGGAAAAATAGAGGAAAGCCAAGGTGGATGAGATACATGACGTCATGGCAACCAAGAAAACGGACCACGAGGAAGCGAAAAGCATCAAGCAGAAGTTAAAATGGGGGCCGGTGAAACAGATGATGACAGAAACCAGGCGCCCGAGGGCAAAATTTATCGCTTCCTACCCTTGGCTGGATCGGGAAAGATCCCATGGCTTCGGCTTTTGGTGACGGATGATTTGGGGGAGTCCTGATTTTCGTGCACGGAGGCAGTGGTTTTCGGGGAGGAGTGCTGCGACGACGGTTTGGAGGAGCTGTGCCGGCCCTGGCCCGAGTGGGAACGCCTGTGGTGATCGCCCTCGCTCTGCTCCTTGAGGGGGAGCCATCGAGGGATGTTGTCCAGCTGGGCGGTGTCGGAAAGGCTGATGAGGACCTAGGAGCAAAGAGAGGATAAATTATCCAAAAATAGTATTGAAAAGTGTTGTAATAACACTAAAAAAAAACGTTTACCTCTCCAAGGAAATCGTTGGAAGAGCCCTTGTCGTAGTCCCAGACGCTCACCTCCAGAGTCTTCTTCCTCAGCTGCAACACACAAAAAATTAAATACTATCAAAACTGGATGTTCTTCAAATTTTAAAATAATGGGAGACCCCTAAAGCAAAGGAAAAAAAATCTATTTCAGGCTTCTCTGGAGCTGAGCTCAGCTTTACTCTCCCACGTCCCCCAATTTTTTTAGTTCATTTTAATATCATTATTGACAAAAGGAGGAAATTCTCATTACAAACTTCTTTGAGTGTTGGAAAAATAAAAAAATCAATATTTTAAATGAAATGAACCCTGAATTGTCAGCCCCCTGCCCTCAGCTTCAATCCATGCTATCACAAAAAAATGATTTGGAAAACTAATTTTAAGAAAATAGTCTTGATTCAAAAGAGCCTTAATTGATTCTATTCTAAATTTTTTGATTTTTCAATTTAATTCAATTTTGAATTTATTTATTCACATTTGTTTAGAAAAACATTAATAATCTACTATATGATTTGAATATATTCATATTAATCTGATCCAGTTCACATACTGTAAAATGTATTAGTGAAATAATGAGATTGTTAATATCATACAGAGTTACATAGATTCTCTAAAGAAGAAGTTCTAACAAAAATGTTTATAAACATTGTTCTGCCTCTCCTGGAGGGCGTTTCAGTTTGGCCACTAGGTGGCGATTGCGCTATAGCATTACACCCTATTCTAGAAGAAGAAGAAAAATTATGACGTTTAAACCACAAATAGTTACTTTAAAAATATTTCCTTAAAAGAGTTTAAAAAATTAATGCCTTTGAAGTTTATAAATTAGTTCATTTAGTCAGCTATGTATGTTTAGGTCGACTGAGTGTTAGCATTAGCCGTCCTATGGGAAATTCCAACAAACTTAGCATTAAGCTAGCTAACTATAGCTTTATGTGCTAAATTGATTTATATTTTTTATGAATTGATAGCTAAGACCGCTAAAGCCGGCTAAATTATTAGCTAAATACCAAATTAGCCTTAAAAACTGAAAAAAGTCTAAGTTAGCCAAAACAGCAAACATGCAGCTGAAATGTTAGCTAAATTCCAAATTAGCCTTAAAAAAAGAAAAATCATAAACTAGCCAAAATAGCTAGCATGGAGCTGAAATATTAGCTTAGTTTCAAAACAGTCTAAAAAGCAAAAAGAAAAAAAAATAAATTAAAAAAAAAGCCTACATTAGCCAAAATAGCTAGCATGCAGCATTTGTAATTCTCCCCCTAAAATGAACATTCTAGCTCCGCCCCTCATGCCTTACCTGCTCCAAATGGATGTTCTTATAGATGACCGTCTGGTTCCACTCAGGGTTGAGACTCTTTCCCGCGTGTTTGGATTTCCTCTTGTTCTCAGCGCTGCAGAGGACACACCACAACACACACGGACTCGGTCACACGCCGTTCCAACACGCTGACGGGTTCTGGACCACAGCACTGTGATGGTTCACAAGGTTTGGAGCGGACACTCAAGAGGAAAGAGGGTGACAGTGAAGCACACTGTTCGGGATGGTGACGATGCATGAGGCCTGCGTGCATGGCGTGTATGATGTCACAGCGTGCTGCAAAAAAGTCCATTCTGGGAGCATACAAAACGTATGCCGGAAAAGAGGAAAAAAATCACGTAAAAGTTTACGTAATTGAGAGTTCTGACGGGAAAAGAAATTGATGAAATAATTCTAAAGATGGATGTTTTTTGCAGAAGTTTAGGGTTTTATCGAACACTGTGAGGCATGATTTGTAGAGTTAGTTTGGAAAGACAAGGACACTCTACTCTACAGTTTACTAGAAAGAATGACATGATAAGACAGAGTGACAAGAGCTGGTTTTGAGGGTAGCAGGGCATCAGGAGTCAGTATGATGTTGGAGGGGAAATATTAACATCACAGAGGGGGGAGCTTCAAATGTGAGGTTAAACACATTTAGAGACCTTTTGCTTCGAACAAGAAGGGAGTTGAGGAAAGTGTGGGCTCGTTAAAAGGTGAAGGAGAAGTTAGTGGGACTTGAACCTTTTACCCCATGAAGAAAAACAAGATGGCCGCCACCCGACCACAGCAAATTTAAAAACAGAACCAAAGTGGGCAAATTCACATACCTTGCATTCTGGACAACCATGACCTGACTGAGGGGTCCAGCATGCATTAAATTAGAGAACAACATACAGAAAGAATAGTCAGACGGGGGGTGGGGGGCATCATGGAACTGTGGGTTGTGAGCGCTCAAGGGGACTTTGAGTGTAGGTTGAAGATAGCTTGAAAAAGGAGAAAAAAGTGAGATGTGCAGCGGGGGAGGGCAAATAGTGCTGTTTTTGGGGGAAGGGGTGCACAGGTGTTCTCACGTTCTTCATGTTTGACCGGCTATCATTCATATTCAGTTGTGTGTCACTGATTTTACGGTTAAAAAGTTTTTATCACATTGGTCACAGAATTCAAATTGCTTGAATCGGTATCCTTTCTATTTCCTTTCTTAATACTTTTATATATTGATTGTGTGATTTTTGTCCCCAATGTGTTGCCGTAGGATGTTCACGCTACGTAGAAAAGAAGCGAAGTCACATGTAAGAGTGTATGTAAAAATATGCCGAATTAAAACACTCAACTTGGACTCCCGTTCTTTCATTTCTAGTTGTGATACCAGGAAGGAGTACCCATCAAATACTTTCCGTACTTTCAGAATAAAAGCTAAAACCAACATTTTGGTGCAGAAAGGAATGAATTTCCGGATTGGGGTGTGGCATCTTTCCCTCATTAGCAAACTTTCTTTAAAAGTTCATCCTATATCAACACATTCTCACTCCCAACTCGTCATATATGAACGTATGGTTCGGGACCCCTCCGCGCCACTTTTTGATGTTTTGGGTGACCACGGCTCATCGTTTTTTGATGGGTTGGCTGTTCCCATTAAATCACGACTCTCCAACCCTTGGGAACTGGTATCAAATGCGGAACCGATACGGGTTAGGATACCAGTCTGCGTCTTGACTGGTGCTGCCACAAACGATCATTTCAATAGTCGACTAATCACAGATTATATTTTCCGATTAGTTAACTAATCGGGTCATGTGCAAACTGGATGTTAAGCACATTGGCTTCAAACAAACTAAAAACTAGATATATAGCATTACCTGTGATAATACTAGTGTGGATGCTGTAAGTTGAATATGACCGCTGAAAATGTTAGTGCTGATACCTGAAGATGCTGAAATTGATGGCTAAGATCACTAAAGTTGATTGCTGAAAACGCTGAAGCCAATAGCCGGCTAAATTATTAGCTAAATGCCAAATTAGCCTTAAAAACTGAAAAAAGTCTAAGTTAGCCAAAACAGCTAGCATGCTGCTGAAATATTAACTTAATCCCAAAACAGCCTGAAGAACAAAAAAAAAAGCTTAAATTAGCCAAAATAGCTGAAATATTAGCTAAACTCCAAATTAGCCTAAAAAAACGTAATAAGTGCTAAAATAGACCAATGAGCTAGCGGAATGCCATTATAACTTTCAACTTTTACTACACTCTGATTCCATATAAAAAATAAACTAACTAACTAACAAATTAGTCATCTAGAACTGCGCATACTTGTAATTGTGTGTTCACATGTACAAAATTTACAAAATACTATTTACACTTGCACAACTTAAGTTGCACTAGCCTAAAACTAACAACACATAGAAATTTTTAATAAGTACACACCAATTGCCTGATAGACACACACAAAACCGCGTTTACGTACAAATCAGATGTGAGACTCTTTTCATGTCTCCAGATTTGTGTGTAAGTGATGCGTTTAAATGCTGCTAGAATGCTGGGTCATCAGAGTAACAAACACTTTGTACTTCGGTTGTGAATAATATCTGGTGAAAACGTGAGGGAGCAATGAGTTCTGGAAGACTTGAAACGGTAAGTTCTTGAAAAAAAGGTGTTGAATATTTTAAAGACGCATGTTTATTATCACAAATATTAAAAAGAGTGAATAAAATGTCAAGTTTTCACCAGATATTATTCAGAGTCTAAGTTCAAATCTGGAGACTTGATGAATCTCACATTAGATTTATGCATAAATGAAATTTAGTGTGTTTGTATCTAGCGATTGGTGCATATTTTTTACAGATTTGTACATGTAGTTAGTCTTTAGCTGATATAATTATAAGTTGCGCATGTGCTAATTGTATTTAGTCACTTTTGTATACGTGAACACACAATTACACACAGTTATGGACAAACCAAACCAAGAATTACGCACACACAAATCCAGTGAGACTATTTTCTCTCCATATTCCTGGTATAATTTCAGGAATCCTCCTTTTTTTAGTGTCTAATACAAAAACGGCACAATCTGCTTCCTCAGCACTTCTTATTTGTGTTCCTGCTCTGGTGGACGGCAGCATTAAACTCTAAAATCGTGCTCTCCACTGAAAAGTTGATTCATCGCCCAGACAATCAGTCATATTTTTTTTCTTTCTTCCTTGTTGCACAAAGCTTCTCTTCTTAGTCACCAGGACCTCCGTGTGGTTGCCAGGAGACCTTTGACGCATCTAAAAGTGTCCGTGTGAATTGCAGTTGACGCTGACAGTCAGAGAGAGAGTTAGTGCTTGTGCAAGCTGCAAACACGTGCACAGATATGGTAGAGTGTGGGCTGCCTGGAAACGTGTCAAACCGAAGACCTGCGAGTCACTTTTAATTTCTTTTATCCAACCTGATCGATGGAAAAATACCTTTTTGTGGAGGGACCTTATCTCATCCAGAAGAATAGGTGGGAGAGTCAATTGGATTACATTGCAATCATGGCGAGCAAGGAGCTAAAGGTGGGAGGGTTAGAGAATGAGGGAATGTGGATCGTATTGCAAGTAAAAATATGAGGGTAATTGATTTTTTTTAAATGCACTCACACCTACACAGCAACAGCCACCAGTTCAGCTCGTGTTATTTTTTTATTATTACTATTTTTTTCATGTCGTCCTGCTGACAGACACGTGACGAGGCATTTATTTGAAAAATTAGAAGAAAAAACAAAGATTCGATAGGCTCCGTGGGTCTCAGTGGTATGAAGCTGAAGGAAGAGCATGTGCCACACATCCAAAGATGTCATGGTCTTTTAAAATCAATTGCAAATCGATTTTAAAATGAATGGTGAGAGCGGTGGCCTGTGCAGCATTTATAGCAGATTCTGGTCCAATATACTGCACTTCCTCAATCTAGTTTAAAAAATAAGACACACATCTTTCATTTTTAAATCCATAAAAACATCTCATCTTATCGTTTTGACCATGCTCGACTGAAGAAGGTCTGCCAGTTTCTCCTTTCGTGACTCACCCTCTACCCGGAAGGAGATAGACTTTTACAAATGGGTCAGAGTAGCCGTTGTTGTCCCGCGGTGCAAGGTTTCTGGCCTGCAGCACGTGAACAATCAAGTTGCCGAGCTGCTTGTCATAGTGGATTTGGAGCTAAAGAAAGAAACATAACTGAATTAGAATGGAATTAATACACTTGAGGAGAGAGGCAGCATCAGAAGCAGCGGGAAAGATCGACCAGGTTTAGACAGAGTCTAAATAGAATCTTCCATTCTTACATTTTACAGGAGGAAGCAGCTAAGACCCACTCCAATGGAAATTGAGTTTTTTGTGTTTTTCACATTTCCTACAGGAAGATTAAGTACTTCTTTATTGAAATCACTCCGAATTGGCGGTGTGTATTGGCAAGAGTCTGGTGATACAATGTGTATCGCAATACGTGTCTCACAATACAATGTGTATCACAATACACGTCTCGCAAAACAATGTGTATTGCGATACGCATCTCACAATACGATGTGTATTGCGATACACATCTCACAATAAGAAATGTATCGCAATATGCATCTCATAATACGGGGTGTGCTGCTATGCACGTCTCACAATACGATGTGTGTTGCAATACGCGTCTTACAATACGATGTGTATCGCGATACGCGTCTCACCATACAATGTGTATTGCGATACACATCTCACAATATGATGTTTATCGCGATACGCATCTTACAATATGATGTGTATCGCGATACGTGTCTCACAATATGATGTGTATCGCGATACGCATCTTACAATATGATGTGTATCACGATACACATCTCACAATATGATGTGTATCACGATACGTGTCTTACAATATGATGTGTATCGCGATACACATCTCACAATATGATGTGTATCGTGATAAGCGTCTTGCAATATGATGTGTATCACGATACACATCTCACAATATGATACGTATCGAGAAATGCTTCTCACAATATGATGTATGTCAAGATACGCGTCTCACAATACAATGTGTTTCACACTACGCGTCTCACAATACGATGTGTATTGCGATACCCGTCTTACAATAAAATGTGTCTCACAACACAATGTGAATTGCGATATGTGTCTCACAATACAATGTGTATAACGATACACGTCACACAATACAATGTGTATCTCGATATGAATCTCATAATATGATGTGTATTGCGATATATCCCGATAGTATGACTTAGAAAAAAAATACTCTACCTGAATATAAAAATGCCTTTTATGGTAATAAAATGGTAAAGTTAATTTAATTTAATGATCACAACGCTAAGTACCGCTTAACGTTGCTTGGGTAAAGTTGCTTTTTTAATGAAGTCCTGCCTCTGCCGAAAGTCCTAGAAAACGTCCTAAGTTCTATGGTTTTTGATCAAAACGGAGAAATTATAAATAAAAGACAGCTGGAAACGCTTCAAAAACAGATCATAAGATAATTGGAGTGGGACTTAAAGCTGAAATAAACTCTGCGAAAAAACATTTTGATTTGAGAGATCGGATTTTGATTTTACAGACCTGGATCTCTCCAGAGATGGGATGGGACTGGATCTTCATTCCTTCTGAAGTCTGTAAGAGACCAAAGCTTAGACCATGCTGCCAGAAAATCTGCTTTACCAGTGGGTGTATGAAGCATACTGTACACGACATACAGCGCTGCGCTCTGCTTAATGTACTGCTTGAGGCAAAAGTCACAAGTTCAGATATAATTAAACACAAGTTTTCACTTCCGATTAAAAAAACAAAAACTGACGTCTCGGTTGCTGTGTTTAGTTAAACTGAGAGACAATATCACATGATTCTGGAGAAATTAACGACTGACTATATGAATAAATCTTGGAGATCCTTGACCCAAAAAACTTCCCGTTTTGCTTCTTTAGTAAAATTTAAATTATCAAAAGATTACATGACGTGCCTTGCTGCTGTGGCGTTTTTTGCTGATGGAGGGGGAGCCTGGCTGAGCGGGGCTGGAAGTTGCGGACGTGGGGGCGGGCAGGCTGGATGAAGACGTGGATGACGGCGCCTGCTGCTGGGAAACTTTCTGCAGCTCAGCCGCCAGCTGTTTTGGATCAACACCTGGAGACCTGGGCGGTCTCTCACCTGTAAGGATTAAACTCAGATTAATCCATGCGTGACACCAAATTTTTTGTGTTGTTGTTTTAAGCTTTTACCCACTTTTGGAAAGTAAGGGTGTAACGATTCAATTTAACAATTGTTACACCCCTATTGGAGAACATGCAAAATATGACATTATTCTCAGCAGTTTACGTTGTTTAAAAACTTGCATGGTTTTATTTTTTTGCACTTTTCTGATTTAAGCAAAAAAAAAAAAACATGCAAAAGCTATTTCCGAAATGTTACATTTGCTAAAAGACTGGACATTTTGTTAAAGAAATATGACAGAGCGCTGGAAAATTTGTAGTAAAATTGCTTAAAAATTTAGTGTGTTGCTTAAATATGAGCTTAACTCAAAATTAGCCCAAAGAAACCGTGGTAGATGCCAAATTAGTCAAAAAAGCTAGCTTGTTGCTTAAATACTAGCTAAACTCCGAAATAGCCTAAAATTCCTCAGTAAACTAAATTAGTAAAAAACGTTAGTCTGTTGCTAAAATCTAAAACTTTAAATTAGCCCATGAAAACTTCAATAGATAACAATTTTGTCAAAAACGTTAGAATATTGCTCAAATATTAGCTAAACTCCAAATTAGCATAAAAAAAAGATAGCACACAACCTAAATATTAGCTAAACTCCAAACTAGCCTAAAATTCCCCAGTAAAGTAAATCAGTCAAAAACGTTAGCATGTTGCTAAAATGTTAGCTAAACTCCAAATTAGCATAAAAAAATCTCAGTAGAGGCGAAATTAGCCAAAACAAAAAGCTAGCACAAACTGGCCTAAAATTCCTCAGTAAACTAAATTAGTCAAAAACGTTAGCATGTTGCTAAAACATTAAGCAAAAAAGAATTAAAGATATCCCATGAATATATCTGAAGTCTTGTTGCTAATCTACTTAAAATTTTCACATTTGAAGACTTTTTAATTAATTTCCTACACAGCATATTTTGCTCAACATTTCAAAAACTAAAGTTTATGAATACCAAAAATACAAGCAGTAATGTCCTGAACGAAATGAACTTTTTGAAACTCTGATTGAGTTTTTACATGCCAAAAACCGTACGGAAAGGAGCAGGAGAATCACTGTTGTGTGAAAGCTTTCTAAGCATTCACACAATTAAAATGTGGAAATCAGAATTACACATTTGTAACGATTTAAAAAAATGTGTTTTTGAATGAATATGTGACATAAAACAACTAAACTCAACAAAAACCAAAAAAACTGAAAATAACAAAGTTTCAAACATTAAATGTAACATAAAAAAGGACAAAAATTGACATGATGTTGAGATAAAGAAATACTTTTAGTAGTATTTTATCTTGAAATAGTGCTGCCACAAATGATTATTTTAAATTGTCGACAAATCGCTGATTATTTTTTTCCAATTAGTCGACTAATCGGATCATGCACAAACTGGATGTAAAGCATCTTAACCATCATTAGCTTTAAATAAAGAAAAACTAGATGTATACCATTACCTGCGATAATGCTAGTGTGAATGCTGTAAGATGAATTTGGCTGCTGAAGATGCTGAAATTGATAGCTAAAAACACTAAAATTGATAGTTGAAATCACTGAAAACACTAAAGCTGATAACCAACTAAAATATTAGCTAAATGCCAAATTAGTCTAAAAAACGGAAAAAGTCTAAGTTAGCCAAAACAGTTAGCATACAGCTGAAGTATTAGCTAAACTCCAAATTAGCCTAAAAAACAGAAAAAAAGCCTAAATTACCTGAAATAGCAAGCATGCAGCTAAAATGTTAGCTAAATTCCAAAAAAGGCTAAAAAAAAACAACTGAAAAAAAAAAATCCTAAATTTGTCAAAATAGCTAGCATGCAGCTGAAATATTAGCTAAACTCCTAAGTAGCCTAAAAAACAAAAAAAAAGTCTAAGCTAGCTAAAATAGCTAGCATGTAGCTAAAATATTAGCTAAACTCCAAAATAGCATAGAAAACCTTATTTAATGCCAAAATATTCCAAAAAACTAGCATAATGACATTATAACTGTCCACTTTACTACACTCCAACTCCATATAATATAAAGTAATGACTAATAGACTATTAAATTAGTCGTCGACTACTTTAATAGTCGATTAGTAGACTAATTGTGGCAGCTCTATCTTGAAACATTTAAAATTTCTTCAAAACTATTCATTTTGTAATTAAATATATAAAAACAGTTACTCGAAGTCCTCCCAGAAGCATAATCATACACGGCAAATTAATATTGTAATTAGGGCTGTAACATTATAAGAGGCTTTATTGTGGGTTTTTATGCTTTTAATATGTAGATTCATCTTGAGACAATCAAAAAAAAAAAAAAAAAATGAGTTAAGAGAGATAATGAAGCACTCCTCACCCTTACTGTGCTCCTGGAAGTCCAGGTGTTGGGAACCCTCACACTCCGCCAGCATGTTGAGGTCACTGAAATGTAAAGGTTAACAAGACATACCGAAAGGAAATCTACTAATAAGAACAGACAGAATGAGTTTGATATCAGAAAGAAGGAAATAAAATGATCTATTAGAAAATGTAAAAATACTAGACATGAAAAGGGACGTTTAAGGAATAAGAGAACAACTACTCACAGTCTGACGCACACTTCTGCCTCATTACACAACTGCCCAACAAGCCCTTGTACTTCCTCGTAGGTTTTCCCCGTCAGAAAAACGCCATTCCACTCCAGGACTTGCATTCCTATGAACGGTTTAAACACAAATCCACTCAGAGAAAATACTTTTTACAGACAAAAATACATTTGCACACCTGGGAAAGAGAGAAACGAAATAAAAAGATTCAAAACTGCAAGAATTTTCAAAGGGGCGACTGTTTGAGTTTACAGAAATCGACACAGCAAACACACTCCACACTCTGAAGGACTTACACCGCTTGAAGCAGCTCATCAGGACGCTCCTTTGTTTGCGGTGACACGCTCGAGCTGCAAGTGTTTGAGTGACAGGAGAGATGGACTGCAGCCTCAAACTGATGAACAGGTTTTCATTGGAATTGAAGCAGCTGTCAGTTTTGGAGCTCAAACTTATAAAAAAAATGTGCTTTCCTTGCAATTCCTTGCATTGCATTTGCAAAAAATCAAGAAATATTGTCGTTTTTACAGTTTATAGAAGAAGATTCATTCAGTTTGGTTCCAAATTTAAGATAAATTGGCTTTCATTCATGCAAAGATGCCCACTTAGACAGTACAAAATAAAATATAATTAGGAAAAAAAATTAAATTCTAAAGTAATGGTAATACAGTCTGGCTTTCATAATTTAATATAAACATTAAATAGGAGAAATAAAACTATTTAGAGCATTTATGTTGCAACGAAAAGAAGAAACTAGATCGATTTTTTGTTATATAAAAAAAAAACAAAAAACTTCCAAACGTTAAAACTTTGATACATTTGAGGTAAGAATTCAAGTACATGAATTAGGAGAAACAAAGAAGGATTCAATATGTTTTCGTTTCTTTTTTTCCACAAAAACTGCTATTTTCTTCATAAAAACTCAATTTAGAATGGTTGTTGGGTCATCAAGAATTTTTTTTCATACTCTCTGATTTTTTAAATCAACAGATGATCAACAGATATTTAATATTCTTTCCCGTAAAAACTGATTAATCAGAATCTGGACACATTTTTCCCAATTTTTGTCTTTTTTTTTCTTTTTTTTGTTTTTTTTTTTAAACAGGATGACTTTATTTGTTCTCACTGTGGTCTATATTTTTGCTATGGCTGTGATAAACAACCCATAAGAAACTCATTTTAAAATCTTCACTGTTGTTATCTACTTATAAGACATAAAGCAGGCAAACACTAAAAGGTTATTTTCCATCCTCTTCCATGCATCAACCGACAAATGCTGAGAGTCGACCTAAAGGGCGAGCGCTGCTTCTCACGTCAGCAGACCATCCGTCTGACATCTGACATTTTTAGCAGGAATCAGCGAATCCTGTCTGTCTACAACAAGCTGATTCAATTCTAATAAGTTTTTTTGTCATAAATAAATTCATGACAATTTCTTCCATAATAAAGCTTAAAAAAACCTTTACAATAAAGTTCCCTTTAGTAGTTATTGCATAATTAAGCATTAATTAACCATTAAATAAAGTGTTAATAGCCTCTTTTGTGCAGTTTTTTCATTATTTTGTGTGTTGCTTAACTCGTTAGTTAGCAATTAACTAACAATTATTATTTTACTTTACATAATGCATTAATAAATGCTATCCAATAGAATTACTTAGCATTATATGTGCAATAACTACATAATATTTGTAAAACATAATATCTAAAGTAATCATTTACTACGGTTGTCTAGCCATGCATTAATTAACCTTTGTAAATTAATAATTCATTTTTAAATAATGCTTAATTATTCACTAACTAATGTTAATAAATTGACCCCTATGTAAAGTTTTACAGAATATTACCTTCATTTTGAGGTAAAACAACTTTTGAAGCCAAATTTAGACTCTTTTTAAGATTAAAAAAAACAAACGGTCAAATTGTTATTTAATTTTCGAGTTTCTGTCACCAAAAATCCCATCTCGACCTCCACACCGAGTTTGATTCTTACCTTCAAGAATCTTTCCGGTTTGTTCTGCAGCTCCGCCGGGCAGAACTTTGGCAACATACGCTCCTATTTCTCCGTTACTCCCGGGAACTTCCTTTCCTCCGACCACACGGATACCCAGACCGTTTCCTGTTTGGTCCCAGAGACAGAGGAGAGGATGAGATTGTTTCCAATGGAAGTCTTTGTCTTTTATTTAGGGAAATCAGTGTGATAAAGTGCTACAGCGGTGAATGGACTGACACCTTTTTAATGGGATGTAGAATCTAGCAAAAAAATTCACTAAGCTAGTAGTCTGCATCCTTTAGTGCAAAAATGAGCTGTTTGTTCCAAAGATGCAATTTATTCATATTTTTGCAACCATTCATTTATAAAATGTCAAATTTATATGAACTATAACAGTGTTATATTTCTGTATTTAACTTTTGGGAAAAGTACATGCAAGTTCCTTTCAAAATAAAATGCATCCTGTGTGAAATGAAGATCCTGTTGCAGTAGATTTGTAAATATACTTTAAAAATGTCGTCTCTTAACAGCTACTAGACTTAAGGTAAGGAGTCTAAACTTATTTTAATGCATTTTGAACCATATTTTGCTTAGATATCTGACATGTATTCATTTTGGAGCAATAGTAATTCTTAATGTCTCTATATTTGATTTATACTCGTCTGAGATTGAATTAAAAATCTAAAAAAAAAGGCAAAAACTTAACCCTTTAACACCTGAGATGTCACCAACGAAGCCTAAATAACACACTTTTTAACATACGATAACTTTTCAACCATTTACGCGACCAACATAATTCCAGTGGTTCCGAAGCAGAGAAAGCTGCTTTTTTCCATTTCAGAATTTACTGGAATTAAGTTTGTTTCCTAGACCAGGAGTCAGCAACCTTTAACAATAAAAGAGCCATTTGGCCTTGTTTGCTAATAATCAAAATCTCAAAGGAGCTGCAAAGTCTTATTTTACCCTTTAGGAAATTGTAATACCACTTTGCATTCATTATTTTTTTAATACAATAAATATGAATTATGGTTCATTTTTGGCATTAATAAAAAGAGTAAATATAAGGGGACAATATTTAAGTCCTCAAAATATAAAATAGTTTTTTACTTCTGACAGAATCTTGATGATTTCCTTTCAAAATAAAAGACACCCTGTGCCAAACAAGATCATCCTAGTGTTGTCATGGACAGCTACTAACCATTGTTGTGCAGCAAAAGATAATTTTAGCTTTAAATGGATATAATATCAGACTTTTTTTTTATTTACTAAAGTTTGGTAAAAAAAAAAATGTAAGAAGTTCAGTTAAAATCTAAAGCATAGATCCATCAAGGCCTCCTCAGGGCAGCAGCGATGTAAAAATCTTGATAGTTTAACTTCTAGGTGCACCTCAGTCATACATTTATAAGCTTATCTAATCTTAATTATTTAGAGGCTAATTTAGTGCTTTAAAGAAATAAAAAGTATTATTTTATATTTCTTTATCCAGAGAGCCACTATGGAGAGGTAAAAGAGGCACATGGGACTCTGGAGCCACATGTCCGAACATCAACACTCTGCTAGATACTGGAATTAAACCTCTGATGATAAAGGGTTGAATAACAAATCTGTATTTAGATCCTTGGCATTTTTCTTCAGTGCCCAAAGATGCTCTATAAAGAGTGTCTTCAGACCCTCGGGCTGCTAACCTCCATATTTATAACTTTTGTCCAGTCTGTTGTTTAAACATCGAGTGATCAAGCTTATTTTTAGTCATTTGAGCGAAAAGTGCATGTTAAATGCAGTGGATAAAGCTAAACCTATTGTAAATGACCGGAACTATGTCAACTTCCGGTAAACTCCGGAAGTTATGTTTCGTTTTCGGGAGCTTGACATATAAACACCGGAAGTTGTGTTTCGTTTCCGGTAGCTTGACATGCGCGGTTCTTTAGCAACTTCTCATGTAATTTCAGTTAGTTTTCACAGTTTAATTTCAATGTGTGTGTTCTCCTGTGGTTTTTAGACATTTATACATTTTGTATTTTATTTCTATTTGATTTAATTATATCATTTATGTGCCATCTAGTTCGGTCGGCCCCGCCCCCTCCCCGAGGATAGGAGTTGGGGGCGATATAGAGGGAAACCCCGCTATTACCGCCGAAGCGAGGTGTGTTATATTATTTTATATTATACTTTTTGTATGCAAATGGGTGATTCTTCATTATATCTCACTATTTTTTCTTATTTTGCTGTAGTTTTCACGGTCCCAAACGAAATAAAACTACTGCACCCGTCAGAAGCTCTCTTCTGTTCCTTGAGACCAAGGCTGTTACATCTATGATGGCAAAGTGGTCAATAACACACTGAGCTGTTTGTTCTTTCATTGGATATCAAGTACGGATTAGGAGTTCTACTTTACCTGAGACAGTGCGGTCTTTGGGATCCCTCTGCAGTTTGACCCTGAGGTGAGGGAATGGGTAATATGGACCTTTTCCCTGTGGTCCATACACGAGAAAAAATATGTGAACTTGTAATGTCTTATGCAATCAAATCGATTAGTATAAGGTAACGTGTGTGTATTTTGTTGCTTTAGTTTTTTGCTCTAAACACATTAAAAGCTGATATTTGTGTGTACATGCATCTCCAAGTTCACCTGTCTCTTTTCCCTTCCATTATCTGTTCGTCCATCTCTCGGCTTTTCAAACCAGTCCGTTTCTTCTCGTCTAAGATGGTAGGCTTCAGGGATAAAAACAAGAACTACTTAAAAATCCATTGGAAAACCTAAAACTTTGCAAATTATCGCAAAGGATTATTGATAGTTTGTTGGAAAACTTTTTTTTAGTTGATAAAGGAAACCAAAAAAAAAGTCAAATGAGGAAAAAAGGTAAATGCTAAGAAGTTGTGCATCAGTGGAAAAAAAAAAAAAAACGAAAATCTGTGATTGAGGTGCTGGGGGTAAAAATATCCCAGTTTCGTTCATATAAAAATAACAAAATTTGGCCTGAATCAGAAAACCTCCCCAACATTTACTTGCTTCCTTGCTGATGCACATAAAATATTTGTGGTATTTTAAAGAACTGAACTAATACTCTACCATTGGTTGCATCGTCTCTGTTCAAAGCCAGCATGGATTCACTTAGGGCTGTAATCAAGGCAAATGGGTTTATTTGCAAGATGATTTCTGAAGCTTCTTAATTTCAGTATGTAAAACAGAGAAGATAAGCAACATTTCTGAGACATAAAATTTGGATTTTCATCCTCCAAATTAGGAAATGACCAACAGTCCTGTGTGTTAGGTTATGACTCTCAATTTAAATATGTCATTTATTAAGTCGTGAAATGCATTAAATAAGGAAAATTCATTCATTTTTTTGTGTATTTGTTTGAACATATAAATACTTGTATACAATTACCTGTCTGTATACATCTTAAGATAAACAAAATAACTTCACTAGAAGTTTATATAAGTCACATACATAAAATACATGCAGCTGTAGCTCCTGAACTAATGAGTCAACCTGAAGGTTAACTTAATGCTAGTACAATATATGAAGACATATGACGAAACAATCAAGATAAGATATGCAAGATTAAAGTATACATGCAAACATGCGTTGTACATACATATATTACACAACTTTGCCAATACCATCTACGTCAAGCTTACTGCAATAAAAATCACTTTATAACAGCATTTTGCCTCATTAAGATTCAGTTTTCTCTCAGGCTTTCACTATCATCTACTAGAAAAAAACTATATATATTTATTTATCAACAGTATTTATACTAATAGTACAGATTTAAATGGAAGAGAATGTCTTTTCAGAAAACTAGGTATATGTTGCAGTTTGAAGAGGCACTTTAAAAGGTGTAACTATAAACCTGAATAGGACCCAAGGTAGGCTTATTTAAGTTTTGTAGTATTAAGTACAAATTTAAAAACGTTTATTTGTAAAGCTTATCTACATAAGACAATGTTCTCTAAAAGTTTATGTAGATTGCTATACAATTATTTAGGGGATGATCTAAATAAGGGATAGGTAACTCCAGACCTCGAGGACCGCTGTGTCAGTATGATTTACAAATGTCCAAGCCCTACTCATGACTGATTATCGGGTGTGTCCAGTCAATTAAAACATGTCAGAGCGTGATATGTTGGTAAACATGCAAGAATGCGGATCTTAAGGCCTGGAGTTGCCCATCCATGTTCCAAATCCTTGGTTACATCCAACAAACCTATGCTGTTAAAGTATGTGTCACACAAAGTTTTGTATGCATTTTGAAACAGGATGTACAACATGTTCAAGTCAAAGAAATGAAACAAGAGACATGCATGCACACCATACTTTAACACATACAATAAAGACAAAAAAGAACATTGATGACTGCAAATGTAGAACACCAAACAAAAAATGTCAGTATTTGCATGCATTTAATCACAATATATTTCCACAAGTACTAAGCGCATGCAAGGCAAACCAAAACACTGAAATACCACGAACAAAATGTTGAAAAAGAAAAGAGAGCCAATACAAGAAGTATGTTTTTTACCTTCGCTATCTGACATTGTACCCTGAAGATCGTCCATTATTGCATAACCTCTGCCCCTTGTTGGTTCTTCCCTGATATGTTGCTGTTGCTGAGAATCCTGCAAGGACAGGCAGGAACCAAACTGGTCCCTCGAATCAGCTGAGATTGGAGGCAAAGGTCCTGCTGATGCACGGGCCATGCCCATTGGTTGTCCAACAGGGCTTAACGGACTCTCTTCCTCTGAGTTCTGTGCTACAATGGGTATTCGGCCACGGCCACTTTGTACGATGGGAAGGCTTGTGGGTTTGGTGCGACCAGAGGGGGTTTGGTAACTCAAACCATCTCCAGATGCTTCACCGTCTCCTTTGAGCCTCAGCGAAGAGCTGGAGAGGTCCCTTTTAATAGACAAGTCTAAGCCATAGCACGATGTTGGCCTGGAGGAGGGTCTTGAGCGACTACCACTAGGATAAGCAGAGTCCAAACCCAAGCTCTGACCCAAGTTTAGTGAACCAGCCAAGTTGGCCCCCAAAGTGGATCCAAGATACTTTTGTTGTTCAGCAATATTCTTACGAAGACCAAACGTAATTTCATCCTGCATTAACCGACTAGATCTTGGGGAGGCACTGGAAGAGCCCAGGTAGCTGGTATAGTCAGTCTCTAAAGCTCGACTGTCTGAAATAGAGGAATACTTTGAGGAGAGTTTTGGATCTAGTATAGGAGTCTTGTGTTTTTGATACAACATAGATGTTGGAAGCTGTTTTGCTGCCTGCTTCTCTAGAGTAAGTCGACTCATGCTGTATTTCTCAGACTTAGGGTAATGTCTTTGGGAGTAGCTAGATATGCCGGAGCTCGGAGTATAGTAATGCTGGGAGAGACCTGTCATTTGTTCCAAGTTTTCTGTTCCTCCTGTACTTCTCCTGAACTCTTGCTTGAGTTGCTGCTTCAAAAGCTTTAGTTCATAGGGTTCCTCCATTGTATCTTCTTCATCAGGCGTCTTTCCAAAGGCATGAAGCCTCGAGGTGGAGCCCAAATAGTCAGTAGATCCTAAATCTGCAGCACTCCGGCGCAACAGTTTTTCAGCTTTTGCCAGCTCTCTCTCAGCGAGGCTGTATGATGAAGAAAGACTTGTTGGGGTCTTTCCTAATTCTGCAGCATCTTCCAAAAGCATGTAGCTTCGAGGTGTATGGTGGTCTACGTCTGTGTAATAAGAATCAGAAACAGCTGACATTGGGCTACCTGCTATACTTCCCACTTCCAAGGCCCTGAGATCGAGGTGGTTGCCATATTTGTCATATTTTACACCAAGGTAGGCTGATGATGTTGGATCAGGTTGCCGGCTAATGACGTCATATTTCGTTGCATCTAGCTCTGAGAGGAGGGCTGCTTGTCTTGCAGCTTTTTGTTGCAGCAAAAGCATCTGCTGGTAACTCTGTTGTTGTGAGCTCGTAAGGGATGGGACAGAAGAGTAGATAGAATGAGATGGGTAAGACTGTGGAGTCTGATAGATAGAATGCTGATATTGGCTTTGAGGGTACTGGTATTGAGAGTACTTTTCATACTCGTGCTTTGTTTGGGGTGGAACAAAGTCATCCAGCTCTGACTGAGGAGCTGTCCTTGGGCGTTCAAGACCATGACTTTCAATTTCCTCATCCTCACCAGCCCCGTGTCCACCTCTAATTTCTCTGATGTTACTAACTTCACTGTCGGACATGTAGTCTCTGTCCTCTGCAACACTCTGCAGGTAAGCCCTTTCCCTCTTCTCTCTTTCCTTCAGCAGTACGTCTTTTCTACGATTGATTCCCATTTCCAAGTATCTTAGTTTGGCATCAATTTCTTTTTCCTCTTCGTCTAGTTCAGCTTGTCTTTTGCGGAGTTTTGAAGACTCACGCTCTACCAAATCCAGCTCACGATCTATGTCTTGTAAGATCTTTGCACGTGCCATATTGGAATTTCGACACTGTCTTCGACGTGCAGAGCTAGTGCTGTATGCTGTCTGACCACTGGTTGTTGATTCTTCTTCTGATGGTGGATTTGGGAGAGTCCTCTTCACCTTCTTCTGCAAACTTGTCGGTGTGCCAGCTGAACCTTTGCCCTGTAGCAAAAGAATGCGGATTTTAGCACTTTTAGCACAAAGACACACAATTGTTTTGTAGTTAATTCGTGTCTGCACTTAAATTTGGTATGATGTGTGTGGTTTAATGAAGGTCCTTCACCAACAAAGCCTATTATTCCCTCAGTTTTTAATAAACATACTTTATAGTCTAAACATGTCCCTATATTATCAGTAGTATACCACACTGTAGTCAGAAATAAACTCATTGAATGTTAAAACATCATTTGATATACATTTTAAGAATAGACGTTCAATTAATTTCTTCTATTATTATTTACAGCATACATATACATGCATTTCTTCAATATGGGCATATACTCACTGTGTGGCCATCAAACTGGGTGCCTGATGATGCTCTTTCTTCTCCAGTCGGACTCATGGGCTTGGGATCCGACATGGATCTCTGCATTTTTTGTCCTTTGGGGCTAGCTGGGGAGGCTTTTGCTATATCAGTTGTTCCTCTTAGCTTCTGTGGGCTTGTATCCCCTAACGACTTATCATAGGAAACAAATTCAAGAGATTTGCTTGGAGATATACAAGGGGAAACGGGCGAGTAAAGCACTTTGGGTGATTTGGGAGGGGCTTGGAGTGTTGAAGTATCTGGTTTGAGTTTGGTAGATTGGGCTATTTCCAAGGGCGTAGGTCTTTTCTTAGGTGAGGACCTTTCAGAGTCAGACAGTTCCATCCTGGCATCCATTAAAATATTTCCCTCTGCATCTGTTTGTATAGAAATTTCAGTATGAGCTTGAAGAGACATCTCTGACTGCCCAATCCTATCACCCCTAGCAGTACGTGGTCTACTTTGCCTGTTTCTAGTCTGTGCTTCCCATTCGTCTTGATCCTCATCATCTGTCTGGACACAGCTATCAACACTCTTCTTAACACTTCTCTTTTTTCTCCCTGCTGTGTATGCTTTGCTGACAGTTTCATCTTCCTCATCTGTCTGGCACCCACTATCAGTGATCTTTCGGGAGAGTACTGTGCCATCAGGCCCCAAGACAACTGCCTCTTGCAACCCATGTCCTGGTATGTCCCCACCAGGATACATCTGACGAAGCTTCTGCTCCTCCAATTGAATGCGCAACTGTTCTTGGAGTCTCTGAATCTGCTCAAGTTGCTGCTGTTGCTGGGCATAGGTTTCTTTCTGCATCATAAGATGAGCCTGTCTTTCTTCTTCCTGCTGGCTTAGGATTTGTTGCTTCATGATTTGTAACTCCTCCAATTCTTTCTGTACTAGTAGCTGTTCTTGTTCGCGGAACCGCTGAATCTCATGCCGCTCCCATTCAAGTTCCTCCGCCAGGCGTTGTTGCTTAAGTTTCTCCATCTCTAGCCTCTCCCGCTCTGCTAGATACTGGTCATCACCAGGAACCATGGGCGAAGACAAAGCCTCAAGAGAAGCAGCAATAGCTTCAAGTGAAGCATCAGTGTAGGTGTCGAGGGATAAAGATGCTGCTTTTGTGATGGCACTGCCAGTAGAGGCAACTCCTCTTGAGATCTCTAAATTAAGAGGAGTTTCTCTTTGTTCTTCTGTTCCAGGAATGGTTGACAAGAAACTCTGAGATCGGGTAAGTGGGAGATTTTGGAGATTGGACAGGGAAGGCATGGTGTCACTTGTGTGCATACCTGAGAGGGTATTGTATGCTGTACTAAAGATAGATCCAGGCTGGGTAGTGATAGCATATGTGGATAGGACTGGTGCAGCAACAGAAGAATAAACTACTCCATTCGTGGATCTCAAAACATTGCTTGTTCCAAATAGTGTGGTGTCATCACTTGTGATTCTGGTTTGGGAAAAAGGTGGAATTATCATTCCGGCGTTTGCTCCTTTCTTGGAGTAGTCAACAGCTTCACCTGTCAAAAGTCAAAAATACAAGTTCAATCCGTATACTGGACAGATATTGAATTGTGAAGATAGCCATGCCTTTTGCAACTTAGGAAAATAAAAAATAAATAAATAAACACTGGAAAAAAATCCACGACTAAGGTCCAACATGCAAGCAGCTTGCAGGCACAT